>NC_067472.1:132426896-132726896 GCF_947179515.1 Apodemus sylvaticus | reverse complement strand
TCTTTAATAGGTGAATACATGCACGGACGCATGCATTTCTTTGATCTTGGCTGCTTTCACCCAGTTACTCTCTCACGTTCCTTCAGTTTCCCAAGATTTCATTAAAGTGCACTGTCTTCTGAAGACGCTGTAACCATTGGCGTGCTAGACCCTGAAATGAATATTTACTCCTTTGCTGCAGGTTGTGCGGAGCATTGCTCACCTCCACGAACTCCTCAGCATGCTGCAGGTACGTGTGCGGCCTTTGTCTAGGAGCTCGCTGGTCGTTCTGTTGACCTCAGTCTCTCGGGTTTAGAAATTACGTGTTGGCAAATAAGCCAAAGAAGACTGGCTTCCAGTTAAGGAAATGAAGACATTGCAGCATGTGAGGCCTTCCTTCCTTCCCCAGAGGCTGTCCCGCCTTAGACAGCCCTTTCTAGGGCTAAGAGGCTTTCCTTACCCCTCTGGTATTTGTTTAGAGTGGCTCTCATACTCTTCCCAGGGACTGTCCTCATTCTGTTCCCTTCCTTTCATGAAGAGTCTACCTGTCTCCTTCCTACCTCTCCCTCCTACACAACACATACACTCATCCCACCCCAAAGTAATATCAAGAATTTCAGAAGATGTGGGGCTGGTGAGATGGTTAAGCAGGTCTACATGCCTGCCTTGATGACCTCAGCTCAGTCCTCAAGACCCACAGGGTAGGAGAATTGACTCCATGGGGTGTCCTCTGACTTCTACATGCTCCCTTTGGCACATACTTGCTTCCACACACAAATAAATTGAAATACATATTTTAGCTTAAAGAGAAAGACAGGCCAGGCAGTGGCAGCACACGCCTGTAATCCCAGCACTCTAGGAGGCAGAGGCAGGTGGATTTCTGAGTTCGAGGCCAGCCTGATCTACAGAGTGAGTTCCAGGACAGCCAGGGCTACACAGATAAACCCTGTCTCGAAAAAACTAAATCCAAAAAACCAAAGGGGCGGGGGGGGGGGGGGGGGGGGAGGAGAAAGAGAGAAAGACAAAGACAGGCAAGCGGGCTTGGCAAAGTTGAATTCTCGTATCTTTGACACTATTTGAGAACAACCAAAGTTGCCCTGAAGCATATTATTACAAGACCACACCCTTAAAGCTTAAGGGGAGGGCCATTCTGTCCCAGTGTTCCCTGTAGGCGGCTTTTCTCCTGGACCTGAGTTCCCTGACTGTCCCCTATGCCATGACAGGGTGTTGTGCTACAACAAGACAGCTACATTGAGGACCAGAAGTTGGTGCTGACAGAGAGGACACTCACAAGGAGTGCGTCCCGCCCCAGCTCTCTCATTGAGCAGGAGAAGCAGCGGAGCCTGGAGAAGCAGCGCCAGGACCTGGCCAACCTGCAGAAGCAGCAGGCACAGCACCTGGAGGAAAAGCGCCGACGGGAGCGTGAGTGGGAGGCCCGTGAGCAGGAGCTTCGAGACCGAGAGGCCAAGCTGGCTGAGCGGGAAGAGACAGTCCGCCGCAGGCAGCAGGACCTGGAGAGGGACCGCGAAGAGCTCCAGCAGAAGAAGGGCATTTACCAGTGCGATCTAGAGAGGCTGCGGGCTGCCCAGAAACAGCTGGAAAGAGAGCAGGAGCAACTGAGGAGGGACACAGAGCGGCTCAGCCAGAGGCAGATGGACCAGGACCTTTGCCAGGTACCCAAGAGCCTGTGCCAGACCACCAGACAGGGAGGCAAGGCTTCCTGCTGTGAAGACCAGGGAGTGACTGGGGGGGGGGGGGATATAGGCTTCCTTCCCTAAGAGCCGCAGTGACCGGGGGTGGATATAGGCTTCCTTCCCTAAGAGCCGCAGTGACCGGGGGGTGGATATAGGCATGCTTCCCTAAGAGCCGCAGTGACCGGGGTGGATATAGGCATGCTTCCCTAAGAGCCGCAGTGACCGGGGGTGGATATAGGCTTCCTTCCCTAAGAGCCTCAGTGACCGGGGGGGGGGGTGGATATAGGCATGCTTCCCTAAGAGCCGCAGTGACCGGGGTGGATATAGGCATGCTTCCCTAAGAGCCGCAGTGACCGGGGGTAGATATAGGCATCCTTCCCTAAGAGCCGCAGTGACCGGGGGTGGATATAGGCTTCCTTCCCTAAGAGCCGCATGAAGTGAACAGAAGAGAGGTTGGTGTGGTGCAGCGCCTTTGCTTTACCCTGAACATGGGGAGGAAGTGAAGCTCTCACTTCAGGAGATTGATGGTGGGAGTATAGCTCAGAGAAGTTAATGGTCCTTCATGCTAGCAAGCACTTTTACCAGCCACCAGCCTGCGTCAGAGTAGCCTCAGCATATCTGAGAGAGTGGCCTCGCCCTATATGGCACATGTAAGTCAGGCATGTCGCTACAATAGGAAGCATAGCAAGGATAAGGGAGCCCTTAGGACCTGCCTGCCTGCGATCAGGAGTCAGCAGTGCTCAGTGACAGATGGAGGAGCCCAGAAAATGATAGAAGGTGGTCACCTCTCTTGTACTCAGATGACATCTTGGGCAAGGAACTCCACTCACCTGCATTCTGTCTAGTGCCTGATTTGGTTTGATGCTGTTGCATGCTCTTTTCTGTATAGCCTGCTTGTTCGGGAAGACTTTCTGTCTTTCAATATGCTGCCTCTGACGTTATCTCTGTAAATGAGATAATCTGATTGCCCTGAAACTCGGTCCGTAGAAGCAATAGATGGCTTGGGAGTGTGCACATCATCCTGTCTTTTAAAACTATGATCATGCTGCCCTTTAATTGACCTTGGACTATGAAAAAAAACTGAAGTGATGTCTCCCAGAGTCGGGGACAGTCTGCTTTCAGGAGAGCCTCTCAAACACTTAGCTGGGAGCAGCAAGTGGCTCTGTTGCACTTACCAGCAGAAGGGTGGATGGATCCACTCAATCCTAATAAAATCAGCAGGACTTTGACAAGGGAGGGGGTTCTCAGGCAGCAGGACACAGATGGGATGACACGCTTCTGCTGACCCTCTGGCCTGGCCAGGCTCATAGTCTCTGTGCCCTGGAACAATATCCTGTATTCCTGTGTGCATTGGTCTTTAAATGAGCAGCCATGCTGTTTCTTCATGGTGTGGGAGTTCTTTCCCCATCAAAAGTATAAATGGGGTCAGTATTGGAGGTAGTAGTTTAACATGCCCTTAGATAACAGTTCCATGAAGTCTTGACTACAGTCAGTTCCTCAGAATGTGGCTTCCGGTTTAAATGCCTTCTCTTGAACATGTGCAGGTTTCAAATAGACACTGCAGACTGATGCGGATTCCATCCTTCCTGCCCAATGTGGATGAGTTCCCCTCGCCGTCCGCACCTTCTTCTGTAACCAAATCAGGCTCACTGGACTCAGAACTCTCCGTGTCTCCTAAAAGGAACAGCATCTCTCGGACACAGAAAGATAAGGGGCCTTTCCACATACTGAGCTCAGCCAGCCAGACAAAGGGTCCAGAGGGGCAGAGCCAGGCCCCGTCCAGCACCTCCACTTCCACCCGACTCTTTGGGTTAGCTAAGCCAAAGGAAAAGAAGGAGAAAAAAAAGAAGAGCAAAGGAAGCCGTGCTCAGCCTGGTGGTGAGTTGTCAGAGTGGGTGGCGAAGGGCTAAAAACCTCACAGTTCGGGTATACAACTGTCAAACTGACCGCCGCCCACCAAGCCCACTCGCCAAGATTACGTGTTCAGGGACAGCAGAGATGACCCATGTGGTAAAGTGCTTGTGTCTCCAGAGGCGGGAGACAGAAGCAAGAGGATCCCTCAGCTCGCCCACAAACCAGTGTAGACACATTGGTGAGCTCCAGCTGCAGTGAGAGACCCTGTCTCCAAAATAACAGGAAGCCTCTGGCATCCGTGCACATAGAGACACATTTTTTTAAAAAAGTGCTTCTGCGAGGGCAGGAGATCTAGATGCCTGAGGTTAGTTAGAGTCACTGCCCTTACAGAGCTCAGGCTCAGCTCCCCACACCTGCACAGTGGCTCACAGCCATTTGTAACTCCAGTCCCAGGAGATGTGAGGCTCTCACTGACCACTACAGGCTGAATGTATGCGTGAACGTGGTATACATACATACATACATACATACATACATACATACATACATACGTACATACGTACGTACATACATAAAAACATTCATAATCTTTTCCAAAAAGGACGCTGGTCAATAAGTGACCAAGACCTTGTGTTTTGTACCTCTGCATGCATAGTGCAGGTCTCATTTCTCAAGCATTCTCCCAGCTGGGAAACTAACTCACCTACCTGAAGTCCTTCAAGCCCTCTCTGCCTTGCTAGGCTTACTCTAGCAACCAATAACAGTAGCATCATTGGGTGTTGAGCCTTCAGATGTGTAAGGCAGAGCTTATGCTCGTTTCCCAGGGAGAGGTTAGAAACGAGCTGAGGGCTTCTGTAATGGAGCTCCCATGAGCTCTGTAGACTCCCCGTTCGTACTTCACATTGTCCTGGGTCCTGTGCTGTGCCTCACAGTAAGACTGAACGCTCACTTCTGTGTGGGAGAGTTCGGTTTCTGAGGCCTAGTTACAAACATGAACACTAGTGATATGTGAAAGTTAATCACTTTGCAAATTCTAATCTATATGTGCCAAGAACCTCTAATCAGTATGTACCTGTCCCAACATAGAAACTTACAGGAAGTGACATCAGCAGGGCCCTGTTCTCACTCTTGGCTTCATGGTTGCAGATGGCCCTGCTTCAGAAGGACCAGCAGAGGGTGAAGAGATCTTCTGTTGAACCATTTCCTCTACCAGGGCAGCCGCCTTCCAACCCTGACCTGACGGTGGAGCCTCGGGGCCCTCCTGCTGCCCCTGTGCACAAGTCTCTTACACTGGACGGCCACTGCCCCCAGTGTCCAGTCCTCCTGAGCTACCCCAGGCCTGGACAAGAAGGAACAGCACCTGTGTAGGGGTGGGGATGGACACTCAGACTCCACTTCAGCTATGACCTGTAACTGCCCAGGGCTTGGGGGGCCCTGGCTTTACTCAGGGTATGACACTGAAAGTAGCGACCCTAGAAGTAGGTAATAGTTTGAGACGTGTCAGGATTCCCTAAAGGCCCAGAGGGTTTTTCCAAATGAGGTCTGAAACCCTACCTTGCATTTTGGGGGAATACAACCAGAATCAAAGAGCAGATGGTGCAGACTGTGTACAGTGGTCATCTTCATGTACACATGGACTACACCGCTGTGTACAGTTCTTCCCCAACATCAACATAGCTTAGGCCAAGAGCAAGCATCTGGCTGGCCAGGTAGCGGGTGGGTGTTCAGTATTCCACCCTGTGGTCCTCTGAGATTGGGTCCCTTGAGATGGCCCCTGTGCACACACCACCCCCTTTGTGTGTATTCCTCATTTCATTTTAGGAAGAACAACAAATGTTTGTGAAACCAGCAAGAGGCTTGATGTCTACCAAAAAGCATGGTCTGCACTGTCTGTGTCTCTGCACTCTAGGCTGAGCTCTCTCAGTTCTTATTCAAATCAGAAAGAAACATGCTTCCTGTCCTAGATGCCTGTCTACATGCTCTGGGCACAGAGGAGGTAGAGAGAGCTCTTCACCACTGTCCCCAGTATGACACTTCCTAGTTGTTACTGGTCCCTATGGGAAAGCATGCACCCTGTTAATGCTCCCAGCCACCTGCCCGGGACTAGCCTGGACCCCGAGGCTTCTCTGGGACTACTGGCAAAAGTAGGTTCCTTAAGTCTGTCTGGTGGTTTTGCCAATGCAGAGGGGAGCTGGCCCTTGCGCATGGCTGTGTGCACCCCGTCAGTCACACATCCTCCTCACACACGGTTTTCAGATGCAGTTTGCTTGGTTGGTTGCGCTCTTCCCCTTGAAGCTGTCAAGTGCTGCCTGTCTCTCTTCTCGCCCTCCATCTCCATGTGTTGATCTGTGCATGCTTCCGGCCTTCACCAGCGCGCATGTGCAGGGCAGTCCATTGGTAATGTACCCTCTAAGCTGACATACTCCCCGCGAGGGACTCGCTGAGGCCTGGGCGTCACTGTGGCCTTCATTTCCTGGTTTTGCCCTCAGAAGCACAGGGCTCTGAACATATGTGCAGAGACCAGCCTGTGACTTGGTGCTTGTCGGTGACCTGCAAGCCGGCCTTGCAGGGACAGAGATTTGTCTTTCAGTTTACTTGAAAGAGTTCTGCTTTAAAGTTTTTAGCCTAAATTTGTTTTATTTATTTTGTTTGTGTTTTGTTCTATTTTATTTTGAAAGTGAACCAGTACTGGCCCCACAGTTTCCACCATCTTTTCAGTACAGAAATGATGTGTCTATCCAAGTGCATGATGGTCCTGAGGAAAGCCAAAGTCGAGATGGGGTGGTCCCTTCTGTCCCAGGCCCATTTTTTCATAAGGAACATTTGTTATCTTTTTTTTTGGAGATTTTTAAAGTTGCCCCATTGGCCACTTTTGCCTGTTTTTGACAAGATTGGTTTGGCTCTTTAAAGTCTGGGGGTTTTGTCTTGTTGGTTGGTTTTTGTTTTTGTTTTCCTACTAAAATTATGGTGTACTTCCCTCAAGAACCTTAACAGCAGGAAGCTGGTTGCTTCCTTCTCCAAGTCCAGCTCTGACTTCCCGGCTGTCTGTCACTGCAGAGCCTGCCACACCTCAGATCCACCACAGGGTTTGACTGGCTGCCCTTGTCCCTGCCTCAGTCTCAGGGAGACTGCACCCTTCCACAGGAAGCACTTCCGCTTGGCGGAGGAGCCTGACTCCCACCTAGACTTGACAAAAAATCAGACAGAGCCCTGCCCTCTTCCCTGTGCAGAGGTGCAGAGGTGCAGAGGGAGGCCAGTAACCGCGCCTCCAGGATCACTCTGACACACGCAGTGAGACACTGTCTACCCCGGGAAGCTTGATTCTGTGCCCCTGCCTACCCCATCCCACCCCTGCCTGTGCCCTCTGACCCAGCCAGCTATGTTGTGTTTGGCTTGCTTTGGTTGTTTTTAAAAACCAATTTCACTTCTACCCACATTCCCCAAAACAATGGTCAGTGACAGTTGGGAGAAGTTAAAATCCAAAGTATCCTCTGCATGCCCCTAAGCTGCCAACTTCCTCCAGGGAGAGAACCACTTGCCAAGAACTGATCCACCTGCCACACCCCCTGCCACACCCCTCAGAAGCCTGTCAAGCTGGGGAGTTGCTGCTGTGCTCTTCTTGCCTAGGACCCTGAAGAGTGCTGTGGCTGAGGCAGCGGCCAGCCTTCTGTGGAGTCCCTTCTCTGAGAAGGGTGGTTTTCTAGGGACCAGGATTATGTCCTGTCCTGTTCCCCATACTGAGAAATCATGATTTTATATCGAACAAAAGAAATCATTGCATTGGGGGACAGGTGGAAATTGACCCCAGCCTTGTGGAATCTAGTGAACTTTCTGGAAAATTGCATCTTCTCTCAAAAATTATAATCATCTCAGTAGTTGTCATCCCATCTGGGTGACATGTGCACTTTAAATAACCTCTCTTGAGCTGGCTTCATCTTTGAGACAATCAAATCTGTTAACTGTTTTCTTAGAAGATGGAGAGGGTTAAAATAAAGCCGTGCCAGCATGCCCCACCTCCCCACTCTCACGGAAGTCGCCTGCAGGGAGGAAGCCTCACCCTGACTGATGTGTTTGTTTCAAAAGGTACGAACTGAGTCTTTGTGGGCTACACCACTAGTGCTGCCCTTCGCTCATCCCGCCCACCCCACACTGGTTGTTCCCGGCCTCCCTCATAGCAGCAGCAAGCACACGTGTTGAACCCTTCAGAGTAACATTAGTGCGCACAGGCTTAGTAAAGGACACAACCTTGACCCATAGGCCAGAGCTTGCCCAGAGTCCTCTCCATGCAAGTTTGTAATGTCTCCTCCTCCTATCCCAGATGCTCCTGTGCCCTCACCCACTGTCCTTCCAAGGCTCTTGCTTGGTATTTCATGACTAAGTTGCCTTTGACATGTACCTAGAAAACAGTCCTGGAGTGTGGGCTTCCTTGCCTGGACATCTGCGCATGGGTACTTTTAAGTGAGGCAGTGACACATACACACACACATGTACACACCCACACGTACACGTACACACACACACACACACACACACACCTGCAGACTGCAGAGACCAAGGGCGCAATGTGTTTGGGTTGAGCTCCTTGTTTTCTTTCATGTAGCATAACATTCCTAGTTTGCTAGACTTTGGAGTCTGCCACCTGCTGGCCAGGTGGAGAAATGCAAAGTATTCTAATGCTGCCATAAAGGGGGGGGAGGGGTGGCAGAGGCCTTTACCTGCACTCACAAGATTTACTATGTCAAATGATGGACAGGTCCTGAGTTATTTCTCCATCTCAACTAAGGTGTAAAGTGGGTGGCCCCCACTACTGCAAGTGTGCCCTGTGGAGAAACCAGGCAGGTGCTACTGCCGCAGACCCCAGAGGGTCTCTGCAGGAAGCACAGAACCTATGCCTTAGAACCCTCCTAGCCTCAGCTGCCCTGCTGCGGTTACCACCTGCTGGGACGGGCCTAGCCCAGTTGGCTTGTCTCAGGTTTCCTCCTGAGGCCTGGGCTCTGCAGAAGGGCAGGATACACCTATACCTCTGTCTTGTTAAGTCGTCTCCAAATGCTGTATGAACATTTCTGTACTAAGCCCTGTTAAATAAAAAGTCGGGTTAAACCCAAGCGCTGTATAGTAATTTGTAATTATGTATAAAGTGAAGCAGTTTTGAACTGTAAAGATTTTCAGTGTGTTTTCTGGAAAGTCGCCACAACATACTGGCTTTGTATTTTATTTATCATCTTTGTAGTTACTGGCTTCTGACTCTTGTAAAGTCCCCCTCAGACCTTTCAAAAATAATAAATGTCCTTTGAAATCTTGACCTGCTGTGATGTATTTGTGGTAAAGGAGTATTCACCTCCCCACCCTGGCAAACCCTCTGTTTCTGTGCTTTTGGGAGCAGGGCATGAGGAGGAGTGGCCTCCCACATCAGTCAATGCCAGGAGCTCGCCCCAAACCTGCAGGGTCACTGACCCATCTACCCTAAGTCAGAGTCCAAACCAACTTTCATGAAGTCAGTACAGTAAGGTTCAAGCTGCCTACTGTCTGCATGTCCCATCTTGGTTAACTTGACCTCGGAGCACGTCCCGTGTGCCTGGAATACAGCACGGGCGTGCCAGGTAAGACCGCTGGTCCCCATGCACAGCTTGGGCTGCTGTCCCCAGGCTTGGCATCCTACTGCTGTGAGTCTCATCCGGACAGATGAGCTAAAAGGCTCTTTGGACATTAAGGAATTATACCATCTAGTGGCACAGAAGCCATGGGCAAAGCTCCCTGGGACCCTAACTCTGCCACCTCCATCCCAGCAACCAGCCTGCCAGGGTCTCCAAGGTCCCACTCTGCCCGTAAACTCAGAGGCCCATGCATTGCTTAGCAGAAGCATTTGTACCTTAGCGATAGCCATTCCCCCTGTAAGTCCCCTTTTCAACATCTTCTGCCCTTGGGTGTCTTACTCCCCCACCAAGCGTCTGTCCCTCCCCAGTGGGTCTGATTGCAGACTCAGCTTGAAGAACAATGGTTCCTGTACAGGCATTCACCTCCACTGTAGCTGGTTCTGAGCCAGAGGCAAGGCTCGTCTGGGAGTCAAATCTGGGGTGGGGGAAGTGGAGGGAGGAACAGGAACAAAGCAAGGCTCCAAGAACCCTGGATGGCAGTTCTGTAGGATGGTACCCTCCTGCTGGTCCCAAAGGGAGACCACTGTGCATAGGGCCTCCACCACAGTACAAACCTGATCTGTGAAAGTGGCCATTGCTGTTTGAAAGTCCCCATCCCAAGGATAGCCAGTTGTATCTTTTCTTTTAGGGCCCTTCAGGGAGGCTCTGCCTGAAAAGCCACGTGACTGCTTCACCCAGCCAGCCAGAAGCCTAAACCCACAGTAGGGAAGGGACGTTAGGAAACCACAGAGACTACATACTTATCCAGAGAAGGAAGAGCTTGCAAATGAGGAAGGCAGGCTGCTGTCCCTGGTCTTAACATTTCTTTGACAGCAACAGCAAAGCTGAGCATAGCAACAAGCTGTGGACATAAGATCCCGGTGGTCCCGCACTAGGGCCTGGAATTCACCTCTCGGTCCCAACTGTTCTGCCAAGAAAAGGCAAGTACAGACCGGGAAGGGCCTGGCAGTGGTGAGTGTCCCAGCTTAGAGGAGGTGGGGTCCCTTCTGCCATCCCCATTCCCAGGATATCCAAGTTACAGCCCCACCCACCCACTTTCACATGGCAATTGCTTCACACCGCTTCTAGAAGTTTGGGCTTCTCTTTGCAACTTTTTCCTAGAAACCATTTACCCAGCAGGGATCTGGGAGCCTCCTGAAAATGCCAGTAGAGAGTTAAGCCTCATTTCTCTCCTTTGTGTAGGAGACCAAGCTGGGAAATCAGATTTTCAATAGCCTCCTCTTGGAGATTCCCCTTTTGCTGACCCCTTGTTAGAGCCTCTTTTACAAGGATGATTATGGGAACCAATTAGTCCTTATCTTAGATAAACACCTGAGGTTGTTAGAGAAGAACCAGCATTCCAGAAAGGCCATAAGATGCCTCCAGCCTCTGCCAGCCTGCAGCCTGCATCCACACCTTCTGTGCCCTAAATCACTCTCCTGCAGCCCCTCCTTATCTCTCCTTACAGTGGCTTAAAACTCGGCCTTCTTCCCGCTAATAAACAGACCTTGACATGAACTGATGCTTGGTCTCCCCCCTGTCTCTCCGGCTCATTTCTCTCTTACAGGCTTGGGTCCTCCTCAGGTCTACGAATAACTAGGTCCGCGAGCCGGGATACCTTTGTCTCCTTTGAGCCACCCTGAACTGCCCACCCTGCCCAGCCTCTGAATGAAGTGGGGCCTGACCACCTCAGAACAAATTGAGTCCCTGTTCTGACCACAATATAGAAGTGTAAACCCAATAAACCTTTCCTCTTCAACTTGCTTTGGTCATTTGTTTTTGTTTTTGTTTTTGTTTTTAAATCATAGCAATAGAAACCATTGCTAAGGGCTGGAGAGATGGCTCAGCGGTTAAGAGCACTGACTGCTCTTCCAAAGGTTCTGAGTTCAAATCCCAGCAACCACATGGTGGCTCACAACCATCCATAATGAGATCTGAATCCCTCTTCTGGAGTGTCTGAAGACAGCTACAATGTACACACATATAATAAATATGTCTTTAAAAAACAAGAAAGAAACCATTGCTAAGACAAGTGTGTGTGTGTGTGTGTGTGTGTGTGTGTGTGTGTATGATGGGGGTGGGGCACAAGTTGTGTCATGAAGTGTATGTGGATATCAGAGGACAGCCTTGTGTAGTGAGTTATCTCCTTCCACCTTTACATGGGTAGGTTCCAGAGACAAAGTCTCAGAGCTTCAGGCTTGCACAACAAGCCCCTTCACCCACTAAGTCACCCCTAATACTTGTTATTAGCTGGGCAGTGGTGGCACATGCCTTTAATCCCAGCACTTGGGAGGCAGAGGCAGGTGGGTTTCTGAGTTCAAGGCCAGCCTGGTCTACAGAGTGAGTTCCAGGAGGTATGCACCACCACTGCCCAGCCTAAATGTTCATTCTTTTTTTGTTTGTTGGGGTTTTTTGGTTTTCTTTTTTCAAGACAGGGTTTCTCTGTGTAGCCCTGGCTGTCCTGGAACTCACTCTGTAGATCAGGCTGGCCTCAAACTCGGAAATTTTCCTGCCTCTACCTCCCAAGTGTTGGGATCACAGGCGTGTGCCACCACTGTCCGGCTCTAAATGTTCATTCTTAATGAGTAACAACACACAAGAATTTTCTGCAACAGTTCTGTTCCCTAATAACATGACAGTCTCTTGTATCTTTTTATGTCAAAATGCCCTTACAGGTGTAGCAGATACAGAGCATAATGCACCTCCACTTTGGGGACAATGGGTCCCAAAAATAGCCCAAGCCTACCAGAAACTGCCACCCAGGACAACAAAGGTACCAACAGCTATGCACGGTGTACCCTATAGCACGACCACAGATGCCAACGGAGCTGCACAGTATCAGACCACACACCACTCAGGAAAACCAAATGGAAGCTCCAGGCAGTTTCAATGGAATTCAGAATGCCACCTTGTGAATGGTATACGGATGGCTGGGTGAGTGATGGTGGCGACTGCAGTGACATGAAATGAACAGAAAGGCGTACAAAGACAGCCTATGCTGCCGGGCCTTTGTCAATAGAATTCAAGGGCATGATCCTTTCCGCCACTCGAGCCTTGCTGTGGGCCTCCCCTTGGGACTACCCATTCTTAACAAGTCCCTTGCTACTGTGAAGCTTTCGTTGTCTGAGCAATGCTGTGATATTCTGGACAGGTGTCAAGTGTGTCATATACTGTTGTAAAAACAAAACAAAAACACTTGGGAGGGGGCAGCACAAGGGAAGAGCAGCCAGGGTGGTCACAGTGCTGGGAAAGGCCTGGAGAAGTGTCTCGTGGGATGTGAGTCCACAGCAGCCTCTGGGGTGGGAGCTCTGTGTGGACTCTATGCTGACAGAGTCCTGGAGCCCCAGCGCTTGCAGGAGTAACCTCCCCACCTCCCACAGGCAGCCCTACAGCCAAAGGCTGTGCTGCTGGCACCGAGGGACCCCTGTTCTTCCTCTATCCACCATTCTCAGGTCTGGCAATGAACCTCAAGGTTTTGCATGAATGTCATATTCCCTCCAGCCCAGGGCTGCTGGTGACAGCCCAAGCCTCTGGAAGCTTCATTCCACACAAGCTGCCGGCTGCAGCTTTGGAAACCTGAGCTCAGGTGACGCTGGAGAACTTCATTTCTCTGCCTAGACTTAAAAACAGCCTGAACTGCTGCCGCCTGGAGCTGGAGCTGTCGGCTTCTGGCCCAGGCAGGAAGAACCACACAGTCTGTGGGATAAAGCAGAGGGAGAAGATGAAAGCCCACAGTGCCCTCCTAGCCTGGCCAGGCATGCACCACCAGAGTAAAGTCTGAGCAAATTCTCATGAAAAGACTGTTTGTTTGAGACAAGGTCTCACTCAGCATCTTCTGTGGTGACCCCTGAAGACTGAACAGACACAAGCCACAAGTGGCTCTTCTGGAAAGCCTGAAGGCCTGAGAGTAAGAGAAAGATGAGTCCTTGTCTCAGCTCTGAGCTCACACCTTGTGCCCTGCCTGCCCCACACATCACGCACAGCCCGACAGGGCTGGGGCATCTCCAGTCACTGTAATCTTCCTTCAGCTCACCAACAGGGCCATCCAGGGCATTCGATGCAGTGTCTCCAGAGTCGGGAGAGCTCAGAGCTCACAAGGGGTCTGACAGCTACCTCTGCATGGGTCTCTGCAGTAAAGTAGTGCTATACACATGTACACACACACAACAGAGGGGGTGGGGAGGGAGATTGAGAGGGAGAGGGAGAGACTGACTCACATAGACAGAGTTGCTTCCCCTAAATCAATTGAAACTTCGTCCACAATACGGGCTGCATTCGACTTGTAGCTTCAGTCTGCTAAGATATGTGGTGCTGATTACAGGGCATGAAGAAATGCCAGACTCACCCAGACACAGCCTTTTCAGATAACTGCGGCCACGCTTCCCTGACCAGTGGCGGTTTCTTTACCAGCCACTGAGGTGTGGAGTCTGAGCCTTATCAATGAACTCTGTACTCTGCCACATTCCCAGCCTGCACCTTGAATGGATCCTCTGCCCAGCAGGGTTTGTCACCTGGTGCACGGGTCACGTGGGAACACCAGCTCCCCGCTTTGTGCGCTCAGGAGAAAGCAAGCAAGGCAGGGTGCAATGCCTCAGCTGACTGTGAGAAGTGTTCTGATCTGGGGCCCTCAAGGGAGCTTCACTCTGACAGTAGTTTGCAAAACTCCTCCACATTAACCACGCTTCCTCTGGGACCTACAGAAACTCCAGAAGGGAAGTGTTGGGGAAGATAAACGGTCATGCACACATCCAAGATGGGGCTGGAGTCAGTATTCAAGATCAGCTGAGCCTGGGGCCTCCCGCAGCCCAAGCACCATGAGCTATGAGCCCTGTGGCCACACTCAGTCTTCCTCCCCACCCCCAGCTCCTGCACCTTGGCTGCAGGAACTCATGGGTGCCCTACAAAGCCTGGCTGGTCCATTGCTCTGTCATTGTCATAAGTCTCTCTCACCACACCTTCTCCTCCCAAATGACAGGCCTCCCTCAGCAAAGGACAGGGCTGTGCTTTGGGCATCACAGCTGATGATAGTTCCTGGTCTCTTCAAATTACATATGTACGCATAGCAAATACATGACTGTCCATACACAGCCCCCCACTCACAGATGCTTGCGCATATTCAACTGTTGCCACTCAACAGAGCCCTCAGGGTCTGAGCTCAGGCACGCAACCCTTCAGCACACAGCTTGACGAAAGATTGATGCGAGAGCATGAGGTTTATTGTTCCAGGTATGTGGGGTCGCTCATCCTCGCAGGAAGAGTTCGCCCCGAACACAGAAAGCAGACATCCACGTGCCCACATTTACGTGGGGTTGCTCAGCCATGCGGGCAGAGGCAACCCCAAACAAAGAAAGCAGACATCTTCTCTACCCTATTTGCAAGGGGGGTGGATTACTATGAGAAATATATTTTTAAATTTACAGGTCAAGAGGGACTTTTGCAATAAGATTGTTGACAGTTCGTGGCCTTCCCTGGGACCCAGTAGCAGGAGGGGCAGGGGGTGATTCAGGGAACTGTTACTTTGATTTTATCTTGTCTTGGTCAGACAAGACAGACCAGTCAGAATAGCTTGGTCACTTTGTTCATTAAAACTTTGTTTATGCTCTCAAAAAACTCTGCTCTCTAGCTACCAGTGAAGGTCAGGAGTCTGTCAGCTCTTCAACCGGGCTGATCTCTGTATTTTTTTTAAGATTGATTAATTGATTGATTGATTGATGTTTTAGGTATATGAGTACTGTGAGCCATTATGTGTTGCTGGGAATTGAACTCAGGACCACTGCTTGCTCTGGCCCAAGGATTTATCTATTATTATATGTAAGTACTATAGCTGTCTTCAGACAGCACCAGAAGAGGGCATCAGATCTCATTACTGATGGTTGTGAGCCACCATGTGGTTGCTGGGATTTGAACTCAGGACCTTCAGAATTGCAGTCAGTGCTCTTAACCGCTGAGCCATCTCTTCAGTCCGATCTGTATTTCTTAAAGGGGAAGCTACAGATTAAGCTGTCAGCCATTCATCACAGAGAGGCACTGTCACTGGGAAGGAACCTTGTTCTCCACACAATCTCTCCTGCTCAAAGGCCTTCAATGAACTTGAATGTTCCCACCCTCCCCGCTCTAGTCCCCACCCCCAGCCTGCCTCACAACCACAGCTTCTTGGATGTTCAGCACACCTTACACATAGTAGAGCCTGAGAAAACCAACTCACCAAGCCCAGACACTCACCATACACTGCACCCACAGCAAGAGGGGCATCTGTCTGTCTCTTACAGGAACACACCTTTGTTCTGCTGGAGCTGTCACAGGGACCTTCTCCTGATGGCCACCATGGTCTACCTCGGACCACTGCCTACTGTGCTTAACTCCAGGTGCAGCTCCAAGGGCAGAATCCTGTGTCCTCTTTGTATGCGCTGGACACTCAGTAGTTCCTCGTCATTGCTGTCCACTGAAGTAAGCATGACATGTCCTGGGGCCTCTTACATACCACAGCGGGCTCCACTGTCGTCGTGTTTCTGAGGTATAATTGGTATGTTTCACACCTTCATTTTTTTGGGGGGTGGGGTGGGGTCAAGACAGGGTTTCTCTGTGTAGCCTTGGCTGTCCTGGAACTCACTCTGTAGACTAGGCTGGCCTCAAACTCAGAAATCTGCCTGCCTCTGCCTCCCAAGTGCTGGGATTACAGGCGTGCGCCACCACTGCCTGACTCACACCTTCATTTTTAAAAATACATCACTTTTATGTGTATGCGTGTTTGTCCCTGAATGTGTCTATGGACTACCTGCTTGCCTGGTGCCCTGAAGGCCACAAGTGGGCACCAGCTTCCCTGGAACTGGTGTTTACAGATGGTTATAGGCAGCCATGTGGGTGCTGAGAACCCAGTCCAGGTCATCTGTAGGGGCAGCACATGCCCTTAACCACTGAGCCATCCTACAGGCCCCGAGATTATTGCTCCCATTTCTCCTAACCTCAGCCTTGAACAACAGCTGTATAGATTTCATTTGTGTGTGACTACTCTTCAGTTGGCCTTTGCATGCATAATTATTCTATTATATCTGATTTTGCTATTTTCCTCTCCTGCTCTGGTGAATTCTGTGAAAATAAATGTTCCTTGATGTAAGGATTGTTAAACCATCAAAAATTGAGGCACAGGGGCACAAGGGCACCTCACAGCACAGCACCACACCGCACCACTCAGCACAGTACAGCACCGCACCGCATCACACAGCACAGCACAACACCACACTGCACAGCACCACACTGCACCGCATCGCACCGCACCGCACACCTCAGCACAGCACCGCACCGCACGGCACAGCTCAGCACAGCACAACACCACACCGCACAACACCGCTCAGCTCAACTCAGCTCAGCTCAGCTCAGCACAGCACAGCACAGCCCTAATGGCCCAGGTGCATGCTGTGTGCTCTCATCTTGGAAACAATGCAATAACTGCACAATGGTAGTTTCAGATTAATGTTTGACTTGAAAAGCAAGTTTGAAGAAATTATTAAGAAAATGAAACAAAACCAATATTGGGACCCTGAGAAAGGAAGAAGTTATTAAAGTTAAGAAATAAGTTTTGCACAACATTTGTGAGTGTTTCCTGGATAAGCAAGTATAGAATACATTAAAACTAATTCAAAACACTGGGAATCTTAGAAGAGTCATTGCGTGCAACGTACAAAAACAGAAACCTAGCTGAACTACTAAATTAAGGAATAACTTGACTCCTTCTGACCACTGCCTGGCAGTTTTGTTGTTGTTGTTTTGTTGTTGTTGTTGTTGTTGCTACTGCTGCTGTTTCATTAGAGCTTCACAGGAAAATGCATGTGGCTGTCCCCGGAGCTCTGAGCTCTGAAATATAATAAGTCAAAAGTTAAAGTTTAAATAATGGTAAGTTTGCAGCTATTATTTTGGCCACAGGCCTGGGAATAGGGGAAACTTGAAACACTGGGGAACAATTGTCATTCTTGATTTTTTTTAATGGGATGTGGTTGTTATTTTGAATTTGATTTGACAATGAGTATACAGTGTCTTTTTTTTCTACCTGCATTTGGAGTATCAGTAAAAGGCTGAGGCAAGTTAAAGGCAAAGGGCGTGTAGGGTGAGGGAGGAGAGACCGTGAGGTGTGCCTGGAGAGAGAGTGTGGTGTGTGTGTGTGTGTGTGTGTGTGTGTGTGTGTGTGTAAGAAAGGGGGGCATGAGGTGTGTGTTAGGTGTGTGTGTGAGCAAAAGAGGAACACACAGAGGTGTGTAGGAGGGTGGAAATTCAGAAAAGAAAAGCCCACAGGAGAAAAGCAGAGTGTGCAGGAGAATGCAGGGTGCGTGCAGCCTCAACCAGAGATACAGAGGGACAGAGACGGATGACAGACAGACCGATAGACAGACAGAGACAGAAAGAGTAACTTCAAGCCTGTCAGCTTGTACCCGAAATAGTTGTCAATAGGTGCTTTTTATGCGCCTTCCAGACATCCCTGCTTCCAGTTGAGAACTCCGATCCTTGGTCAAGGCTGGACCCCAGTAGTCAAGTGCTAGGCAGTGGGACACACTAATGTTTCAGCTCAGTGCTACTACCACCATTGTCTGCTTCAAAACCTTTATTTTGCAATTTCTTAGTCTACTTAAACATTTGACACAGGGTCTCACTCTGTAGCCATAGCTGCTCTTAACCTGGGATTAGTGTATGCACCACCACACTCGGCTCTAACTTACATTTCTTCTTTGGTTTTCTTTGTTTCCTTGTTTGTTTGTTTGTTCCCCCCCTCCCCCGATTTGGTTTTTTCGAGACAGGGTTTCTCTGTGTAGCCCTGGCTGTCCTGGAACTCACTCTGTAGACCAGGCTGGCCTCGAGCTCAGAAATCCACCTGCCTCTGTCTCCCAGAGTGCTGGGATTACAGGCATGATTCACCACCGCCCAGCTCAGGCGTCAGATCTTGTTACAGATGGTTGTAAGCCACCATGTGGTTGCTGGGATTTGAACTCAGGACCTTCGGAAAAGCAGTCGGTGCTCCTAACCACTGAGCCCATCTCTCTAGCCCCTAACTTGGATTTCTTTTTGTTGTTGTTGTTGTTTATTTTTTTATTTTTTGGATTTTTGTTTTTTTGGTTTTTTCGAGACAGGGTTTCTCTGTATAGCCCTGGCTGTCCTGGAACTTGAACTCAGAAATCCACCTGCCTCTGCCTCCCAGTAACTTGGATTTCTAAGACTACAAAGCTTACACTGTTTGTTTATTTGTTTGTTTAAAGAGACAGGATCTCACTTGCGCCCCAACTGTTCTATAACTTGCTGTGTACACCAGGCTGTCCTGGAACTCAGAGATCTGCCTGCCCCAGCAGCACTTTGAGCTCTGGGTTAAAGGTACATGCACCCTGGCACCTTTGTGAGACACTGCTGTGTGCTCCCCAAGCTGACCTTGAACTCCCGCCCCTCCTCCCTCTACTTCCCAGTGCTGGAGCACAAGTGTGCGCCACTAGGCCTGGTTTGATCCAGGCCTTTATGCACTACAGGCGAGCACTCAGCAATGAGCACCTCTCAGGACAGGGAACTGTCACTTTGAAGAACGGGACACAGTTGCTTACCTTTTATCCTTCATGGGATGATAAGACAGGGCTGGAGAAAGGTTTAAGAGCAAGAAAGAGGTAACACCTCCAGTCTGTGTCAGGAGGACAGAGCAAAGAGGACAGGGAACTGGCATGAGCAGCCCACTCGATGCCAGACACCATTCCAGGATGTGCTGGACAGTGCTGGGTACCACCTCATCCTCCCGAAGGCCTCAGAGTGACACAGACAGCATTCGAACCCAGGCCAACAGAGCCCGAGCTCCTTCCACTCACCCTGTGCTGAAGGGACTGAAGGGGGAGCCCTGCCAACCTCAGAGTCCCTTTCTGTCCCCTCAGTGTCTGCTCCCATGTCCTAACAAGCCCCAGAGGCACCTGGCAAGGCAGGCAGGCGTGAGCTTCAGATGCCTTCAGAACGGGTCCCAGCAGAGGGTTCTCAGGGCACAGCTGCTGCTAAGGAGGAAAAGCCCGCAGTGGCAGCCAGACAGCAGCAAGTCCTGCTGGGATGTGGGTTCTGTAAGCTGAGGATGCTTAAGTTCTGCCTCTGCCTGGCCATCCTCACAAGGCTCCCAAGTGTTTCCGGGCCTCGAAAAGGATTCACTGGCAGATCAGCAAGGTAACTCAATTATGAAATTTACCACATTAGATGACTTACTACTACATTAGCGTTCCTTTTCTTTTTTTAAATATTATTTATTTCCTTAATATGAGTACACTGTCACTGTCTTCAAACACACACCAGAAGAGTGTGCATCGGATCTCATTATAGATGGTTGTGAGCCACCGTGTGGTTGCTGGGAATTGAACTCAGGATCTCTGGAAAAGCAGTCAGTGCTCTTAATCGCTGAGCCATCTCTCCAGCCCAGCATTTCTTTTCTTTTCCAATTTTTTGTTTGTTTGTTTGTTTGTTTGTTTGGAGACAGGGTTTCTCTGTATAGCCCTGGCTGTCCTGGAACTCACTCTGTAGACCAGACTGGCCTCGAACTCAGAAATCTGCCTGCCTCTGCCTCCCAGAGTGCTGGGATTAGAGGCGTGCGCCACCATCGCTCGGCTACATTAGGATTTCAATTGGCCAATTCAATAAAGGGGTGTGTGTGTGTGTCCCCTGCCCAGGGCACACTGACACTGTCAGCTAATAAAGGACTCAGGATTCACATGGTGAGCTGGCCAGCAGGAGTCCCTCAGAAGCTGCATGGGAAGCCAGGTCCTCAAATGAACCTGGACAGCTGCCCACAGTGTCACACTGGTCAGGTCCCACCCTAGAGCTGGCTCTGGAAGTGTGGATGGATGGCTACAAGAAATGGCTGCAGCAAGGGCACGGAGGGCACGGAATGAAGGTTAGCCCCCTACCCCCCCACCCCCACTAGCTTCCCTTTTCTCTCTCTAGGAAGCCCTCACCCTTCTCCACAGCTCCAGCTCACTGGGGCTGTGCCACCTGATGCCCCCAATCGGCAAGCCAGCTCCTTCTCTCTAAAGGCAGGGTCTCAACAAGGTCTGCTCCAAGGATCTTGCACTGCATGGCGCAGGGAACCCAGTTCCAACTTGATGCCCATGGCAAAGGGTCCCTTCAGCCTCTCTACTCCCTGGACTCACCTGTTGATAAATAGGTATGGCTCCCATAGATTCATGTGTTTGAATGTTTGGCTAGAGAAAGCGGCATTATTGGGCTGGAGAAACAGCTCAGCGGTTAAGAGCACCGTCTGCTCTTCCAGAGGTCCTGAGTTCAATTCCCAGCAACCACATGGTAGCTCACTCGCATCTACAATGGGATCTGATGCCCTCTTCTGGTGTGTCTGAAGACAGCTACTTTGTACTCATATAAGTAAAATAATTTTAAAAAGGAAGGAAGGAAGGAAGGAAGGGAGGGAGGGAGGGGGAGAAAGAGAGAGAGAGAGAGAGAGAGAGAGAGAGAGAGAGAGAGAGAGAGAAAAGAAAGAAAAAAAGAAAAGAAAGAGGCATTATTACAAAGTGTGGTCCTGTTAGAGGAAATGTGTCACTGTGGGGATGGGCTTTTCGGTCTCCAATGCTCAGGCCACACCCAGTGCAGCACACAATCTCCTTCTGGCTCCTGGGGACAGACATATTGATGTCTTAGGGTTTTATTGCTCTGAAGAGAAAGCCTGACCATGATAACTCTTATAAAGGAAACCATTTAATTGAGCCTGGCTTACAGTTTCCGCAGTTAGTTCATTATTGAGGGAAGCAGGCAGACATGGTGCTGGAGAAGGACCTGAGAGCCCTATGTTTGCTCCCCAGGCAGCCTCAAGAACCCTGTCTTAGAGGGACCAAATCTTCAGTAGGGTAAGAGCACCCTGGGTCCTCCCTCCTCTGTCCCAGACACAAGCCTTCAACAACATCCATAAAAAGCCCCCCCACCCAGCATAACTGTCTCACCTATGAGCCCCAGCATTGTAGAGGGTCAGGTCCTAAGTCCCCCTCCCTCCCTGTCCTAATCGTCCAGGCAACTGGTATACCTTGTCCACAAGAGTGAGCCTTCACCAAAACTACTTGGACTCAGCAGGACTCCCAATGTACACAGGGCAACTGGCAAAGGCTCACTCAGGTCACCTGTCCCTCTAACTTCCTGTGGTTAAGTTGCTAGGAATTTTTGGGACGGCCATGGTTGCACTTGTTTATAACCCCCAGCACTCAAAAGGCTGGTAGTGTTAACCCCACTGGCAAGAATAAGACCACAATACCGAGACCAATTTGACACAAGCTTTATTTACATACTGCACAGGATGATGGGCTCAGGTCAGGTCCATCCTGGGTTTCCAAACAGGTAAGTCACATTTAGGCTTAAAAAGGCAAACCCAAACGCATATCCTGATGTATTTCCTGCCCATGCACCTCCCCACTACCCGTGTGCAAGAACATACAGTGTGGGGTGTCAAACAAGGTTGTTTAGGGAGTGAAGCGTGTGGCTTGTTACCTCTCATAGACAGCAGCCCTCAGGCTTTCAGCAACATGACCCACAGCAGAGGCATTTTGTTTAGTGGGTCTCTTAGGCACCGTAATTAAAATGTAAATAGTAACTTTATCTCACATTCTCCCCTTGAGCCTAATCCCTGACTGGGATGGGTACCTGTTTATATTGGGATCTAATAACCATCACCTCAATGGTACCCAGGCAGGAATTATTATCTAGTTAAGGCATGAATGAGCAAGCGCCAACAGTAATCAGCAGAAATACAAGGGTCAAAGACCCGGAAATGGCCGACCGAGTTACTAACTTGGAGGAGGTTGAGAACGGTGAGCCGCCATTTGTTTAACTGCAGGTCCCCTTTTTGGAATATTTATTTTTAGTACAGCCAGATTACCTCTGATGATCCCTGAGTGGTTTGTATACAAACAACAGTTTTCTCTTAAAGACACACAACACCTCCTTCTTCTGCATAAAGCAGATCCTATGCCCTATCACTTTGTAGAACTATTTCAGCTAATGAATCTACCTGTTGATAGATCTGGGTCTCAGTTTAACAGGTGTACCTTTCCTGGTATGCCAATAGGCACTATAGGTAGTCATTTTGTCCCTTATGCCAGGGAATGTCCTTTTGATCTAACATTCCAGCCTGTTGGGGACAAGGGGCGACGAACTCTCTTCTGTAACTACTTCCTGCTGAAATAAGGATGTTGCCAGGGCCCAGGAAGGCTGGAATGTCAATCAAAGGCAGGGAGGGGATTCCGGCAATGGGGCAGGCATCAGAAGCATCCAGTTAGATGACCCAGCCGAAGAGACGGGGAGCGATCACATCGGCTGGACTGGTTCACAGCAGCTTTCCATGAGTCCAGAGCTCAGAGCTGTTTGGAGCAGTTTGGAGTCCACAGGTGATTCCTGGACGGTGTTTGTCAGCTAAGTGGAAATCTGCTGAGACAGATAGACTTGGGACAGAAGTTAAAGTTTAGGACCTTAAAGGAAAGTCTTACATTTGGAACTTTCAGGCCCATAGTCCTGGAAACTGGAGGAGGGAAGGGGTCTCAAGACCAGAGGAGAGATCCCACCCAAGAATAGGCAGATAGAGAGGCTTAGGCAGTACTTGTCTGGAGTCCCTGTGACCTGTGGGCCCAAGTCTTAATTAATGACTCCTTCAATGCCCTGAAGCTTACAAGAATTTTTGGCCAATGTTTAATTCTTACATATACAGGTGTTTCCTGCATGTATGTTTGTGCACCTTACATATGCCAAAGAGACCAGAAAACATCATCGGGTCCCTGGGGACTGGAGTTACAGACAGATATGAGCCCTCAGAACTCTCGTGTCCTCGGGCCCTTCTATACCTCAGAACACGCAGGAACTTGCAGACTTTTGAGCCTTTTTTCTTTGCATCTAATCATTTATCAGAGACACGAGCAGTTGTTACTGAGAACAGCTGCAAGCGAAGCAAGTTTAAATAAAGGAAAAGTCAAACGCTACATCTGGAACCTGTTTATACTTTAATTCGACACCTGTTCGCAAGGCAACCCTGTCAGCCATTTTTTAACAAGAGACCCAGTAACTTAACTCTAGGGATAGCAAGGCTTGATTTTTACATATGAAATGGAACGATGTGGCTGAAGACTTGGGTGAAGGAGCTGGTTGCCTACTGCTTCTGAACTGGCAAACCTGTAACCTAGCCGCCGTCAATGTCATCAGAGATCTGAGGATAAACTATACCAGGAAGTATAACCCAAATCGCCTATGTATCAATTAAAATGACAGAGACTTACCCATTACCCAGCAGCCAACCCACCAGGCTCCTGCAGTGTCGATGGCTTCGTTGGGGGCACACGTCGCAGGGCTGTATCCATCTTCAGCTGCCAGGCCTGGCAAATCTGAGAGGCCTTCTTCCTGTGGAGGAGGATCCTGAGAGGAGACTGACCTCACTTTGTCTAGGCAAAGTGGGGCAATCAACTCTCCAGTGTCCTGCTTGTCCACGGCTTAGGCAGGGTCCTGGCAGCGGGCGAGGCATTGGGGCAGTTATGCCCAGTGGTTAGCATTGCCACGATACAGGCGGAGTCCTTGGTGCCCCATCCATCTTCTTAAGAGACCTTAGGGTGAGTGCCAGGAGCTGGGGTCTCTGTCATAGCAAGCTTTTTCCATTAAGCATTTGAAATGCCATTTCCGCAGATCTCTGATGAGTTTGAGGACATAATTGTTAAGTATAGTTGAGCTAGACAAACTTCACTGTTTAGTTACTTGTTTTAGGCTTAACCTTGAAAACACATATAGGAGGCTAACTAAAGCTTTTTCTTGTAATTAAATACATTAGTACTTGGCCCGAGAAATGGCACTATAGGGAGGTGTGGCCTTGCTGGAGGAAGTGTGTCACTTTCGAGACCGTCCTCCTAGCCATGTGGGAGCCAGCCTTCTCTGGTCTGCCTTTGGATCAAGAACTTTTGGCCCCTCCTGCACCATGCCTGCCTGGATGCTGCCATGCTCCCCACCTTGATGGTAAAGGACTGACCCTCTGAACCTGCAAGCCAGCCCCAATTAAACGTCCTCTGTTAGAGTCGCTTCGGTCGTGGTGTCTCTTCACAGCAATGGAAGCCAAACTAAGACAAGGGCTTATCATAAATACAAGTGCAGTTTAGAGGGCATTAAAGAATATGATCTTTTTTGAGTGTCTATTAAATTGCATATCTTAATCATCTTTAACAGTTTACAATAAGTAGCTTTATCCCTGTTAGGTTTAGCCTTTCAAAAAAAAAAAATTCTAGAATGAAGCTTTTCCTTTTTTTTTTTTTTTTTTTTTTTTTAGTTTTTTTTTTATTCGATATATTTTTTATTTACATTTCAAATGATTTCCTCTTTTCAGGCCCTCCCCACTCCCCAAAAGTCACATAAGGCCCCTTCCCTCCCCCTGTTCTCCCACCCATCCCTTCCCTGTTCTGGTTTTGCCTTATACTGCTACACTGAGTCTTTCCAGAACCAGGGGCCACTCCTCCGTTCTTCTTGTACCTCATTTGATGTGTGGATTATGTTTTGAGTATTCCAGTTTTCCTGGCTAATATCCACTTATTAGTGAGTGCATACCATGATTGATCTATTGAGACTGGGTTACCTCACTTAGTATGATGTTCTCCAGCTCCAGAATGAAGCTTTTCTATAGTATAAAACTAAAGCTTTTAATCATAAACAAGACTAGTTCACAGGCAGCCTGGCAGCTCTCCTGGCCCTTTCTCATAGCGTACCATTACAGAGTTTCAGTTTCTCATATATATGACTCAAAACAGCTAAAGCTTAACAGTTAAAAAAGAGGCTAGACATGCATTTTCTGTTGCTGTGTTTTGAGGCAGTGTTTCTCCATGTAGTCCTGGCTGTCCTGCACCTGGCTCTATAGACCAGGCTGGCCTGGAACTCAGAGATCGATCTGCCCTCCTCTACCAGGACCTGGGATTAAAGGCGTACACCACCACCCACCACCCACCACCACCACAACCACCACCACCCGGCTCAGATTCCTTTCTTTATTTTTAATTTTCACTTTACACTGATCGATGTACCCTCTCCCAATAACCCCTTTCCCATCCCTTCCCCAAGCCCCTCCCCTTCCCCTCTGAGAGTGAGAGTTCCCTCTCCCATATTCACCTCTGTTCCACTCCAACCCCCCACCCCACCCCACCCCACCCCGCACATAGCTGCTTCTGGCACATATACCTAACCCTGAATAGACCTAGGTAAGGAGAGACATTCTCTAAGTCTTCCTATTGCTGAATTCTTCAACACAGTCCCCAAGTCAAATATCATTCTTACTGCCATTCCACAGCTACTGCAGCTGTCATGCACTGCAGTGCACAGCGACCCACAGGCTGCAAGCCGCTGCTCCCATCTCTTTGGCAGACAGGCTTTGCCTGACCGCTTAGGTCACTGTCTCGCTGCTTCACAAGATAGGAATATCCTAGTTTTTAGCGTCCAGTGTTTAGCATTAACTCTCTAGCCTTTCTTTCTTTTAAGATCACATATTAATAATATAAACAGTTATAAACCTAAAATGTCCCATAGCTTCATAAATTTAACAATTTTAAAAAGCTGTTCTTAAAAAAAAAAAAAAAAGTCCAGCTTTTTAAATTTAAACTTTCTATAAAACTCCAAAATTTCCTCTTAAAGAAGTTTAAAAAAATCTCTCAACTGTGTGTTCTGGCAATATCAAAAAATAAAGTACTTTAAAAAAAAAAAATTCAAATTCAATAGGGAAAAAAAGGCACAATCAAGTGAAAAACCAAACTCCCACAGTGTAAACAAATCAATGCTCAAATTCTGGAATTCACTCACAACTCTGGGCTTTCCCAGGAGGCTTGGGTCATCTTTCTGCGCCCACCTTTGGCAACACACACAGTCTTTTAGGTCCCAGCTGGCTCCATTTTACTGTGGCTGGCATTTCCAGTGACTATCACATGGTACCAACCTCTCCAAAACCGGCGGCTAGGGTCCCCAGTGACGACCAGGCTGTCTTTAGGACACACACCGGCGAGCCTCAGGTATTCCCAATGAGTTAGTTAAAACATATCTGGCTCTTACCCTGGAGCCAGAGGGTCCCAAGTTGAAGGATTGTCTGACTGCTTTTACACTGACTCTAAAAGTCCTCTTTGGCTTATACTGTGGGAATGGCCTTTGGGGGTCCTCGAAGCAGTTTGCATCTAAAGGCGGCTTTCTTCCCAAGAGGCACAATTCCCCCAATAGGAAAAAGGAGCTTCTAATACAACTCTAAAGGAGACCAGGTTAAGCCTGCCAGCCAACCGCAGCAGAGTTCTGGAGCGCAGGCAAGGCATGGGTGGGTTGAGCAAGGGAGGCTGGCTGAGGCCCTAGCAGGCTGGTCACCGCATTCCTGGGCGCGTGCGGGTACGGGTGTGTGTGTGTGTGTGTGTCACTCCAGGAGTATGTCTCCCTTGACCAACACCTCCCCAGTCAGGAGGAATCCTGCAAAGCAGACCCTGTCTGTTTAACCCCTCCATGGGACCCCTGCTGAGGGGGGAAGGGACATCCTCAAAGGCAAGCAGCCTCCTCTTTCTCACAGCAATGTAAGTTTTGGAAGAGTGTTGGCAGACTCAACGTTCCAAGCACTCCTAGGGAGTGGGAGCAGCTCCCAGGCAAACTCCATTTGCTAAACATTTCCCTTGCTTGGTAGGGAGCTCATAGCAGAGCAGAGCCCCCAAGCTGGGCTGAGGAGTACCCCTGCAGAAGGCCTGTCAGTCCCACTGACTGACGAAAGACCACTGGCCACAAATTATTCAAAGCAAGCCTTACTTGCTTACAGGGCACAGCACAGCCAATCTGGCGGCCATCTTTCCAGAAGGTCTGAGTTCTAGAAAACAGCTCTAACCTACCTATGTTCCCACCTCTCTTTGGGGCTTGTGGGACAGTTGTAGGACAGAACTTAAAGGAGGGGAATTTTGCAAGCAGGATAAACAAGGTAGTCAAGGAAATCTTCGTGGAACATCTAGTACAAAGCATTCTTTGTTTTCCGAGAAACAGAAATTGAAACATAAGTTTTACAGTAAACAGAGCCTCAAAATGACTCTTGGCCTTGTTTTTTGGGGGGGTTGTTTTGTTTCCGAGTCAGGGTTTCTCTGTGTAGCTCTGGCTGTCCAGAACTCACTCTGTAGACTAGGCTGGCCTCGAACTCAGAAAACCGCCTGCCTCTGCCTCCCAGAGTGCTAGGATTAAAGGCGTGCACCACCACCGCCCGGCTTGGACTGGTTTCTGATTCCCCTGTCTTAGGTGCTCCTGTCATCTTTGCAAGGAAGCTACCTACCATTTCTGGCTAATGGTTACTAGTGGCAGCGGAAGGCAAGCATTTTAGCATTCTCTATTTGTCCCGAAGACTTGTAAGGCACCAGAAGGTCATAGGAAACATTAGGAGTATCAAGAGACCTGCGGCAGCAGAAGCCAGGGTGGCTAGGCAGGGTGACAGGTCAAAAAGGGACTAGCACCAACTGCTTCCTTCCTGTTTGTCTAAATATTTGGTTTTCAGATTGTTTCTGAAACAGTTTAAGTTTCTTTTATGCCTGATTGGTCAGCTTAAAAACAGCAGGTTTCCTCACAGGCCTCCTTATTTCATGAAGAGGAAGTCAAACCTTCTATTCTATAAATCTATTTCTGCCAGAGAATCCACCTAATCTTCCTATCTATGGACCAAGTCTTTCATAATAACTTTAAATCCTGTCTAACTTTAGCTTTCAGAGTTTTGAACCCTGATCTTGCAGGACCGGGGCTGATGTTCCTAGTGCTGCAGGCCCTACAATCCCTGAATTCACTAAGCATGAGACTAACAGGAGAACCACCTGCTTTGGCTGAGGGTGGTCAGGTGTCTTGGCTAGATGCAGTCAGCCTTCATCCCCATCAGAAATGTCAACCTGAGGAAGGACACAAGCGAGGATGTGTCTCGGGGACAATGCGGGAGACCATCAAGCACTTGTGATAGCTGGTATCAGGCCACCAAGCATCAGCACAGGTGAAAAGGAATAGCCGCTGACTCTGGGTACCTCTGCTAGTCAGCTGCTAAATAATGGTTGCACAAGTATACAACTATGGACAAGCTAGGGAGCCTGAAGTGTCTGACCGGAAACAGTCCTTGTCCTTGGACCTCATCTAGGGGTAGCTGGGGCCAGGACCAGGAGCAGGCCTCGGCAGAAGCTCGTGGCAATATAGGGATTGTAAGTCATTCCTACATAATAGGTGGGTTTGGGGTTGAGGCAAAACCATCAGTCCTG
Source organism: Apodemus sylvaticus (assembly GCF_947179515.1). Lineage (NCBI taxonomy): Eukaryota > Metazoa > Chordata > Mammalia > Rodentia > Muridae > Apodemus > Apodemus sylvaticus. The sequence goes on along the minus strand of NC_067472.1, from coordinate 132,698,492 downwards.
CGTCAGGTTAGGTATAGGATGGTGAGGGAAAGGTTGCGGTTAGCACAGTCAGGAGTAGAACTTCCATGGGGCCAGTGGATGGAGGTGGCTCAGGAGAGCCTAGAAAACAGGCAGGTTTTAGAGCAGAGGTTAGAAACAGGCGAGACGGTAGTTGGAGTCTTTGGAACATGGGCATGCGGGAGGAACCTGAGGAATCAAGGTCTCTACTGGGGACTGTGGGTTTAAGTTCTTGTCTTAACCTTGATCACTGCATGATAAATGAGGGACTGGGATCCAGCCCCTGACATATGGTCAAATTCCCCACGTTCTTCGTACACTCCAAAAGAGTCAAAAATGTTCCAGAGTTTAGGTTGGAGGTGGGGAGGGGTATACAAAATGTTACATGACCCTAACTGACAATTAAGAGTTGGTTTTAGAGGGCTTGGGAGTTATGGTAAGAATGTCCTGATCTGCCTTAGGGCAGGTGGGGTGACAGTTTTGGAGCCCCAAGAGACACAGCGATAGGCATTTAGTGCCCTGCCAGGATTTGCTGCCCTGGGCTGGACAGATGTAAACCAAGATACCTCCTAAGTTTTTCTCCAATTGTAAATGTCCACAGCCCATTCAGTTTTCAGATTCGGCTGGTCGGAAGTTATAACAGTGTCCAACAGCCGGGCAGTGGTGGCGCACACCTTTAATCCCAGCACGTGGGAAGGTAGAGGCAGGCGGATTTCTGAGTTCGAGGCCAGCCTGGTCTACAGATTGAGTTCCAGGATAGCAGGGCTACACAAAGGAACCAAAAAACAAACAGAAACAAACAAACAAAAAACCAAAATGGTGTCCAACACCTGAACTGTGTCAGTGAGACTAAGTTCCTACTTCTAAGTGGGTTGTCCATGTGAGTTATTATATACAGCTGAAGTTCCAGGGTAAGGACATAACCCAGCAGATCAAGACTAACAACATGGCTTCCATAATCTAAGAAAAGGAGTAAAAGCAGGTCAGCAAGAACACATTAAACCTTAGAGATCTTAACCTGGAAGTGATCCCATTCAATTAATTTCCATTTGTGGTGGCCCTCTTCTTCCCCGGATCCTCTGCTGTCTTCTTGAGATGTGAGTAGCAGCAACTCAATAGCACAGGGCATCCAGAGAATCCTGATAGAGGGCATCACCTTGGTTCCAGGCAGTGAGTGCTACCAGGTTGGCACAGCTGGTCAGGGAAGCAGTGCCCAGTTAATTGGGCAGCCTAGACTTGAGGAAAGATCTTATCCAGAGTTAACTGGAATCCCTTCAGGGATTCAGAGATTATGGACTCTGTTCTTAGCTCTTGATCACTGGGAGGGGCTGTCCATAAATTACTTCAAACGGAGTGAATTTTTCACAGTAGGGGGTGCATCAGACCCCTAGTGGGGGCGGGCAAAAGGCAAGAGGTCAACCCAATTACCATCAGTCTCAAGAATATATTCAGTGAGTTTCTTTTAAGGTCCTATTCATTCTTTCCACTTTCCCTGGGTTCTGAGGATGGCACAAGCTATGTAGCCTCCGATTTATACTGAGGGTTTTTGAAGTCATTTGAGACAGTTTGGTCATGAAGGCCAGGCCATTGGCAGACCCCAAAATTAAGGAGAGGCCACATCTGGGGATGATTTCCATCATTAATTTCTTAGCTACTATCTGGGCTGTTTCCATTGAGGTTGGAAAGGCCTCTACCCAGTCCAAGACAGTGTTGATAAAAACCAGGAAGTATTCATTATATCCATGTGGCCCTTGCTAGATTTCTGTATAAATTCCACTTCCCAAAATTCATCAGGTACAGTGCCCTTGGGGGCAACATAGCCTTTTTGGCATTTAGGGGAGTAGTAGTAACCTAGAGGTCCAGGTCAAGGTCAGCCCATTCAAATGCAAAGAGACATTCAGTTTTGACAAAGGAATTGAAAACATACATCCTTTAGATCCAGAACAGTATAAACCCGACACTCCCGGTGAGGGACCCCAAGGATTTTTGTAATACCAAAATGTGAAAGTTCCTCATTGGAATTTACAGATTGGCCCCCAACTAAAGAGGGTACCATAGGCTCCTGGGGGCCTAACTGTAAAGAGCTATGGCCCTACTATGCTCTTAAAGCTAAAACTGGCCCCAATGGGGGCAGACCTGCCTTCGATTGGGGCATTCGTGTTTCCAGTGCCCCAATCTCTTGCAGTAAGCACATTGGTCTCTCCGTAGTCTTTGTGGTCTCTGACGGTGATTGAAGTTACCATAGAAAAGCTGTGAATTCATCACAGCATTCACCACTGTTTTTATTATCATAACTTCTTCACTCTCTCTATTGTCAAACACACTCTGGGCTATTTTCAATAATTCAAACCTAGTCATGTCTTCAAACCCATAGACTCTTTGGATTGCATTACGTATGTCTGAGGCCGAATGGTCTACAAAGGTTTGGTTAAACTCCTTGAAGTTTACCGGGTCGTCTGGATCTATGGGCGTGTATTCTCGGAACACCTCCAGCAAGCGTTCGAGAAACTGGAGAGGTGATTCCTTTGGACCCTGTCTAGTACACATCACCTTGAGGAAGTCAGTGGGCTTCCGGGTTGCCAGCTTCATTCCCTCTAACAAAGCCTTGTGGTAATTACTGAGCGCTCTCCTACCTTCTTCCGTTCTTTTGTTCCAGTCAGGACTCCACCGAAATGGAGGTAGGAAACAGTCAGCTTCTTCTGCCCTCCACCTGCCCCTCCCTGTGTTCATTCTGACAAATGCTTTCACTGCCCCAGTCAGAATCCGGCTCCTCTCTTGCGAGGTGAAGAAGACAGCTAAGATATCCTGACAGTCATCCCAAGAAGGACAGTAGATGGAAAAGATAGACTCCATTAAGGAGATCAGGGAACTTGGGTTTGTGCTAAAGGAAGGGAACTGCATCTTCCACTTGAAGAGGTCAGCGGTGGTTAAAGGTACATAGACTAGACAGCTCCCGTCTGTGCTGAAAGGGGAGGTCTGGGTGTTCCAGCTAGAGAGATGGGTGGCGGGAGACCTGGTGAGAGAGGAGGCCTGGGGCTGCTGTCGCGAAGTATAAGGAAGTAACTCCTGATCCCGATCGGATGTGGGGAGGGGAGAGGACCGGGAGTGAGGTTGAGGTGAGGGTTTGGATCGAGGTAAGGGCTGAGTTGGGGGTTTAGATCGAGGTGGTGAGGGCCAAGATGGGGGTGTAGATCGGGGTGAGGGCTGAGATGGGGATTTAGATTGAGGTGAAGGCTGAGATGGAGGTTTGGATCGAGGTGGTGAGGGCTGAGATGGGGGTTTGGATCGAGGTGGTGAGGGCTGAGATGGGGGTGTAGATCGGGGTGAGGGCTGAGATGGGGATTTGGATCGAGGTGAAGGCTGAGATGGAGGTTTGGATCGAGGTAGTGAGGGCTGAGATGGGGGTGTAGATCGGGGTGAGGGCTGAGATGGGGATTTGGATTGAGGTGAAGGCTGAGATGGAGGTTTGGATCGAGGTGGTGAGGGCTGAGATGGGGGTTTGGATACAGGTGGGCACTGACAGGGGCAAGGCAGTGGGGAGTCCCGTATATTGGGTTTACTAGTCATATTACCCATTTTGTCTTCCAGTCACCCCAAATCCACACCTCAGAATTCTCAGAACAAAGAAACAGAAAAGGCAAACAAAACAGGACACACAAGGCCAAGAACTAAGAAGGTAGTGTGACCTCTCCCTAATGCCCTGAACAGGAGTTCATGTGTCTCCTAAGACACTGACTGTACCCAAGTGGGATCCTAACAGAACCAGGCCCAGGTGTTACAAAAGGCAAAACAATGACTTACCAATGGAGGCTCCTCATACAGGGGATTGCTGGTTTTCTTTTGGTGCAGCTGTGGACCTCCAAACGGAAATCAAGCCCGCAGCGGCCTTGGAACGTGCACACCCTGGGACGTGGTGCTCCGGCACTTGAGGCTCGAAGGGAAGGGTCCAGGTTCTGAATTTGGGTAGGGATTTGTTAAAGCCTGCGCCCTAGCTTAAAACCCCCTCTAACTTAGCTGTAAACCCTTCTGTCTCACGCTTGCCAGTCACCTCAGAGAGATGACTCAGAGAGAAATTGAGAAGACCATACATCCTGTTATGTTCTGAAGTTCTTGAAAATTCCCCAACCGCTGCCTTCACTCAGGCCAAAATCAAAACAGAAGTCAGCTTGGGCTGTTATGTCTAAACGAGTAACAACCTGGAAAGCCTGGAAAGGGCAGACGACCCTGCAGCCCTTCCTGTCCGTGCGTATGCGCTCCTTGTGGGTTGTTACCTATATAAACTGACCCTAGAAAACATTCGGGGTTGTAGCTCTCAGCTCCAGAGAGTCTGAGCTACATCTCTGATCGATCCGTCTTGGGGGAGTGGGAGGGTGGTTCAATAAACTATCCCTGCCTGAATGAAATCTCCTAGGGGCTGGAAAGATGACTCAGCAGTTAAGAGCACCGACTGCTCTTCCAGAGGTCCTGAGATGAAATCCCAGCAACCACATGGTGGCTCACAACCATCCTTAACGAGATCTGACTCCCTCTTCTGGAGTGTCTATAGACAGCTACAGTGTACTTACATATAATAAATAAATAAATCTTTAAAAAAAAAAAAGAAGCGCAACTCCTGGACCCCAACAGTTTCTTATATTACCGCAGCCTCCAAATATTAATGCCACCGAATGAGGATAAAGAACACCTTATTCTGTGCACAGCAAAGTCTGTGCATGACTGTCTACCCCTTCAGATTTGAGAAAACAGCCCCAAACCAATTTCCCATGCTTCATCTTGCAGGAGGGTTTAGGGTTTACACAGAGCACAAGGCAGAACTCTTCCTGGAGCATTAGTACGAAACATTCTGAGATTTATGGGGTCCGGTGCAGCCTAACTCCAAGAAACAGAATCTTTTTTTGTTGTTGTTGTTTTGTTTATTCGAGGCAGGGTTTCTCTGTATGGCCCTAGCTGTCCTGGAACTCGATCTGTAGACCAGGCTGGCCTCGAACTCAGAAATCCACTTGCCTCTGCCTCCCAGAGTGCTGGGATTACAGGCGTGCGCCACCAGCGCCCGGCTCAAGAAACAGAATCTTAAAACTTTTACCTAACTTTGGCAGTCTCAAAACGGCTCCTGGTCTTAAGTGGAGTCCGGCTGCTTTCTCGACCCAAACTCCCCGACCCAGTGAACCGGACCCACCGTCCCACACGCCTCCGGGCGCTCCGCCCGCAGGGAGGCCGTCTGGATAACGGGCACGGCGAGCACCGTCGGCCAGGACTCAATTCGGTACTCACCGTGCAGCCCACGCGCTGCTGCCGCCGCCGCCGCCGCCGCAGCCACCACCACCACCACCAGCAGCAGCGGAAGCCCCACTAGTCCTGGCTGCGCTCTTCCAGCCCAACCCCAGTGGTGCGGCCAAAAAGCCGATTTCTCCCCGAATTCCCGCCCCACTTGAAGAACAAAAGCCAATCGGAGGCCGGAGTTTTTGTGACGGATGGCCCTACGAACCCGTAATACAGCCACATATGGAACGAGGGGGTGGTCGCCCAGGTTGCTGGTCCAGAGAGGGACAGGTGCGGGGGCGGGGGCGGGGGCGGGGGAGAGGAAAGGTATTACCATCTGAGTCTTAAAGGGACAAGGATTGCCTTTCCAACTTGGTGGCCTGAGTTGGAGAGAGAGAGAGAGAAAGAGAGAGAGAGAGAGAGAGAGAGAGAGAGAGAGAGAGAGAGAGAGAGAGAGAGACAGAGAGAGAGAGAGAGACAGAGAGAGAGAGAGAGAGAGAGAGACAGAGAGAGAGAGAGAGACAGAGACAGAGAGACAGAGAGACAGAGAGTTACAAGCAGTCACCACATACCCTTAGCTCTCTCATAAATATAATGGAGGTTAACTATCAACTTTAACAAAAGGTCCAATTTCTCAAAAGCCAAAAATTAGCAAATAGAACTAGTCCTATAATAACTAAAGAATCATAATTACTGACATAACATTCCAAAAAATGAACTGCTTAGGTCCTGAGAGTTTCACTGGAGAATTCTTTTAGATGTCTAAAGAATCAACACCTAAAATACCTCCTGAGAAATAATGCATGCGTGAACTTGGTTGGATGCCCCTTACCCCACCTAATCTGCTGTGTTTTGTCTTTAAAAGGTATTCTGTTCTTCTGACCTTCAAGGTTTACAGCCCCGCCCATCTCCCTGATATATCAGCATTTGAATAAAGAAACTTTTGCTGAGCTTGGCAGTGGCGGCACCCACCTTAATCCCAGCACTTGGGAGGCAGAGGCAGGTGGATTTCTGAGTTCGAGGCCAGCCTGGTCTACAGAGTGAGTTCCAGGACAGCCAAGGCTACTCAGAGAAACCCTATGGGGGAGGCAGGGGGGAGGGGAAGAAGAAGAAGAACTTAATGTGAGACTGAAGAGATGGCTCAGTGGTTAGGAGCACTTTTGAAGGTCCTGAGTTCAAATCCCACCAACCACATGATGGCACACCACCATCTGTAGAGCTACAGTGTACTCATAAATAAAATAAATAAAATCTAAAATAAAAAAAAAGAAAAGAAACAAACACAAGAGAGACAGTATGTGCTCAGTGCTCTTTTGTTGTTGTTGTTTTTTGGATTTTTTTTTTTTTGAGACAGGTGAGAACACCATGGTGATGGGGACTTGTGGACAAAGAGGATCCACATTGTTGGAAGTCCTCATAACCCACAAGAAGGGGTTTCCATGATTGACTAAGCATACACATTAAATCCCAGCGCTTGGGAGGCAGAGACACGCAGATTACTGAGTTCGAGGACAGCCTGGTCTACGGAGTGAGTTAGTTCCAGAACAGCCAGGGCTATACAGAGAAAACTTGTCTCACAAAAAAAGAAAGAAAGAAAGAAAGAAAGAAAGAAAGAAAGAAAGAAAGAAAGAAAGAAAGAAAGAAAGAAAGAAAGAAAGAAAGAAAGAAAGAAGGAAGGAAGGAAGGAAGGAAGGAAGGAAGGAAGGAAGGAAGGAAGGAAAGAAAGAAAGAAAGAAAGAAAACCTGCAAAACATGTTTTTTTGAACCTACACTGAATTCAGGACCCCATGATTAATGACCGCCCATTGCCATACAATATATGTTTTCAAGAAAACTTGGCCTATGACCAGGGTCACCAAACCCATGAGGTCTGATTCCCTACCTGCCTAATATATATTCTTGATTTTACATGGTCCTTTCCTCACATTCAATTATTTTGCCCCATACATGCATGCCAGCAGGTGCTTCCTCTTAACCTTATGGTTTTGCACCATACAAGGGACTGCTCTCTCAGATTCCAAATCAGGGTAAGACAGACAGCTGGTAAGTTCAGGATGCACCCTGAATAAAGTTTGTTTCAATTACTCAATCCTGGAAGTGGCCATGTTCCCTCAATGTCCTGTCCACAGGAAATGTGGAAGAAGAGATCAAAGAAACTGACAAAAAGAATGGGGTGTCTTTCCAGTGACCTAGTGACCTAGTGACCTAGTGCCCAATCCAGGCCCCACTGTCTGAAGTCCCACCATCTTCTCAGGGGTCTGTTCTGACAGTGACTCCATGGATGGATTGGCCCACAGCCTCGCCACCAGCCACTAACCTGGCTGCAGGACTGTGTGAGCTTCCTGGGTGCTTCCCTCCACAGCGCACACCTCACTTTCCTCCTGAGTTCTTGGAAAACCAAGGTTTGTTTCTTTCTTTCTTTGTTTTTCCCTCAGCAAAGCAGGGACTGATCACGTTGCTCTCTGGAGCTAGTGATTGTAAGTACAGTCTAAGGTCCTGTGTGACTGCAGGACACATCTGACAGACTAAATTTGGTCTTGCACTGGGCATGAGTCCTTGGACTTCTAACAGCCGCAGAATGAGAAAGCTAGAAGACACTGGGTTAATAATGGTCACTACTGAATTTTTTTGCAATGGTCCTTTGACCACTGTTCGCGGAGATTACTGTCAGTCCATGGAATAATAATACTCAGACCATGGACTAGAGAAGGAGCAGCGGCTTTTCTTGCCATTGGTGCAAGAAACTGGGACTGAAATAAGGCAGGCTCACCTTCCAGGACAGGGAGGGTCCTGAGGAGAGGAGAACAGGGACCGTGAAGACTCCCCTGTCCTCGGGGCCTGTACCAGACTCCTTAGTCAGTCTCTGGTACCCACCACAGGGACACAAGAATGACATCCACGAGCATCAGCATAAAGCACCTTTCTGTGATCAGGAGGGGGTGGCAGAGAACAGCTCCCCCATGTGAGTGACTGAGGCAGATTTCCAGTAGGACTGGCTTGGTGCAGGAAAGAGCTTGGGATGTGCATGGCTCCAGAGAACGCTGACTCATTCTCTGATGGCGAAAGCAGAGAAGATAAAAGAAGAACTGAGGAGATTCTCAAAAATCATTTAAGAGAATCTAGGAGCATTCATGCTGAGTTTTGTTCTTCCAAACAAGCTTAATTCCCAGCATCTCAAGGAATCCACACCCTGTGGATCCTGGCCAATTCCTAACCTGGGGCCCACTTTGGGCACCAGCAGGTCCTTAGAAAGCTCCAGAAAGCCTTTGGCTCTTCTTCTTTGAGAACCTGCACTCCTACAAAGCACATTACGGTACAGCTCTGATATAAAATGTCCCTTAATTCTCATGAAAGCAAAGGGTGGGCTGAGCACCCTCAGACTCGTTTCCTTGTGTCTTGGTTTGTAGATTTTTAATGATATTGGTTTTTGAGTTGTCTTGTACAAAACCATTTTAGAGCAGAGATTCTCAATGAATGCTGCTTTCACAGGAATTGCCTAAGACCATCAGAAAACACAGTTATTGACATTTTGATTCATAACTGTAGCAAAATTACAGTTATGCGGTAACAATGAAAATTATTTTGTGCTGGGGTCACCACAGCATGAGGAACTGTGGTAAAGGTTGCCGCATTAGGAAGGTTGGGAAGCGCTGTTTTAGAGCCTGTGCATTCTCTGGCTTCTAACATTTACGAGGTAGACCATCAGAACTGGGCAACCTCCCAGCAGCGCTGAGAAGACCTGACGCCAGGTGCCTATTTCAGGGCTTCCCAGTCTTTCCCACCAGTGGTTCCTTTTCATCTGAGAAATGTTTACATGGCCACAGATGTCTTAGTTTCATTTCCTGTGGCTGTGGTAAAACACCCTGACAAGTCATCCTAGGGGAAAAGGGTTCCTTTCCACCCAATTGCAGGTCGCAGGCCCTCACAGTGGAGTAGACGCTCGGCAGAGCTGACCACACTTCTGCTGGCCAGAGCAGAGAGTGTGAGTTCAGGTTGGCACGCCTGCTACTGCCTCTTCATAAAACCCCGGGACCAGAACTCAGGGAGGAATGGTGTGTCCCAGCTTTAGCCGTCCCCCCCCCCCAATCTATTAAGGTTATCAGTACCCCCTCCACACACAGACATGTACACAGGGCAATCTCATCCAGGCAATTCCTTGTTGACACCCTCTTCTAGATGACTCTAGATTGTGCGAGCTTTAAACTAAAGCTCATGCTAGGTACAGAGATCTATAAAGCAAGTGGGTCAAGCAATCATCTACTGATAGTAGGTCATAATATTTTTAAACAATTCTTTGATATGCATGCAATCTTGCTGTTTATTAAAGCTGAATAAAATGTGTTTATACCGGTGAGATGGATGTGTTGTTTGTCTGACACAACCCAATCTAACCTTAGACTTCTCTGGCAGCCACACACTGTACAGTCAGGGTGCCCCAGAGCACCACGCTGATAGCTGAGAATACGGGATAAAAGAATGTATCCGGAGGGAGAGCTGGCTCCGCAGTGAAGAGCACAGCCTCCTCTTCCAGAGGACCTGGGTGTGGTTCCCAGCACCTACATGGTAACTCACCACCATCCCTAAATCTACTTCCAGACCATTTGCTACCCTCTTCTGGCCTCCATACATTGTACACCTACCAAGCCAGCTCAGTCAGTCAACAGGTTCTCCAGTGCAGGAGTGAGGATTAAAAAGAAAAAAGATAGCCAGGCAGTGGTGGCGCAAACCTGTAATCCCAGCACTCTGGGAGGCAGAGGCAGGCAGATTTCTGAGTTCGAGACCAACCTGGTCTACAGAGTGAGTTCCAGGACAGCCAGGGCTATACAGAGAAACCGTGTCTCGGAAAAAAAACAAAAACAAAAAAACCCCCAAAGAAACAAAAAGAAAAAAGATAATTAGACAACATTGTAACATAACCCCAGTCAGTTCTGAGGCTGAGGCAGGTTTATTTTTTCCTAATCATCTTTTATATCATTTTACTTACAGGCAAGTAATAAGGTCGAGTAGTACAATAAACACAAATAGTCAAGGAAGAAGTAAGGCAATAAAGTCCAGAGGTCACTCCCGCAATAGCTGTTTCTGAGGGCTTATCAGGATGACCAACATAGCTGAGCCTACTTCCCTGTCCAAGCCCAAAATCAGACACTTGCCTGAAGCCTACTTCTTTGTTCTACCATAAAATTAGATTCCTGCCTGAAGCCCTTTTCCTTGTCCTTGACTAAAGTCAGATTCCTGCCCAACAGCCCCCAAAGCTCCTCACTGTACACACACCCCGAACAGATAGACAAGCAAGGAAATACCCACACACATAAAACCAATTAAAAGTTATATGTGCCAGGCGGTGGTGGCGCATGCCTGTAATCCCAGCACTCTGGGAGGCAGAGGCAGGTGGATTTCTGAGTTTGAGGCCAGCCTGGTCTACAGCGTGAGTTCCAGGACAGCCAGGGCTACACAGAGAAACCCTGTCTCAAAAAAAAACCAAATCCAAAAACCCCCCCAAAAAAAAGTTATATGTATATTTTTTGTTTTTGGGGGGGTTTTTTGGATTTGTTTTTTTCGAGACAGGGTTTCTCTGTATAACCCTGGCTGTCCTGGAACTCAGTCTGTAGACCAGGCTGGCCTCGAACTCCTAAATCTGCCTGCCTCTGCTTCCCGTGTAAGACCCCCAAAACCGAGGGTGCCCCAGCATCTCACACCCCAAAAGGCGACACCCAAATCACTCTTGAGAAATGGTCTCGATGCAATAGCATGAGGATTTCTTTATTTCCAGAATTCTGGGTTCCACAGCCATACCCCACGCAGGGGTAGAGGACTGAGGACCCCAAGTGCAGAATTGCGACAGCTTACGACAGAGCCCGCGAATCACAAACCAATCATTTCTTAGCATGGAGAGCCCACGAAATGTGAGCCAATAGTTTTTAGGCCAATCAGTTTAAATTATCAGTGCCCGTGCTCAGTGAATCAATTAGTTTCCTATAATGTCTACAGCTGCGTGAACTCCAGCTTAGGGATAATGGCGTAAGTTTACAGAAGCAAGATAAGCTTAGCCCATTTCCAGTTACCCTATGGGGCCAGGATCACCTATTCAAGGCCTTTCTGCTAGGTCTAAACAAAGGTTGGGCTCTGGAATGTGACCTTTTACCTAGTCTCTAACAAACCTGAGATAGCATTTTAAACTCCTGATTTCTTGGGGTCATTAGAATTAGACTGTATTTTCTATCTTTTCATTGGAGTGCTGGGATTACAGGCGTGTGCCACCACTGCCCGGCTACCATTATGTTTCTTTAAGAGCACAAAACATTGGATGCACAGTAAAAACACTGGCGATTCCTAACACATAGCAGTCTCAGATCTGATCTGGGGTATTCTCGGCAGCACGCCACAGCATTAGAGAGCAGTCGTGCACTGTGAAGTGTGCATGCGTGTGCTCAGAAGCAAGGCTGTAGTGAACCTTCATAATGCAACTGTAGCGGTCCAGCTGCTTACTGTTCAACAGGGCTCACCTGACAGAGGGCTGGAAATGAACAGGGCAGGGGCAAGAGAAACATGAAGCCAAGACAAAGTTCTGATCAAGGCTTCAATTTAATATTCAGCACAGTGTTTGTGTGTGTGAGTGTATGTGTACATATATATGTACATATATGTATGTATTTGTGTGTATATATATTTATACATATATGGAAAAAAATCCACAGAATAGTAATTCAAGGTAGCAACAGCACAGCAACCAATCCGAATTAAGTTTCCATATCTTATCAGCTCAGCTTGTCGTAAATTCCAGTTTGTCAAAGCTCATAGCCGCAGCCAAGGCAGATGCCTCTTTTCAAGGCCTGTCGTAGTTGGTAAATCTTGCCTGTCATGGCAAATATTCAAGGTCTGCTTATCCACGATCTGTTCTGTCTGCCTGGTGGGATGTTCAAGGTCTGCTTGTCCAGCACAGGCTGGGGCAGGAGTGGGGTGGCATGGGGTGTCACATGCAACCTGGGTTAAGGCTGTGAATATCTCCAGTCGAGTGTAGGTTTGATTCCATACAAACTTCGTGGCTGTTACAAGTCCAGAAACTTTTACTGTTGCCAGATTTTTCACAGCCTCTGCTTTCACGAGACATTATCCACAGTTTGAGGAGCTTTCTTGAGCTGGTGAAAAAGAGGAGGATCCTTACAGAACATGATAATGAGTTTGGCACCAAAAGTTGGAACACAGACTGGGGCAAGTTTCATAGGGTTGTCACTGAAATAAGCCCGTCATCGTGAGAGGCAGCGAGCCAGGGCTTCAGGGGAACTGTGAGGAATGATCCTTAAGTAACCTCTCCCAGTGCCAGGAGAGCAGCCCCAAATCCTTCAAAGACACAGTTTGCTTCCCTTGCTGCTGAGAAATTTTTCTTCTTCTTCAGTGTATGTAATAAAGATGCAGGATGTCCTCCATCATCCACTTATCCAGGATGGGGGAAGTAAGGATGCCCAAGTCTCTGCAGAGCATGTCTGGCTCCATCTTTAGGTTTCAAGATCTCTCTTGTGCTCCAGCTGGATTCTGGTCTCTTTAACTTGGATGTCAAAGACACCCACTCACAGTATCACCTTGCCGCAGACCACTCGGGGGGAGAACGTCAGACTGCGGGAGCTCAGGGGTGAAGGTATCAGGAGAAGTCAGGATACGGCGCAGGAATGACAGACAGACACCAAGTTGCTTAGTGAACTGTTGTAATTTTACTTAGCATGACTCTTTCTTATATAGTATTACAGACAAGGAACTTGGCATCAGACAGTACACAAAGGCTAATTTTACAATTTCTAAGAATCAGCAATAAATCTGCAGAATAACTATTTCTATCTGGGTATACAATGATCTCATATCAGGACAGGGACTGTGGTTCCTGCGGTTGGTCATGAACTTCCTGTTCTCAGAATTTTGTCTCTCACATAGCAGAGATAGGTACCAATTTCCTCTTGTTATCAAGGAGCTAAATTATATTCTCTCTTAAGAAATTTCTTAATATATTTTTCTAAAGTTGGAGGTCTCCGATGAAGGTATCTATCATGTTCACACCTTAATTTATGTCAGTATATTAAAGCAGGCTTCATATTATCTAATATCTTCTGTTTCTCTTTCCTATTATAAAGACACCAAGGCTTTTTGTTTCTAGCTAATCTTTCCATAAAAGGGTGTGAATGCCATAATAGCCTTTTTCCTTTATAATTCACCCACCTATTACCGAATTCGTCATACTTTCCTGTATACGGGAGAGGCTCAAGGTACTTTCCACTACTTCGGGACCACCGGGGGGCTGTCCACCATTGCCCATTAATCAGATATAGAGACACAGAGAAATGCACAAAGAACAGACACACAGGCTCGGCATCGCAGGAGTCTTGAGATCATTCTTTGTGGTCGTAAGATCGGGTCATCTTGCCAAGGAACTGCCTGAGGCTCCGCTCTGAGAAGCTCCGACCTCAACCCTTCAGCTGCCGGGCCCCAGTAGAGCGACATCTTGCTACAGCTACACAGGCCTTACAGCGACTATGGGTGTAGCATCACCTAGCTTGCCTCAGGAGGCCCTCAGAAGCGGGCTTGTGGCACTTTTTTGTTTGCTTTTCTGTTATTTTACTTCATGTGTATTTTCCACGGACTGACCCAATCAGGGACTTCGTGGCCGTGGGGAACCAGGGCTTTGGTACTCAGGAAGGGACAGGTTCGGCGATGACAAACAGACACAACACCAGAGAGGTTTGTGAATCTGCTGCAATTTTACTTTTTAGCCAGGCATTTTTATAATACTGCAACAAAGAACTGTTTGCACACTTCCAAGAACAATCAAGCAGTCACTAAGAAAAGTATATTTCCATCTTAATTGGAACAGTAAGAGGACATGACAGTGCTCATAGGAACTCTTGCTCTATGAACCATGATCAAAATCAGATTATGATCATGAACCTCAGACATGTGGCCTTCGAGTCTAACTTGTGGTTACTCATCAAAGTTGTGTTAATAATCAATAGGAGAACCTAGGCCTTTAGGCCAATTAGTATGTTATAAGCCTTCTTCTGGCACCAAAAGTCAAAATGCTTTAAGAATGAGCCCATATTCATTACAAGAACCCTCTGTACTGCCCTGGACAGCTAACACCAAGGTGGTCTGGCTCAAGCTAATCTATCTCTAAAATTTAAAGAATACTATAGGACCTTCTGCTCTTCAATGCTATTACCCACCTGTCACCTTCTTTTATCAAAAGAAGCTATATAAGGCAATATCAGTAGTCCTACACATCACTAGTCCTATACTTTCCCATACTGTGTTCTTCCTGCTACAAACTCTTCATAACATTCCCTAATGTCTCATTTTCTTTTCACACTACTTTTGGTAAGGCTTGTAGTAAAGGACAAAATCTTCTTTCACTAAGGTTCATCATGAGTTCATTGAGTTCAAGACTGGAATCAGTAGGTGTGGGAAGCCATTAGAGACCCTCACTTTGGCTGACAGGGCAAAGGTCCTGAGTAAAACAAAGAGGAGCCTCTCCCATGGGCATTGGTTTAGCCATTGTTTCAAGATAACTGCAGAATGATCCTGCCTGCGTCAACACCGCTGACACCAGGTATCTTCATCAGATGATCTCTTCACCTCCTACGTAAATGCCAGGAATACCTCTGCCCCTCTTTGTCCTTGCCTTGAGGCACGTCCCTCCTGAAAGCCTTGAAACCTGTGTACCCCAGAACATTAAACGAGGCCTCGACAATTAAACCCCTCTCTGCCTGGCCTTGTTCTTTTTCTCCCCCCTTTGACCCTCAGGTAGCACCCCTTCGGGACCCTGAATAACTGGACCTACTGGACGGGTTACAAGTAGGCATAACCAGCACATTCTCTTTTCCTACCACCGGAACATCAAATCCTCCTTTATCAATTAACCAGCTTGTTGACTGGGACCGTGCTGTATAAAGAATTAAGAATAGTAATAAGAAAGACACAGTGCAGAACCCATAACCCAGGAAGTGCAGTATCTTTGGAGAACATCGAGGCCCTTTTCAAGGCCAGAGGTGGGCACTCAGCCAGGGGCCTCCAGGGAGCCTGGCCCCACAGGGCACGTATCTCCCAGCTGGAAGACAACAGTCATGTCACACGGATGAGACTGGAGTTGGTGTGGCATGTTTTGGTGTTTTGTCTACATACATGTCTGTGTACCACACATGTACGTGGTGTTCAAAGAGGCCAAAGGAAGTTACAGATGGTGGTGAGGCACCATGTGGGTGCTGAAATCAGATGTGTGTCTTCTGTAAGAGCAATCAGTGCTCTTAAACACTAAATCTTTGTCAGAGTGATCTGTTAATCATAGAAACCATGTTTTGGGTTGACACACTTCAGTTAACAAGAAGAACTAAGCAGCAGCAGAACTATAGGAACCAAAGAGCGAGGTCGGTACAGTAGAGACGTTCCCAGAACTGTGCACTGGGATGTGAAGTACAGCTTTGATGGATTAGCTCTTTGTTTTCATTTTGGCATGAAGTTCATGTGGTACTGTGTGCTGAGTTTCATGGCCGGAATGGTACTTCCTCCATGGAATCAATTGTGCTATGTAGGGGACTTGCTCATTCCCCACTGCTTTTAGTGAATGAGTCAAATCGTGGATTCATCCTGCCTTAAGGTGGTCTAGTTAGTCCTAAGGGCGTTAGGTTAATTTTACTAAATGGATCCACAATTGGCCATATAGTTTAAGATGCAGGGCTCCACCACCATTTCCATCAGAATGAGAGTTAAAGCCTCAGACTGTGCAGAAAGAGTTAGCCAGGGGGACCAAGAAAACTGATGGGTACCAGTAATTTGATGAACCTCTCCTCCCTGTCTCCTGAGTCCTTCCCCATAGGAAGATAAAAAAAAAAATTAGAGTACTTTTGACCAATTATCATAGAGACAACAGATTAGACATAGTCACGTAGTATCTGGGAACCATGTGAGATGGCTCTGGGTTCTGCCTGCCTGTCCAGGCGTAGGAATGCTTGGTGGCCCAACCCTGGTTGCCTTGACTGTGTCTGTGTCTTTCTATGAGTTTCTGTCAATTCTGTTTTCCTGTATTGGTCAGTGGCTTTCACTAGTGTGAGAAGCCCCTGGCTTAAGAATTGTGTCCCTTCCTGTTGGGGACCTGAATCCCTTTGTCTCTGCCAGGTTGCCCAGAAAACAACATCATCATCACCACCCCCAAAACAAATCAAAAAACCCATATCATCTTTCCTCTCCAGGAGCAAACAGTCAGAGTTGGTACAGTGGGAGGTAGAGACTGGGAGGGGCTGGCCTCTCATGGGGGCTGGGGCGGCGGGGGGGGGGGGGGGGGGGGGAGGGGGAGGCGCTGCCTTCTAAAAGGAATGCACACCACGCAAGGAGTGTCCTTCCCCCAGGCAACCATCCCCTCTCTGCCAGTTCTCTGCAACACCACAGAAATCCCCTGGACTAAGCTTGCTTAAAGCAAAAGAGAAAGTACCAGTCCTTTCTCTTTTATGATTTATGTCTCCTAAACAACTGGCCATCTGTATAATTGGAAAACTCAAAACCCACCGTTCTTTGAAAAAAGTACAAAAACCATCCCTGGGACAGGCAAGGGGAATCACTGGCAAACAATTCAGCCTGGACAGAACATATTTTCCCTTCAATTCCCTTCTAGTCAATACTGACTAAAGAAACTTTAGCGAACTTTTGCTAAGATTCTTCTTAAAGTAATCAAACATGGCTGCTAATAAGTTTTCCTTTGCCACCCAGTCAGCCCTAGATATTAGAAAAAAAGTTATAAAAAATAAGGGTATAAGTACATCCCAGTTTAATCCCAGCACTTGGCAGGTGGATTTCTGAGTTCGAGGCCAGCCTGGTCTACAGAGTGAGTTCCAGGACAGCCAGGGCTATACAGAGAAACCCTGTCTCAAAAACTACAATAAATAAAATAATAAAATAAAATAAAATAAAAAATAAAAAAAACTACATCCCAGTTGCTGGAGGTAGCTCATAAAGTGTTTAATAACAGAGAATTGATTGGGATAAGACCGTTTGCATAAACTGAAAACCACAGACACCTTTTCTAATAATGAGACACAGACTTGCAAATACCCAGCAAAATTTTGGTGTCTTACCCTCTGTCAGAAGAATTTCTTCTAGTTGAAAGTTCTGCCTCAAATCAAAAGATACAGTTGGCCTTTTATCCCAGCACTCAGGTGGCAGAGGCAGGTGGATTGCTTTGTGCTCAAAGGCATCCTAGTCTACCGAGTGAGTTCCGGGACAGGCAGGCCTTCACAGAGAAACTCTACTTCAAAACAAACAAAAGATACAAAGGGACTACCCCTCAGATTAACCACAAAAGATTCCTGGGGGTGTGGACAGAAACCAATTCCCCCAGCGCAGCCTACCACCAAGTTCCTGTAATTATTCAATTAGCCAGTTCCGGAATGCTCCTTCAGAAAGAGCAGTATCTAAAGACCCTGGAAACAAAGGGGAAATTGCAGTCCTAACTGCCTAGCCTGGGCTTCAGCCTCCAGCCTCAGGGTGGTTACCCTGTCCAGTTTCCGCCAGGACTTCTATCAGAGATGAGCCAAATACACCTTATCCTCCCAACAGCTCTTGGTCCGGGTGTTTCATCGCAGGAACAGTAAGCCTAACTAGGATAGCCACCAAAGTGGCCTCTGTTTTGTTCCCAGTGCTCTAGCCAGGCTCACACTGTTCAACTGGTCCTGACAGCCAGAAGCAGGAAGTGCAGCAAGTGTAGTTACTCGGTGGGGGCGGGGCTTGTTCCGGGCCTCTGACCCACCCTGGAGATTTAGGACTGTCAATGCAGAAGGGGACAGACTACCAGTATGTCTGTTTCTATCATGGGATGGACACACCAACCATGATGTGGCATTAGCATCCTAGCCTACATGTAAGGAGCGTGGCGTTCAAGAGGATGAGTCACTCATCCAGTGTAATAGGTTGGGTTTGCGTTTCCTCCAAAGACCCTGGCTGACTCGAAGTGAGAATACCAGCACCCCCCACGCACGCACTTCTGACACAATGTACTGCCTTGCCACAGACCTGAAGCAATTGATAGGAACTTTTGAAATCGGAAGTGAAAATAAGCTTCCCTCTTAAAATATTATTATGTTAGGTTTTTTTGTGTCTGTGAGGGAACCCTGACTTATACACCACTAGGTCACAAAGCTAAGCAGTAGGTTGGCCTCTACCTCACAGAGATCTATTTGCCTCTGTGTCCAAAGTGCTGGGATTAAGGTGTGCTCTACCCCACACCTGCTTCTGACTGGGCAAATTTTATTATCTTAATTCTTTTCTCATTTTCAGGCCTAATGAGTATTACCAGTGAATAAAATTATTTGAACCCTTAAGCTCTTGCTGAACTCAAACCATCCCGGGATCTCACGTGTCAGGTACTCAACTATCCCTGTGGCCCCAGCCAACAGATTAAGATGTAAATAATAAGGCCACTGGGTAGTTTTAAATTACAACCACTAAAATCCCATCTTATAAACAAACAGTCCCTACAATTGTCTCAGAGAGCACTCTTAGCAGGAGGAACCACAGTCACCAAGTCTCCACCCAACAGGCCAGCAAAGGTCCCATCATCTGCTCCCCAGAGTTCTCCAGTTGCCAGCTGCCTTACTCCCCTTGTGGAAGACAGGGCTGTGCTCAGAGTCATTTCCTGTCCTTAAGTCCCCCAGGGTAAAAGGACAGGGATCAGAATTGGACAGGATTTGAATAGGGAGGATGATCCAGTCCACTGGCCTCTTCAGGTGGACACAGAGATCCTAAGAGGCACTGTGTGAGTCCACAGGTTTCACCAGCTGCCCAGGTCACCTTGAGTCCCTTTGTTCACGGGGCAAAGGATCAGGAAAGATGTTACCAGCCCCGAAAGCTGCTCTAGTGTCTGAAAACCAGGGAACCCTTGGTTGGACAGCCTCAGTCTGGGATGAAATGCGAGCCCCTTCCAACTGCGACTGTTTTGATTCATAACTAAAGCAGGAAGTGAGTGCGGTGAAGAAAGACTGACACTCCTCCACCAGACAGTAGGTGCTGACTCAGAAGACAGAAACGGAAGAGTGGTTTCTGCAGGTTAATTGCACAGGCTGCTGGTCCCAGTCAGCAGCGGCAGGGTAACCCAGTCAGCAGCTGGAGGCAGGGGTGGGACAGTTCATCTGACGTCTGGAGCTCAGGTCCAGCTGGCAGCCAGAACTGCGCATGCGCTCTAGTCTTCGCAAAGCTTGCCTCTGGAGTGTTTTCCTGTCATTGCAAATCAGCTCACAGACTTGTAATACTCTACGTGCCTCATGTCTCATTTCATAGGTCTAATGTGTATTCCTGGTGAATAATCGTCCCCTATAGCTCAACAGGCAGCCAGACATAAAGAAAGTGGAGCTGGAGATGGATGGGAGGATTATTTTCAAATTTAAATAAAATACAAGTAGAACTCACTTCTCAAGAATGAGAAATAGTTTCAATGACACTTATTAGTTTGAAGAATTTTTCATTGAATGTACATCAATATTTTGCATAGATTCTTTCACTAACATTTAGTCTACTTCATACCATATGTATTCATATATTTTTCCATCCCTCAAGCCATGTTGTCTTTTTATAATGCATTTCAAAACTTTCAAATATCAGGACCCTTTCTTTCAAAGTCCTATTCATGCATAGCAGCCCTCAGTTGCGTGCGTGCGTGCGTGTGTGTGTGTGTGTGTGTGTGTGTGTGTGTATGTGTGTGTGTGTGTGTGTATACTCAACTATCCCCGTGGCCCCTGCTAACAGATTAAGATGTAAATAATAGAGCATGCTGTAATTTTAAGTTACAACCATTAAAATCCCATCTTAAACAAACAGTCCCTTAAAATGTCTCATATGTGTAGCCACAGCCCAACAGTCTCAGAGAGCACCCTTGGAAGGTTGAACCACACTCACCAAGTCCTCACCCAACAGGCCAGCAAAGGCCCCACCACCTGCTCCCCAGAGCTCTTCCATTGCTAACTACCATACTCCCCTTGTGGAAGACAGGGCTGTGCTCAGAGTCATTTCCTGATCTTAAGTCCCCCAGGTTAAAAGGACAGGGATCAGAATAGCCCAGGAGGGTTGGAGAGATGGCTCATTGGTTAAGAGCACTGACTGCTCTTCCAAAGGTCCTGAGTTCAAATCCCAGCAACCACATGGTGGCTCACAGCCATCCGTACTGAGATCTAATGCCCTCTTCTTGTGTATCTGAAGATAGTTACAGTGTACTTAACATATAATAAATAAATCTTAAAAAATAAAAAAAGAATAGGCCAGGATATGATTAGAAAGGATATGCTCCAGATTTTGATTTCTGTTTTTTTTAAGAGTTGTTTCAAATAATTTTATTCATAGGTAACTCTCATTAAGCCTGAAAAAATGAGACAAGAATTAAATTAATTAAATTTGCCCACAGACCCATTCTGAAATAAACACAACACACGGTTGAAAAATTTCATTGATGGGGTTTGTATGTTTTGGAGTGTTTGGGACTTGGGGATGTGTATGGTTCCGTTGGTTTTGTGAGGCTGGGGACAGTATTGCTTTTTGAAACGACTTCCCACTGTGTGGTCCCTGCTGGCCTCAAAGCGGTGATCCTCCTGCCTGAGCCTCCTGGCTATTGGGAGTACAGGTGGACACCTCCAGCCCCAGAGCCACTGTTCCTTACACTAACTTTCATCATTCCATAGGAATCCCAAACATCCTTCAGGGGTCAAAGGGTAGCTCTCAAGAGAATGTCGCCATGAGTCTCCAAACAATAGAGTCCCAGGCCTATGAAGCCCTGTGATGTGAAGTGAACGTGTGGGAGAACATTAGGAAGTCACAACTAGCGCCAAGAAGTCAGAAATATTCAGGGGGGTGCGGTGGAACGATCCTCCTCCGGACAAACCTCCCTTTAGTCTAAGAACAGTTTGCTTCGCTGTCAGTTTTCTGTAACTGATAGCAAGCTGCCATGGTCCAAACATCACTAAAGTCCAAGAGTCCCAAGAAATGAATAGACAACCAGTCTGTGTTCTGTACAAGTAGCTCTCAATGGATGTAAGAATTCTCCCCTGCAGTACAGAGACAAACGTATCTCCTTGGTCATACATGTTTGTTGTGAATGCGATCACCTGTCCTGTCCTATGATGTGCCGAGTAATCTGCTGTCAAACTCATGGATGTAGTTTCATTAGTGTAACCAGGTCAACTCCTCTACACAGCACACCTTAATCAGAAACTGACTGGTTCCTTCGGATAAATTTTTAGAAATGGGAGGAAGAAGATGGGTAGTGGTGGCGCATGCCTTTAATCCCAGCACTTGGAAGGCAGAGGCAGGTGGATTTCTGAGTTTGAGGCCAGCCTGGTCTACAAAGTGAGTTCCAGGACAGCCAGGGCTACACAGAGAAACCCTGTCTCTAAAAAAACAAAAACAAGGAAGGAAGGAAGGAAGGAAGGAAGGAAGGAAGGAAGGAAGGAAGGAAGGAAGAAAGGAAGAAAGGAAGGAAGGAAGAGGGGGAGGAAGACTGGGGGCGGGGAAGAACGCATATCCGATGCTACCTTTACAGAATCCTGCCTGAGTCCAGGAACCAAAGTCCGGTGTGAGGCTCAGAGACTGTCTGATCCTTTGATAAGAAACCATTCCGTGCTCTGAGAATCCATGCAATCTCACTCACTGTAAAATCCTCCACTCACAAAGCTACAGACAGCGGGGCTGTAGGGGTGTGGGATCAGTAGAGACACAAACAAGTCGTCATCGAATGTTTCTTCAGCCCCGCCCCAGTCTGGTGCTTTCTCTACCACACCACCTCCGGCTCAGTGTGGCTCTTCCTCCATGTTCCTCTTAGATGCAGAAAGGAATCCCTCTGAGCAGGAGTCTCCTGAAGCCCGGAGCTTCTAGGCCTGGCTCTTCCCCTAGGCTGAACCTCATCACTCAGCAGTTGGCCTGGTGATGTATAGTCTTTACCTGAGGTCTGCCGTTCTTCCCCCAGAGTATTTATTTCCCCAATCCCACCTTTAAACAAAGTGTAGCCGAGGCAGAACACTTCCCTAGCATGCATGAGACCCTAACTTCTATCCCCAATCTTGAAAACAGAAGCAAAATCCTTAAAGTAGGCACAGTGCTGAAAGTTTATAACTGCAGCACTTAGAAGAGTCAGGAATTCAAGTCTTGTAGGACACACAGCTTAGAGTAAGCGGTGGAGAAAACAGAGTTGTCAATCACAGGGGCCTTTTTCTTCAAGGGATGGAAATCAATGGTGCCTGGTCTCCTGTAATGCAGGTGAAAGTGGTCAAACCTATCGACCCTTTGCTGTTCTATGAGAAGCCAGCCTCCACCAGAATCTTTCCTGAATATTCTTTAGGCCCTAATCCTGGGCTATGGCTACGTCTCGAAGAATAACCTTCATCCGTATGAAAAGGCCCCACAGACTTGCATCTTACTCCAAAATAGAATCTATTCTTATGTTTGTCCCAGATCCTTCCTCTGGGCCCTCTCCTTAAACTCGGTTTATCCACCTACCAAACTGATATTTATGGTAAAGATCACATGTACTTTGCTACCTTGATGGGGTGTTTCTAGGGAGCTATGTCTAGTTGTCTCCTGATAACTGTCACATGGAAACCCCTTCCCAAGGTTTTACTACCCTAAAATGTGTTTGAAGAATACAGGTCAGACCCTGGACGTTTTTTCACCCAGAGCCTTCACCTGGAGTGCCCTTCCCCCAGCCTTGAACAGGCTAAAGAGACCTTAAGTGTTTGCCACACAGTGGTAGGGCATAAATGACCCAGGAGGAATCTTCTGCCTTGTTGCACCTGCAATTTCCTACCGGAGTAGATTGCCCACCGAACTTGCTTTGCAACATAACCAACCTGGGTCTTTTCTCAGCCCTAGCCTAGAGGCTTTCCTGGATGGGGTGGGGTGGAATGGGGGGGGGGGGTTCCAACTGACTAAGAGTCTAGCCTGGAAACTGTCTTAAAAATAAGCTTGGGCTGGAGAGATGGCTTAGCGGTTAAGAGTACTGACTGCTCTTCCGAAGGTCCTGAGTTCAAATCCCAGCAACCACATGGTGGCTCACAACCATCCATAACAAGATCTGACACCCTCTTCTGGTGTGTCTGGAGACAGCTACAGTGTGCTTACATTTAATAAGTAAATCTTAAAAAAGAAAAAAAAAGAAAATTATTTAAAAAATAAGCTAGCCTAGTATAGTTCAAGGGAGTTCAAAGCCAGATTGGACTACACGAGGCTTTTCCTCTTCCTCTCCTCTCTCTCAAGCACGGCTAGCCGTACACACCGGATGAATAAACAGACTTGCACATAGCAGGTGTGTGTGGTTTTAAGATTTAGTAGTGCAACAGGGCACGACTGCACAAGCTTTTAATTCCATCACTTGGGAGGCAGAGACAGGCAGATATCTCTAAGTTCAAGGCCAGTCTTGTCTACAAAACAAGTCCTGACAGCCAGGCTTATTCACAGAGAAACTGTCTTGGAGAAAAAAAAAATCTAGTAGCACCAGCGTTTAGACAGATGGGGAAATCTTTAGGCAGTCATGTGGTCTGTAACAATCTAGTCACTAGATTCTTGTGTATCCATTCCTATGCTAGGGTGAATATATTAGGAGGAAACTCAAAAGGTACCTTGGTGGGTTGTGGCCAAGGTATGCTGGTAATGGGAGGCGGGAGAGCAAAAGTCCGCTTCAGAGTGTGGGCAAGGGAGAGATAAAAACTCACAGCCAGAGACAGGGAAACATAGAATGAACAAGATATACAGATTTAGGGAGGCCAGGACTTTCTAAGGGGCCTGTGTGCCACACAGTGGAGCCGTGTAACTCATAGCAACCGTGGAAATGCCCTGCACCCCTCCTGGAGAAGGTGGCTGAGGAGGTAAATTCTGCTGCTGAGTAGCTGAAAGGCAGGATGGTGGAGCGCTCCTGATTTACAACAGAACAAGGCTGAGAGGGAGGAGTGTCCCTGGGGCTGAAGAAGGAGGAATGTGACCTTGGTTGGGTGTCAGGAAGATTGGAGATTAGAGGTACTTAAGCAAATATTTGCGCCCCTGCCCCTGATAACCGGCTGTGAGATTCCTAAAACGACTCCTTTGTCTTTTGGGACTTGTGTGAGACATCCTGCCGGCAAACAAGAGCCTCAGGGCACCAAGCTTCCCAGACCTAGGCCTTAGCTCAAAAGGCCTCCTTCTGTGCTTGGGGCTTTGTAGAGTGGACAAACAGGAAGCCGAATTTAAAAAAGGACATAAAGGGTGATTTCTGTCAGCAGTTACAATGGGCAGACTTGACATTTGGCTCATGTTTCCATTTGCGGAGATGGGGAACTCAGGAGTGTACGGTCCAAGCAGAGGGCTGTGACATCTTCACTGTGCAGTCAGGCAGATGAGAGCAGTGCTTTGAGGTCCCATGCATGGAATCCACAGGAGGACAAGCAGGCCCAGTGTATCCCAGACCAGAGCTCCAGGGATGAGGGACAGGCTGACTTCTATTTGCATCTGAAGAGGTACCGGAGGGACAGACAAGCCCGCAGAAGCTGCCTTTCTAGCTTTCCCAGACTCTTTCTCTGTCCTCTTTTGGAATCAAGTTGATTCTTTCTTCTACCAACTCTTCCCCTTGCCCAGGTCACAGGGAAGGAGCTTGTCATCCAAGATCTTACTCGGAAGTCCTAGACGTCGACTCTAGGAGCATTTTCAGCTGAGCAGAACCCCAGGCATGTGCTGTGGTATCTACAGGACTCCTGGATGGATTCCCTGACACGTCCAGATGACCCCACAGGAAAGGAAAAGGAGGGACGGTGAGAAAAGAAAAATATACTGCAGAGGAGAGCGAAAAGAAAAATGGTGTGGAAAGAAATGGAGCATAAAATAAATACAAAGAAGTCCAGA
The DNA here is from genome assembly GCF_947179515.1 of Apodemus sylvaticus. Classification (NCBI taxonomy): domain Eukaryota; kingdom Metazoa; phylum Chordata; class Mammalia; order Rodentia; family Muridae; genus Apodemus; species Apodemus sylvaticus. The sequence goes on along the minus strand of NC_067472.1, from coordinate 132,673,364 downwards.
GTGTCTTTCTCCTTGTCTATGGAGCGGGACTCCCAAGTGCAGGGGAGGTTACTCACTTGAAGGAACCAGGAACACACCGTGCCCAGCAGCAGCCTTCCATCTCCTAACACAAACACACCTGCGCCACTCACTTGCGAAGCACGCATCACAGGTCCCTCTGTCCTGTAGGGCCAGTGCTGAGGACTTTGAATTGTGGTCAGAGTACCTTGCCTTGTCACACAGAACCCTTGGAAAACACAATCCAGGGTCATTTGCATTTCATAGAGAGCACCGGAAACTTTCCCACTTGGCCTGGCTTCCTGGCCAGTTCACCGAGGCTGGTCTGAAGCTCACAATGGCGGAGTCCCTCGGCCACTGCCAAAAAAGGAGCCAAGTGTCCATTTGGCCCTGCAGCCTCCTTTGTTTTGACTTAGACAGGAGGGAAGCCAACCACATTCTCTGGCACAAGGGCCAGATTCACCAACTCGGGGAGAGGTTGTGCTCTTCTCTTTAGGGGTGACTGCCTTATCAGCTTAATATCTCAAAGGTTGCAAGGGAGAAGATGGAGAGGGACATGGGAACAGACAGCAGGCTCTACGGCTGTCCGACTTAATATCAGGGGCATGTTTCAGAATTGTACATCTTCCTGGGCGCGCGCGCACATGCACGTGCACTCGCGCGTGCGCACCTCCCCCCCCCCCCCACTTTTCTTCATCTTTCCTCTTCTATACTCTCAGCTCAGGCACGGGTAAATAACATCCCCCTCCCCAGGATCCTCAGGGGCTCTGACAGGTCTGTGTGAAGGGGAGAGCTGTGACTTCAGCTTCTCTCTCCACAGCCCAGCACTTGAACCTCTAAAGCCTTGGCTTGTGATTTCTCTTCCAGTGATTTGCACCGTTTCTTGGGTGGGACCTATATGGTTATACCCCTGATCAAGTCTGATTCCCTCTCAGTCAGGAATTCCTCTCCGGCTCTGAGAATACATGCACAGATGACCATGGCAGGCAGCCTCTGACCCAGTTCCCAGCACCTTCTCGGACCTCTCTGCCTTGTAGACTGCCTTGGAATCCAGGAATGCTTCCTTGAACATCCCACAGAAACTTTCCTAAAATGGTCAGAAGGGGGCGCCCTTTTGCCTCAGTTCTGTGCCCCAGTGTCTTCCCTTGTCCTTCCCCAAGCTACTTCCTGCTTCAGGGGGTTGAGGGGATTGGGGACAAGAGGGTATTAGAGTCTGATAGGGTGAAGAGGGGGGTAGAAGGTGTGTGGGTGGGTGCGTGGGAGTTCAGTCTGTCCCCAAACAGCATCACAGGCTCCCTCATCTATCAGATTTAAGGGAGAAGCTTGTTTGGGCCTCCGATTTCAGAAGTTCGGTGAGCTCATGGCTTCAGGTCTGGGGCAAGGCAGAAGATTTTTACTTCAAGTCAGCCAGGAAGTGAAGAGAGACACAGAAGAGGTGGCGTCCCTTTCTGGGGAACAGCCCTTTATGGGGAACAGTCCCCTTTTACGGCTCAACTTCCTCACACTCACCCCCCCCCCCAAAGGTTCCTTTATGTAGCACCAAGTTAAAGCCTGAGCTGTTATCATTTCTTCTAGGCTCCGCCCAACAGTCCAACAGTTACTTAGCAACAGACAGGTGGGGACCTGGTTGTTAGGAAAGGACTGGCCAAACTTTAGCCTTTCTCTCTCTGGGCATCCCCACCCCACCCTCTTCTCTCCCGGTATTTATTCCCCAGCCTCTTCTCTTCTTTCTATCTCCTCTCTCTTTCCCTCTCTGTCTCCTTCTTTCCCACACTCCCTTCTCATGCCCCCAAATATAAACCCCGTATGGTTGGTACCTCAGGGAGGGACGGCTCGGCAAGGGCCTGCTGTGGCACCCCCTCCTGCAGCACCATGCCACCACATTACAAAACACACCTCATGCTTTCAGTGGGTCTTTGGAGGACACGCAGACCCAACCTTGCCACATCGACCCCAGTAGAAGCTGTGTGACAAGTTCCACAGACTGAGGCACTAGACTTCAAAAGAAGGAGGTCTTCTGGAACTGGTTGTGGAATTCTCGGAGAAAACAATTGAACCACAGTTCTCACGGTAATTTTTCTTTTTTGCTCTTTTATTCCTTCTCTTACCTACAAGTTTCTGGGAGCCCAGACAATGATCTTAAGCAAGAATAATGGGTAGGAAACCACCCCTTGGGACAGGTCACTAACATGACCTTATCTCCAGAGTGACCTTATCTCCAGAGAAACCCCTTTACTTTTCAAATAGTTTACAAAATTATGATAAAAGCTTCCCCAACAATAAAATTTTTTATGGCTACACGTGTGTCATCGGAAGTGGATTTGGGTATATGGTAAAGAAAGCCTTAATTAGAAAGAATTGAAATAGCTTAAATTTATTCTTTGAAGATTTATAAAAAAAACCAAAACCAGGTATTAGATGTTAAGCAATAATTACTCACAGGGGCTGGAAAGTCAGTTCAGCAGTTAAGAGCGCTGACCATAAAGATTTATTAACCTGTTCTTGGGAATATGCCACTAGCCTTGAATGATCGCCCTATTGACTATATTTTTTTTAAGAATTGTTATATTTTTGATGATGACATTACCTGTTCTATTTGTGATTCACTGAATACATAGTTTCAGAGTTGTAATGCTTAGATGATTTTTGTATTTTACTGTGCCAAAAGATTCTTGCTGGTATTCACGATTGTTTGCTGGATATGTGTACAGAGCCATATTGGGGAGTCATGCCACTTGGTAGGAACTTGACATTACCCAAGGACAATCCTTGGCTTCAGGTAGGAATCTGACGGTAGGACAATAGGGAAGTAGGTTACAGCAGGAATTTTTATCCTAGGGTGGAGAAGCTCAGAGTGAAGGTTAAGTTCCTTGTTCCTCCAGGTCTGCGAATTAAGCAGGTGACCCACCCAGCTGCCTGAGCCTTCAAGACTAGGACCACCAGGCAAAACTAGATGACTTCCACCAGAACTCAGCCCGGAGTCTGGGGAGAAGGGCTTGCCCAAACTGTTAAAAGGTCTGACCGCCATTTAAGTTGTGGCCTCGACTGGTAAAATATCGTAGTCCTGGCCTTCTTTCTTTTCGCCCCTTCCCCATCTATCTCTCAGCTTCTGTTCCAGCAACCCAGTTCGTAGTAGCTGCAGGCAGCTACGGAATACAACACATACAGTTTCTAAAAATTGTGCCATGTTTGGTTTAATGTATAAAATCCCCTACTTGAGAGCTGTAAAATACACTCAGATTCAAACTACCTCTGGGTTCGTTTCTGTTTGTCACCACCGAATCCTTACCTACCTGGACTTTGAGAACCCTCATCCCAGGGACACCCCCCCCCCATACCTAGCTGGGGTGGTCTGTGACACAACCAGTTACACTGGATGAGTGACTCATCCTCTTGACCTCCACACTCCTTACATGTAGGCTAGGGTGCTAATGCCACATCATGGTTGGTGTGCCCATTCCATGACAGAAACAGACATCTGTCCCCTTCTGAATTAACAGCCCTAAATCTCCAGGGTGGGTAAGAGGTCCAGAACAAGCCCCGCCCCCACCGAGTAACTACACTTGCTTGCAGTTCACGTGCCCTTATGCAGGGCCTGTTCTTTAGAAGATCTGGGGGTCGGGCACTCCTAAGAGCTGGGTCCATAGAAGCACTTCCTGCTTCCGGCTGTCAGGACCAGTTGAACATTGTGAGCCTGGCTAGAGCACTGGGAACAAAACAGAGGCCACTTTGGTGGCTATCCTAGTTAGGCTTACTGTTGCTGTGATGAATCACTGGGACCAAGAGCTGTTGGGAGGATAAGGTGTATTTGGCTCATCTCTGACAGAAGTCCTGGGGAAACTGGACAGGGTTACCTCCCTGAGGCAGGAGCTGGTGCGGAGGCCATGAATGGGTACTGCTTGCTGATAGATGATTTCTCCAGCAGTGAAACGAGCCAATTTAAGTCCAGACTAGATTATATTAAAGGCAAGTTTGCTGGAAAGTTGATCTCAGATAAGTTGGCTGACCCCCGAGGATTAGGCCAGGGGGGTTGTCATGTGGGGGTGAGATGGGGGGGGGGGAGAGGAGAGGAGGCAAAATGTCATAGTTATATACCGAGGAGGACCCTCTGTGAGAAGGGCAGCCCAGACCCTGAGCTGGAAAGTTCAGAATTTGGATGCAGGACATACCGGGCAGAGACTGGGGATGCTGGGAGAACCTGGAGGTCAGCTATGCTTTGATATGCAAAAATATGCACCTGGTCCCTTGTCCTAGGATCCCAAACCAAACCCTGACTGGCTTGCTCTCTCTGGCTTCCTCAACTAACTTTCCTTCCTACTTTCCTTCCTTCCTTCCTTCCTTCCTTCCTTCCTTCCTTCCTTCCTTCCTTCCTCCCTCCCTCCCTCCCTCCCTCCCTCCCTCCCTCCCTCCCTCCCTTCCTTCCTTCCTTCCTCCCTTCTGTTCGTTCCTTCATTTGTTCTTTCTTTGTCCTAGGTGACAGGATTCCGTGTAACCACCTTCATTGTCCTGGAACTCACTCTGTTACACCAGGCTGGCCTCAAACTCACAGAGATCACCCTGGTTCTGCCTCCTGTGTGCTGGAGGTGTGTGCCCTGACCACCCTGCTCAGCCTACTTTCTGAAAGAACCAAGGGCCACCAGGCCAGGGGTGACCTCACCCACTAGGAACCAGACACTCTCAGATCAGTCAGTAAGTAATAAATGCCCTACAGCTGGGTCTTAGGGAGGCATTTTTGCAATGGATACTCCCTCTTCTCCGATGACTTTGGCTTGTGTCATAAAACTAGACACAAAACTGGTCAGCACAGCGAGTCTTTGTGCTCAGGGCTTAAGAGTACTTGTTGGGGGGGCGGGGATTAAACCAGCTTTCCTGGCTGAGGAAGTGGTGAGGGAATCCATTGGCTTGGTCCTCTATGGTAGGACCTGATTGGCCCAGCAACTGCTGAGTCCTCCTGAGGTGGCATCTCAGAGCTTGGTCTGTGGCATCATAGCGTGTCTGTTCTGATCTTCTACATCTTTCTTTCTTTCTTTCTTTCTTTCTTTCTTTCTTTCTTTCTTTCTTTCTTTCTTTCTTTCTTTCTTTCGTTTATTTATTTACTATAGATAAGTACACTGTAGCTGTCTTCAGACACTCCAGAAGAGGGCATCAGATATTATGGATGGTTGTAAGCCACCATGTGGTTGCTGGGATTTGAACTCAGAAACTTTGGAAGAACAATCAGGCTAAGCCATCTCTCCAGCCCCCTTCTACCCGTCTCTTACAGCCGGCTTCCAGATAACCACCTCCAAGGACCAGTGATCACAAGGAAAGCTGGCCTCCCTGATTTCTGCCCTTTAGTAATGACGTCAGAGGCACCCCGGGCAAAGCTGAGCATCATACCACATCTGGGAGACTCTGCCAAAGGTTGCCTCCAGCACGTGAAAGGTTGTTTCACGGTAAACTTAAAAACTGGTGGGAAGTCGGGTGTGGTGGCACACTCTAATGTCAACCCCTTTCCAAGTCCTGGGAGGCAGAGGTGGCCAGATCTTTGTGAATCAGAGAACAGCCACCTCTACATAGAAAATTATCAGCTGGTTAGTGGTGGTGCACGCCTGTAATACCAGCACTCTAGGAGGCAGAGGCAGGCAGATTTCTGAGTTTGAGGCCAGCCTGGTCTACAGAGTGAGTTCCAGGACAGCCAAGGCTATACAGAGAAACCCTGTCTTGAAAAAACAACAACAAAAAAAATTGCTGGCAGAGCTAAGTGGTAGTGTGTAGTCATGTGCTGTGCGCCTTTAATCCCAGCTCTTGGGAGGCAGAAGCAGGCAAACACATATTTCCTACCCTTCTTTCTTCCTTTGATTGGCATCTACCATTATACACTTATGTGTCAACTGTGTTAATCTTTTTTTTTTTTTTTTGGTTTTTTTTGAGACAGGGTTTCTCTGTGTAGCCCTGGCTGTCCTGGAACTCACTCTGGAGGTCAGGCTGGCCTCGAACTCAGAAATCCACCTGCTAGCCGGGCAGTGCTGGCAGATGCCTTTAATCCCAGCACTTGGGAGGCAGAGGCCTTCCTGTTAAACTGATGACACAGGCTTCGTATATTAAGTGAAGCCTTCCTGCCTTGTTTTTCTATTTACATTGAATAAAAATGTTAGCTTTCCTCCAGCTACCTTGACGGGTCTCTTTCACGGGTTGATAAATAGGGTACCAAGTTACAGTTGATAGGATTGTCACAACAGAGTTCTGTATTATATGTTTTAAAATTTCTTTTGGGGGGCTGGAGAGATGGCTCAGCCGGTTAAGAGCCCGACTGCTCTTCCAGAGGTCCTGAGTTCAAGTCCCAGCAACCACATGGTGGCTCACAACCATCTGTAATGGGATCTGATGCCCTCTTCTGGTGTGCCTGAAGACAGCTACAGTGTATTCATATAAATAAGATAAATAAATCTTTAAAAAAAGAAAAGAAAAGAAAATTCTGTGCTGGAGAGATGGCTCAGCGGTTAAGAGCACTGACTGCTCTTCCTAAAGGTTCTGAGTTCAAATCCCAGCAACCACATGGTGGCTTATGAGCATAAGTAAAGAGACTCCCTCTTTTGTTCTGTTTTGTTTTTTCGAGACAGGGTTTCTCTGTGTAGCCCTGAAACTCACTCTGTAGGCCAGGCTGGCCTCGAACTGAGAAATCTGCCTGCCTCTGCCTCCCAAGTGCTGGGATTAAAGGTGTGCGCCACCACTGCCCGGTTGCCTGTGACAATGATTTTGTCCAAACCAAACTTATAAATGAAAATTGCAAGTAGGTAGCCCAGCTGGCTCATGGCACCTCAAGCTTAGAGTGTGGTTGGGTTTTGAGAGCACCTGTTGCAGCTCAGATGGGCGTCTACTGGAGCTCCAAGTCTAAGCTCTCCTGCCGGGGCCCCCCACCCCCACCCCCACCCCAGAGAATGGCTCCTTCTCCTGCCGGGCCCCCCACCCCCCACCCCAGAGAATGGCTCCTTTTCTCTCCTGCTGGGGGGATCTCTTTCTTCTCCCGACCTCCCGACACAGCAGGACACAGACCTCCCAACGGACACAGCAGGACACCGACAAACCTGGGAATTCCAGATGTATGCAAACTAAGTTTCACTTTCTGTCTGTCTTGTATTCCAGCTGCTGCTCGGAGAGCTCTCTTACTTTCCATCCTCCAGGAGCTTGTTTCTGCGACAGCCTAGTAGTACCTTTGTCTTCCAAAGCCAGACACACTCAGCCTACACTGCGCCCCCCCCCTCTCCGCCCCGGGGTGTTTGCCCACACTGGACCTGTAAGGACCATGACTCTGGGCCAGGATGGAACACACAGCCTCAACGACTCCACCACAGGCCCATGCCAGGTGTGGTTATGTTCACCATCTGGGGTGACCGCCTGGGATACAATCTGAGCTGCGACAGGTGCTCTCAAAACCCAACCACACTCTAAGCTTGAGGTGCCATGAGCCAGCTGGGCCACCTACTTGCAATTTTCATTTATAAGCTCTTAACCGCTGAGCCATCTCTCCAGCACAGAATTTTCTTTTCTTTTCTTTTTTTAAGAGAGTGAGAAGAGCTTGTGAAGAGTGAGTGAAGAGAGAATGAGGTGTGTGTGAAGAGTGTGTGTGTGTGTGTGTGTGTGTGAGTGAGGAGAGTGTGTGTGAGGTATGTGTGAAGAGTGTGTGTGTGAGGAGAGTGCATGTGGTGTGTGTGTGAGGTGTGTGAGGAGAGTGCATGTGGTGTGTGTGTGAGGAGAGTGCATGTGGTATGTGTGTGAGGTGTGTGTGTGTGTGAGGAGAGTGCATGTGGTATGTGTGTGAGGTGTGTGTGTGTGTGAGGAGAGTGCATGTGGTATGTGTGTGAGGTGTGTGTGAAGAGGTGTGTGTGAGGAGAGTGCATGTGGTGTGTGTGTGAGGTGTGTGTGAAGAGTGTGTGTGAGTGAGGAGAGTGCATGTGGTCTGTGTGAGGTGTGTGTGAAGTGTGTATGTGTATGTGTGTGTGAGTGAGAGGAGAGTGCATGTGGTGTGTGTGTGAGGTGTGAGTGAGGAGAGTGCATGTGGTGTGTGTGTGAGGTGTGTGTGAAGAGTGTGTGTGAGGAGAGTGCATGTGGTGTGTGTGTGAGGTGTGTGTGAAGAGTGTGTGAGTGAGGAGAGTGCATGTGGTGTGTGTGTGCGTGTGAGTGAGAGGAGAGTGCATGTGGTGTGTGTGAGATGTGTGTGAAGAGTGTGTGTGTGTGTGTGTGTGTGTGTGTGTGTAACACACAGAGGTGTATGAGAGTGCAAGAATAGAAAAGCACACAGGGGAAAAGCAGAGTGCACAGGAGAATGCAGAGTGTGTGCAGCCTCGAGCTGCGAGCGAATGAGCGAGAGAGAAAGAGAGCAGAGAGTGAGAGAGAAGAGAAACTTTAAGCCTTGAAAGATTGCCTGTCAGCTTGTACCCAAAAAGTAGTCTGTGTTTATTTATTGTGCACCTTCCAGATATCCCTGCTTCCAGTTGAGAACTCTGCTCCTGTGTGGAGGCCGGACCCCTGCAGTGGCTCACAACTATCTGCAATGAGATTGGTGCCCTCTTCTGGTGCGTCTGAAGACAGCTACAGTGTACTCATAATAAACAAATCTTTAAACATGTATTGGAGCTAGAAAAGACTCTAGGGCCACTGGGGGCCAATTCTTATCATTCTGGCCTTCTATGAGCCCTTAGCTCTTATACCCCACTGGCCCATTGATTTCCATATTTCTTGTAACAATGAGTGTTCCCCATAGCAGATGCTTCGGATGGAATTTCCCCAGACCTCCTGTCACCTGAACCCTCGCTTTGGAGCAGCATTCAGACTACTTCACAGTGGCTTGTGCTTTTCCACCCTCAGATAGCCCCACAGAACCTGGCCAGTGAGTGAGAAGCCAGATGTTTCTGGCTATTGCCTGATCTTCCCAGCTTCTTGACCAATATTCCAGCCTTCCTGAGCCCTGACAACGCCCCCCAGTTCAGCAGGAAGTGTTTATAGAAGACACTGTATCACTCCTGCCCCTTTATCATCAACAGAAATTTGGGATGTCTGATTTCCCAAGAAAGTCTCTTTCCCAAGGTCGGGCATTTAGACAAATGTCCCTATTCCCTCGGGGGACTTTAGCAAGTTCCTGCTTGCTAAAAAGAGAGTCATTCTTCTTTTATCTGGCAAGAGAAGCTTGTGCCTTCCAATTAACACATGGCTGTGGTGGCTATTAATGTGTCTTAAGGTCAGTGCTAGCCTCTAGACTTCCTCCCCTGCTCCCAATCTTCCCCTGTTCCCCTGTACAATTTAGGTCTGAAAATCTTTCCCCTGTAGCTTCTCCTTGCTTTCCAGGAGACAGCCTTGGCAGTTTGGCTGTTTCAATTCTTTACTGAGTCTAACTTCTTTCTTTCTTTTATATATATATGTGTGTGTGTGTCTGTCTGTCCTCATCTTGGAAACAATGCAATAACAGCACAATGGTAGTTCCAGATTAATGCTTGACTTGCAAAGAAAGTTTGATGAATATATATATATATATATATATATATATATATATATATATATATAGCATTACAGATGCTTAGCCAGAAGGGAATACAGGGATATATTCGAAGTTGATTTTGGACGAGACTGTTAAGAAATATTCTGGTGGTCAGGCTGCGTTAATGGTCCCTAAATAAATCCCCACCCTAAGTAGAACTTGGTAATGTGAAACCTTGACTATCTTGTGTACACCATCTGTGCTCTTGTTTTGGAGGAGGAGTGGGGGAGGGGCAGCTCCGTGAGGATGCGCCAGGCAGCCTGTTACTTGGAGGCCTTCTAGTCTCTTGGCTTCAGAACTAAAGAGCAATGAATGCCATTGCTCTTAAACTTGTCAGGATTATTTCCCCCAAGAAGTTGCTTCTGGATCCAGCGTTCACACCTAAGACCCTCTTTGGCTACTCGGAGTCCCTTAGCCCAGCTGTGCAGGAACAGCACCGCAGCCTGCCAGCTTCCCAACAGACAACTGCAATCCACCCCGCAGAGGAGTCTCCAGTCCGGACTGGCCTCTGCAACCATCTCAAAGTTCCCTCTCTGCTACTAAAAGTGAAGAAACTGAGGCCCCGAATTAGAGTAGCTAGAGATGGGGCTGGAACCCAGGCTTTTCTGAGGCCAAATGCCTGCACATTCTGACAGCAACACGTTGCCTCACAAAAATAAAAAGTGCTCGTGAGTTTCTGCCATCTCTGCTCAGGGATCACAATGCCAAGTTTTTCTTGCATTGCTTCAGTTTTAATGTATGCAGCATCAAAGCAAGAACATATGAATGTCTATTCTTGACGAGGTAATCTAATCCTTGACTCATCTGGACGTTTCACTATAAGCAAGCCGGTCCACCTCTGCTACAGCATTGCTACCAGGCTGTAAATTCCCTGTCAAGGATGGGCCAGCCTGCTTGTATTCCGAGACAGTGTCTGACAGAAATAAAAGATGGATAGATGGTACGCAGATCACTGGTAATGGAAGATGTGCTCTCTGGGAGAATTTATTTAATATCTCAGTCTTATAGGATTTGAAACACCAGAGAATACACAGGGGCATGCTCATGGTTAGCAGAGAAAACAGTTCTTTTTTTTTTTTTTTTTTTAATATTTGGTTTTTCTCGAGACAGGGTTTCTCTGTGTAGCCCTGGCTGTCCTGGAACTCACTCTGTAGACCAGGCTGGCCTCGAACTCAGAAATCTGCCTGCCTCTGCCTCCCAGAGTGCTGGGATTACAGGTGTGCGCCACCACCGCCCGGCCAAGAAGACAGTTCTATACATACTGTGTTTGTCATTCTGGTTTTGACTTTTTGGCTTTTCTTACCTTTGGGCTTTTGCTGTTTTGCATATGTCTGGTTGTTGGATTTGATAAAGTCAAAAGCTTCAAACATATGTCAGCCCAGCATGCAGAAGGTGGAAGCAGGAAGATCAGATATATCACATTTAGGTTTGCAGGGGTCCAGCAGCCATTGTGTGTTTCACTGTGTGTACAGAGCCTTATTGGGGCAGTCTTGCACTTGGTCAGAGTTTGACTTTGGTCAAGGTTAACTTCTCCCAGATAGCCAGGATCCTGCTCCACCTAGGGTGGAGTGCTCGAAGTAAAGGTTAAGTTCATTGTTCCTCCAGGTCTAGGAATTCCTGAATTAAACAGGTGACCCACCCAGCTGCCGGAGCAGTCAAGACGAGGACCTCCAAGAGAAGCTAGACAACTTCCACCGGAACTCAGCCTGGAGTCTGGGGGGAAGGGTTTGCCCAAACTGTTAAAAGGTCTGGCGCCATTAAAGTTTCCGGCTTTGATCAGTGAACATTGTCTTAGCCACACTTCTTTTCGCCCCTCTTCCCTATAACCCCAAAATTCTCTCAACAGGTAACCCGGTTTACATGTGGCTGCTGGCAGCTACAACTGTGAAACTCAAACTCATCTTCAGCCACATGACAGGTTAGACACCAGCCTGTGCTACAAGAGACCAGGGATTTAAAAACAAATAAACACATGACAACAAATAAAGCCGGATGCTGATGGGGCACTTTAATCCCAGCACTTTGGAGGCAGGGGCAGGGGCAGGGGCAGGGACAGGGGCAGGGGCAGAGGCAGAGGCAGAGGCAGTTAGATCTCCAAGGACTATGGAGTAAGTTCCAAGACAGCCAGGAAGGGCTGCACAGAGAAACCCTGTCTCAAAAACAAAAACAAAAACAAACCAAAACCTAAACAACCCCAACCCAAATTAGAAAACAGTTGGCTAAATTGTTATGTCCAGTTCGTTTTGTTTTTGTTTGTTTTTTCGAGACAGGGTTTCTCTGTGTAGCCCTGGCTGTCCTGGAACTCACTCTGTAGACCAGGCTGGCCTCGAACTCAGAAATCTGCCTGCCTCTGCCTCCCAAGTGCTGGGATTACAGGCATGTGCCACCACCGCCTGGCTGTTATGCCCAGTTCGAGGGAACCCCAGAAGACTTCCAGGAAGTCCAGGAATCCAATGCAAGAACAAAGACAGGAGTCTGATGTGGATGGCGAGCCTTTCCTGGTTAGGACTGTGATGCTCAAATCCAGGGGCTTGATATACATACACATGCACATACACACACATATATGCATATGCTGGGAACCTCAAGCTTTAGTGCTACATGATTGGGGAGGGGTGAAGGAATGCCATCTTTTTTTTTGTTTTTTGTTTTTTGGATTTGGTTTTTTTCAAGACAGGATTTCTCTGTATAGCCCTGGCTGTCCTGGATCTCACTCTATAGACCAGGCTGGCCTCGAACTCAGAAATCCACTTGCCTCTGCCTCCCAGAGTGCTGGGATTACAGGTGTGCGCCACCTCCGCCCAGCAAATGCCATCTTTCAAACCTGATAGCATTTGTTCAGACAGTGGGGCAGAAGTACACAGCTGGAAAGGGGCGGGGCCTTCCTGACCTGGGAAGAAGTAACTGAGTTATCAGAAGCTAGTATATTTTTACAAACTGGTCACAGCTGTCTGGGAACACTTAATTGCCTCTTTCCCATAGTCCTAGAGTGGGCTTTTATCACTTCAAGGATATTGGCTCCTGCTTCCTTCAAGGGCAGGAGCTGTCTGCCTTCTGCAGGGAGAAGTGCTGGTTGTTACTCAGGGGAGGGAAGGGAGTGTGTCACCAAAGAGGGATTGTAATATTCAGGACCAGGCGATGATGCTCCCTTTTGTCTGCCCTCTCTCTCCAAGAGCCAGGCATCTATCCTGGGAAAAAGAGGGGGAAGGGAGCAATAACTGCTCTGACTCCATGCTAGGGGGGGAGGAGAGTGCAGGATTTGATGTGCAGAGATGGGGGGCAGACAGGTTTCCCGGTCTCTTCAAAATCAAATAACATGTACCAATTTGCAATCATAAATTCTGATCTATTTTTAAAATTAAAATAAATTGGTCATTAATCCTCTTACGAATCAAGAACCTAGGGTGGTCCAGTAAATAAAATATTAACAAGAACAAGAAGGGCCAAGCAAAAGATGACTCAGACTGTTCAGGCACTTGCCACCAAGCTGGACAAGCTGAGGTTCAAGGCCAGGAGTTCCCATGGTAGAACCAGTTCCCTCAAGTTGTCCTTTACCACATCATCATCATCATCATCATCATCATCATCATCATCATCATCTTCTTCTTCTTGCTGTCTTTTTTTTTTTAAAGATTTATTTATTTATTTGTATATGATCTCTCCAGGCATGTCCTCTACCTTCTAAATATGCTCCTGACGCATGCACAATAATATGTAGTAACATTTAAAAAAAAAAATAGGGGCTGGAGAGATGGCTCAGTGGTTAAGAGCACTGGCTGCTCTTCCAGAGGTCCTGAGTTCAATTTCAAGCAACCACATGATGGCTCACAACCATCTGTTATGAGATCTGACGCCCTTTTCTGGTGTGTCTGAAGACAGCTTCTGTGTATTCACATAAATAAAGAAAATACAAAACAAAACAAAACCACTTGTCTTAGGGCCAAAAGCAACTTCTAAATGACTGAGATCCTCTGCACATGCTTTTCAAAATTCAAAAAGAGAGGCCATGCACACACAGGCCGGGCAGCCTGCAGGAGAAAATGCTATTCATTGTTCTGCAGTATCTCAGCAACTCCTTCATGGACGTTGTGCCCTCCAGAATCAAAATGGTAAAAGACTGCCACAGGTTTGTCTCCTCCCCACCTTCCACTCAGAGAGCAGTGAGGGAAGGGAAGCCATGGAGCCCTTAGTAAAGAGAGTACCTGGTAGAGTGGCTCAATGAGGAAAGGTGCTCACCGCACAAGCTTAAAGAACTGGCTTCCGTCCCCGGAAATCACATAAAGGGAGAAGGAAGGAAAGAACTCCAGAGTTTCCTCCAAACTCAGCATGCACACCATGGTATGAGTGCCCGCATGTAAGGGAATCATGCACACACAGAGAATAATGATTGGTTAATTAATACTTTCTTTGTAAGATTTAACATATAGATATAGATATATAATATAAACACTGTCTTCAGATACAACAGAAGAGGGCATCAGATCTCATTACGGATGGTTGTGAGCCACCATGTGGTTGCTGGGATTTGAATTCAGGACCTCTCTGGAAGAGCAGTCAGTGCTCTTAACCGCTGAGCCATCTCTCCAGCCCTAATTAATACTTTAAATTAGTCTCCTCACTAAAATTAAGACTCAGATTTTGGCAGCGTTCTGCAAGGTTTGGAGCCTGGGAGAGAGACAGCTGTGAAGAAGGAGAGTCCGAGCAAAGAGCACAGTGTTCACCAGGACATCATAGAAAAATGTCAGTCACGGCTCAGACATGCTTGGTACAAAATGGAAAGTGATTCGGAGTAGAAACTGGGTTTTTTTTTTTTAAAGGTTTATTTATTTATTTTATGTATATTAATACATTGTAGCTGTTGTGATGGTTGTGAGTCATCATGTGGTTATTGGGAATTTTAATTCAGGATCTCTACTCTGGTTGGCCCTGCCCGCTTCGACCTAAAAATTTATTTATTATTATATCTAAGTACCTGTCTTCAGACACACCAGAAAAGGGTGTCAGATCTCTTTAAGGATGGTTGTGAGCCACCATATGGTTGTTGGAATTTGAACTCAGGACCTTTGGAAGACCAGTGAATGTTCTTAACCGCTGTGCCATCTCTCCAGCCCCCTCCCTTTTAAGATCTATTTATTATTATATAGATAAGTACACTGTAGCTATCTTCAGACAGCAGGTCTCCTTATGGATAGTTGTCAGCCACCATGTGGTTGCTGGGATTTGAACTCAGGACCTCTGGAAAAGCAGTTGGTACTTTTAACCACTGAGCTATCTCTCCAGCCCAGAAACTGTTGAAAATAAAATATTTTCAACAAATAGAAAGAGAGCAAGTAGAAAGAATACCTCCATCCTGTGGCCACTCTGCCTTACCACACACAGACCTGCGGAGGCGACTTTCCTCTGAGCAAGCAAGTGAGTAACATGGCTTCTAGCTGGGCAGTGGTGGCTCAAATCTTTAATCCCAGCACTTGGGAGGCAGAGGCTGGTAGCTCTGAGTTCAAGGCCAGCCTGGTCTACAGCGTGAGTTCCAGGACAGCCAAGGCACACAGAGCCCAGTCTTCAAAAACAAAAACAAACAAATGTTAGAGAATTGTTGGTGTGATAAAGGAAAACAGAAAACAAGAACCATCTGTGTGTTCTTCACAAGAAACATACCTTATAAGTAAAGACAAGTGGAAATAAGTGGGTGGGAGGGGTTGAAGGAATAGCTCAGGGGTAGAGTGCTTTCCTAGCAAGAGCAATGCTGGGCTTAATTCCCAGTGTTTCTGGGAGGGAAGAATGGAATGGGAAAGGAGAGGAAGGGAGGGAGAGCCAATGATCAAATGGATAGGACAGGTAGGTTTTGCGGCATTTGCCTACAGTTCCCAACTTCCAGGGAGGCTGAGGTAGGAAGATCACTTGAGCCCATCGAGTTAAAGACCAAACTAGGAGAGATGGTGAAATCCCACATCAGAAAAGGAGAAAGCCCCAGTGTTGTGGCCATGGAGGCCCACACCTTTCATCACAGCACTTGGGAGACAGAGGTAAGTGGATCTATGAAGATGAGCCTGGCTTGCCGAGTGAGTTCCAGGACAGTCAAGGCTACACAGAAACCCTGTCTAAAAAAAACCTAGAACTAGGACTGGAGAGATGGCTCAGTGGTTAAGAGCACTGACTGCTCTTCCTGAGTTCAAATCCCAGCATCCACATGGTGGCTCACAGCCATCCGTAATGAGATCTGATGCCCTCTTCTGGGGTGTCTGAAGACAGCTACAGTGAGCAGGCCAGAGTGAGAGCTGGAGTGTTGGCTCAGTGTTAAGAGCACTGACTGCTCTTCCTGAGGTCCTGAGTTCAAATCCCAGCAACCATAAGGTGGCTCACAGCCATCTATAATGAGATCGGATGCCCTCTTCTGGTGTGTCTGAAAACGGCTACAGTGTACTTACATATAATAAATAAATAAATCTTTAAAAAAGCAAACTTAGAACTAGAGGGGTGGGATCAATTTATCAAGAACTCAGGGCAATTTTAACTATGAATGTGTCTAATGGTATAGTTTCTGGATACGCCAAACAAGGATCAACAGCTCATGACTTCAGAACACTAGTTTGTCACTGTTAATGTGCACTTGGGGATGCCAGCAGCTGGCGTGAATCCACTGGCTTGGCTTGTCAAGGCTTCCCACAATTTGGAACAACTGTGTCTACCATCCTCGTGCTTATCACTGGAGTGCCAGCATCTGAGTACCACATCTATCACAGAAAATGTGCCTGGCTTCCCACGTGCCGCTTATCTAAATGAAACACACGCCAAAGAGCAGTATCACAGCCGCACACATACTTCTTATTATGAATGAGATCCTTAAACTTTCAACTTGTAAATAATGTCCAAAATATGTTTTTAAACTTCATATTCGTGGTCAGCAGGCCAGTCTAGTCTACAGAATAAATTTCAGGGTAGACAGGACTACACAGAGAACCTCCTGTCTTGAAAACCGGAGCCAGAGGCAGGAGTGGGGTGGGAGGGTGTTGCTAGGGCTCAACAAAGAGTCAATTGGTCTGGGATTCCCAGACAGCCAGGCCCCAAACAATCCCAAAGCCCTCTAGGGACTCACAGCAGTGGAGGAATGCAGGGAGGAGAGCCCTGTGAGGCACTGGCAGGTGCGACCTGCCTGGACTATGAGCTTCTAGCTCAGAAGTAGAGAAGAGGGAGGGAAAAAAGGAAAAGGAAAGAAAAGAAAAAGAAAAGAAAACTTACATAACTTGAACTTGAACATGGGTAAGATAGCTTCAGGAACATAAACCAACCATAATACCTTAGAGTGTTCTAAATACTACATCTCCTCCAATGCAAAAGGAGATAAGATTATATCTTGCATAGTGGCCTGGGTAAACACTGAGTATTTAAAAATCAAAAACACACAATAAAACTACAGACATTAAAGAATACAATAGCTCTGGGTCCTATTTTCTTTTCTTTTCTTTCTTTCTTTCTTTCTTTCTTTCTTTTGTTTTGTTTTTGTTTGTTTGTTTGTTTTTGAGACAGGGTTTCTCTGTGTAGCCCTGGCTGACCTGGAACTCACTCTGTAGACCAGGCTGGCCTCAAACTCAGAAATCCACCTGCCTCTTCCTCCCAAGTGCTGGGATTAAAGGCGTGTGCCACCACTGCCTGGTGCTCTGGGTCCTAAATGTAATTTAAATTCCCTTTAAGTCTAAACCATTTAAATAAACTAGTATTATCCCCTGAAATGCAGCGATTAGAAGAATAATCAGAACTGCTGTGAAGATTAAAATAAAAGTAACTAAAGAAATACTGATGGTCTGGAGAGATGGTTCAGTGGTTAAAAGCACTGGTCATTCTTACAGAGGACCCACATTCATTTGCGGTACACATAAGGTGTCTCACAACCATTTGTAACTTCTTTTAGCCTCTTTGTACACCAGGTACATGTGTGGTACACAGACATACATGAAGACAAAACACCCATACTCACGTAGTAAAATAATAAAAAGCAAACAAAAAAGTGCCACAAGCCCGCTTCTGAGGGCCTCCTGAGGCAAGCTAGGTGATACTGTGAGTGGGTGTCCTTGACATCCACGTTAAAGAGACCAGAATCCAGCTGGAGCACAAGAGAGATCTTGAAACCTAACGGTGGAGCCAGACATGCGCCACGGAGACTTGGGCATCCTTACTTCCCCCATCCTGGATAAGTGGATGATGGAGGACACCCTGCATCTTTATTACATACACTGAAGAAGAAGAAAATTTCTCAGCAGCAAGGGAAGCAAACTGTGTCTTTGAAGGATTTGGGGCTGCTCTCCTGGCACTGGGAGAGGTTACTTAAGGATCATTCCTCACAGTTCCCCTGAAGCCCTGGCTTGCTGCCTCTCACGATGACGGGCTTATTTCAGTGACAACCCTATGAAACTTGCCCCAGTCTGTGTTCCAACCTTTGGTGCCAAACTCATTATCATGTTCTGTAAGGATCCTCCTCTTTTTCACCGGCTCAAGAAAGCTCCTCAATTGAGCTTCAGGGCTCCGGGTATAATTCAGGGGCAGAGTGCTAGTCTAGTGCAAGACTATTTCCAGAACTATGGATGTGTGTGTGGATGTGTCTGTGTGCTATTAAAAAGAAAGAAAGAAAGAAAGAAAGAAAGAAAGAAAGAAAGAAAGAAAGAAAGAAAGAAAGAAAGAAAGGAAGAAAGCTCTTCAGACTGTGGGTAATGTCACGTGAAAGCAGAGGCTGTGAAAATTCTGGCAACAGTAAAAGTTTCTGGACTTGTAATAGCCACGAAGTTTGTAAGGAACCAGATGCTCACGGCGTTGACCCATGTTGCATTACGAACGTTCCCTACAGCCTTTCTTCTGAGCACACGCATGCGCACTTCTCAGTGCACGGACCGATCTGCTCTGTAATGCTGTGGCGTGCTGCGGAGAACACCTCAGACCAGATCTGAGACTGTTACGTGTTAGGAATCGCCGTGTTTTTACTGCACATCCAATGTTTTCTGCTCTTATGGAAACATAATGGTTCAGTCACAGACAACAAAGCCTTGTAATATCTTCTTACATCGTTCCTCTGAGTTGGGTGATGGTGGGTTTAGCATCAATTTGCCACAAATGAGAATCACCTGAGCAGGAATCTTCCCTTGAAACACTGTCCTGACTGTCCTGCTGAGGCAGGCCTGGAGAGGGGTGGTGTGCTCGGTTAGCATCCCACATGAAACAGAACAGAGGGAAGACTGTTCCCCATCCTGGCTTCTGTACAGCACCCATTCTGCTGCTGCTAACACTGCCTCCTTCGTTGCTATCAGAACCAGCGATTCCAGACTCCCAGTGTTGAGTGAGCACCAGTGAGTTTCCAGGAACCTTCCATGCGTCTGGTCTAGGATAGGAACTGTTGTCCATCTTTGTGGACTGAGCAACTGCCAGGTGTTGGTTTCTCCAGTGACACACAGTTGGGGGTGGGGGTGAGGAGGAGGAGGACACGCTCCTCCCACTGATGAGGCTCCCTGCCCCAAGCCCGAGAGTCCACCAAATTCTCTTCCTCTCAGGTCTGAGACACTGTTGTTAAAGTTTAAAAGTTTAAAGTAAGTTTAAAATAAAATAAAGTAAGTTTAAAATAAAATAAAATAAGTTTAAAAGTTTAAAGTTTAAAGTAAGCTGGGCTGGTAAGGTGACTCATCGGTTAAGAGCACGGGCTGCTGTTCCGAATGTACTGAGTTCAAATCCCAGTAACCACATGGTGACTCACAACCATCTGTAATGAGATCTGATGTCCTCTTCTGGTGTGTCTGAAGACAGCTACAGTGTACTAACATATAACAATAAAATAAACAAATCTTTGGGCCGGAGCGAGCAGAGGTTCTGAGTTCAATTCCCAGCTGTAGTGTACTCATATACGTAAAATAAATAAACGAATCTTTAAAAAATATTTAATGTAAGCTGATTTAATAAATTCTTTTTAAAAATGTAACGTTCATTTGTATTTTGTGTATATGGGTGTTTTGCTTGCTTGTATATCTGTGCTGTATGTGTACAGTAGATGTGGAGGCCAGAAGAGGGTGGCAGATGGTCTGGAAGTAGAGTTAGGGATGGTGGTGAGTTACCATGTAGGTGCTGGGAACCACACCCAGGTCCTCTGGAAGAGGAGGCTGTGCTCTTCAGTGCGGAGCCAGCTCTCCCTCCGGATACATTCTTTTATCCCGTATTCTCAGCTATCAGCGTGGTGCTCTGGAGCACCCGACTGTACAGCGTGTGGCTGCCAGAGAAGTCTAAGGTTAGATTGGGTTGTGTCAGACAAACAACACATCCATCTCACCGGTATAAACATTTGTATTCAGCTTTAATAAACAGCAAGATTGCATGCATATCAAAGAATTGTTTAAAACCATTATGACCTACTATCAGTAGATGATTGCTTGACCCACTTGCTTTATAGATCTCTGTACCTAGCAAGAGCTTTAGTTTAAAGCTCGCACAATCTAGAGTCATCTAGAAGAGGGTGTCAACAAGGAATTGCCTGGATGAGATTGCCCTGTGTACATGTCTGTGTGTGGAGGGGTACTGATAACCTTAATAGATGGGGGGGGGGGGACGGCTAAAGCTGGGACACACCATTTCTGGTCCCGGGGTTTTATGAAGAGACAGTAGCAGGCATGCCAACCTGAACTCACACTCTCTGCTCTGGCCTGCAGAAGTGTGGTCAGCTCTGCTAAGCGTCTACTCCACTGTGAGGGCCTGCGACCTGCAATTGGGTGTAAAGGAACCCTTTTCCCCTAGGATGACTTGTCAGGGTGTTTTACCACAGCCACAGGAAATGAAACTAAGACATCTGTGGCCATGTAAACATTTCTCAGATGAAAAGGAACCACTGGTGGAAAAGACTGGGAAGCCCTGCAATAGGCACCTGGTGTCAGGTCTTCTTAGCGCTGCTGGGAGGTTGCCCAGTTCTGATGGTCTACCTCGTAAATGTTAGAAGCCAGAGAATGCACAGGCTCTAAAACAGCGCTTCCCAACCTTCCTAATGCGGCAACCTTTACCACGGTTCCTCATGCTGTGGTGACCCCAGCACAAAATAATTTTCATTGTTACCACATAACTGTAATTTTGCTACGGTTATGAATCATAACATCAATATCTGTGTTTTCTGACGGTCTTAGGCAATTCCTGTGAAAGCAGTATTCATTAAAAATCTACAAACCGAGACACAAGGAAACGAGTCTGAGGGTGCTCAGCCCACCCTTTGCTTTCATGAGAATTAAGGGACATTTTATATCAGAGCTCTACCCTAATGTGCTTTGTAGGAGTGCAGGTTCTCAAAGAAGAAGAGCCAAAGGCTTTCTGGAGCTTTCTAAGGACCTGCTGGTTCCCAAAGTGGGCCCCAGGTTAGGAATTGGCCAGGATCCACAGGGTGTGGATTCCTTGAGATGCTGGGAATTAAGCTTGTTTGGAAGAACAAAACTCAGCATGAATGCTCCTAGATTCTCTTAAATGATTTTTGAGAATCTCCTCAGTTCTTCTTTTATCTTCTCTGCTTTCGCCATCAGAGAATGAGTCAGCGTTCTCTGGAGCCATGCACATCCCAAGCTCTTTCCTGCACCAAGCCAGTCCTACTGGAAATCTGCCTCAGTCACTCATATGGGGGAGCTGTTCTCTGCCACCCTCTCCAGATCACAGAAAGGTGCTTTATGCTGATGCTCGTGGATGTCATTCTTGTGTCCCTGTGGTGGGTACCAGAGACTGACTAAGGAGTCTGGTACAGGCCCTGAGGACAGGGGAGTCTTCACGGTCCCTGTTCTCCTCTCCTCAGGACCCTCCCTGTCCTGGAAGGTGAGCCTGCCTTATTTCAGTCCCAGTTTCTTGCAACATGGTGCCTTCTCTGTTCCATGGTCTTTGACCTCCACCTCTGTGTGTCTCTTTCTGTCTCTGTCTCTGTTTCTCTCTCAAGCTTGAAGTCATCCTGACTTTATTATTTATTAGTGCATTGGCTGACAATAATCTTCTTCATGAAAAGTTGTCAAAGGTCCATTGCAAAACATTCAGTAATGACCATTATTAATCTAGTGTCTTCCAGCTTTCTCAATCTTTGGCTCTTAGAGACTGTTAGAAAACCAAGGACTCATGCCCAGTGCAAGACCAAATTTGGTCTGTCAGATGTGTCCTGCAGCCACACAGGACCTTAGACTGTACTTACAATCACTAGCTCCAGAGAGCAATGTGATCAGTCCCTGCTTTGCTGAGCGGAAAAACAAACAAAGAAAGAAACAAACCTTGGTTTTCTAAGAACTCAGGAGGAAAGTGAGGTGTGCGCTGTGGAGGGAAGCACCCAGGAAGCTCACACAGTGTTGCAGCCAGGTTAGTGGCTGGTGGCGAGGCTGTGGGCCAATCCATCCATGGAGTCACTGTCAGAACAGACCCCTGGGAGATGGTGGGACTTCAGACAGTGGGGCCTGGATTGGGCACTAGGTCACTAGGTCACTAGGTTACTAGGTCACTAGAAAGAAAACCCCGTTCTTGTCTCTCTCTTTGCTCCTGGTAGGCATGAGTTGAACATTTCTTTTGTCTACTGTCCTCATCACCTTGGTGTTCTTACCTCAGGCCTAAACAAAGGCAGCCAGAGAACCACTTTGGGGGCCTCTCTAGGCTCCAAAAGAAGCCCTTCCCCTTTCGTCCCTCTGGTCTTCGTCGGAGCGATGGGATTCTGTCAGACGTGGGGGTCTTTGGGAAGGGTCTCTGTCCTCACAGCTCACATACCTTCTCTGGACTCCTGGAAGAGTAAATCTTGCTCCTCCCCTTCTGCAATTCTGATGATGACACGGCGTATTCAGTCAACCTCTGAACCTTAGGATCAATTAGTTACAAAAATGCAGGTCCACAGCTTTTCAGGGATGGTGAGGATCTGAACTCAGGTCTCCATGGTTCTGCTACAGGCACTATAGCAAAGGAAACATCTCTACAGTCCCTTGCCTTGTGTAGTGACTAATCCTGGTTGTCAACTTGACTATATCTATAATGAACTCTGATCTGGACCTTGGCTTGGAGATCTTGAGGCATAGTAGCCATGAATCCCAGAAGATTAAGACAGGGAGAACTCTGAGTTTAAGATCATCTGGGACAAAGCAAGTCCCAGATCCAGGTGTGGTGGCACACACCTTTAATGTGGGCCACACCTTCTGCTGGAGACCTACATAAGGACATTGGAAGAAGGCAGATTCACTCTCTTCTTCACCCGCTTGCCTTGTGGGACTGAGCAACTGCTAGATCCTTGGATTTCCATCCCCAGCTGCTGCTGACCATTGTAGGGAGGTGCACTATAGACATCAGCAAATTCCCTTACTATATAGAAACTACCCATGAGTTCTGTGACTCTTGAGAACCCTGACTAATAGACCTTGCTTTTCTGGATGTTTATAGTTTTGTATTTAAATTTATGCTGCTCTGTGGATAAGTTTTCTGTAAGATGTGAGGCTTAGGTTAAAGTTTATTTTGTTGTGTGTGACTGATTTAGTTCCTTCAACAGTGTTTTTTGTTTTGTTTTTAAGTTATAATCCTTCTGTGAGAAATAATTTCAGGGTTGCAAAGAAAGAGACCCCCATTCCAAGACAAACATGTCTTTTGGTCCAAAGGGTGTGCTCAGAAGAACAAACCCACAGACAGTACATACATCTGGTTTGTCTAACTCAGATGGTAATTGGTCTTTTCCCAACTGGCTGGGGTAAGACATTACTGTATTATTTAATTGGTGAGTTTGAAAAGAATTGGTGAACAGGAAATAAAAGAAAAAAAGGGAAGGATCACTGCCATCTGCCATCAGTTTATGCAATGTAGTAGGAGGCCTTGTGCAAACCGAGGTTTCCTGGATGGGAGGATTCAAACACTTGTATCAAAATCTTACAAGGTGAGGGAGACAAAAATATCTGAATTCCTTGGGGTTTTTTGTTTGTTTGTTTTTGTTTGCCTGTTTGTTCTTTCGAGACAGGGTTTCTCTGTGTAGCCCTGGCTATCCTGGAACTCACTCTGTAGACCAGGCTGGCCTTAAACTCATAAATCTACCTGCCTCCGTCTCCCAAGTGCTGGGACTAAAAGGGTGTGCCACCTCTGCCTAGCTAAATCCCTCATTCTAAACAGGCATTTATAGTGTTTGACATAAGAGAGTGGTATTTGATATTTCTGCACTTCTTCCTTTGAATCAGTTCCCTATCTTTGTCTCACATGTGGTGAGCATGTTTCTGTGGCCGAATTCCTGATCCCTTTTGGATCTCACTGAACCATGTCTCCTTAAAGTCAATAGCCAGACACTCACCATCCTAAGTGCTGAGTGCTCAGAGCAGGGAGACTGATTTCTCCCACTCATTCTTTCTCCCAAATCTGAGAGGAAACCTGCTGTGAGCTTGTCCTGGGCGCTCTCTATGCAATAGCTTTCAGGTAAGTTGCTGCGAGCTTTGATCACAAAGAGTGCTGGATCCTGTCAGGAGCTTCTGAGCGTTCCTTATGTGGCAGAGTATGTTGATTGGTTTTGGATTATAACCAAGCCTTGTCTACCTTGAATTAACCCAACCTGGTCATGGATAGTATCACTGAACTCTGTTTGCTAGGGTTTTACAGTGGGCTTTTCTGATTAGGTTCAAGATGATATCACAGATACTTTCTCTCTGCCCTTTCTTCCACTGGTTTTAGCTGGTTTTGGAGAGAAGGCAGTACTGGGCACACAAAGGAAGTTGGGGTGTTACTTCCTGTACTGATTATTCTTGGTTGTCTGCTGGACTGGCTTGAGAGATGCCAGGGAGGGTGTTTCTGGAGTGTTCGGTGCTTGAGTAGTGACTGAGTTGGGTGAAGACCCCCCCACCCCCCACTGGCTCTGTCCAGTAGGCCCCAAGTGTTGATGAAGCTGAGGTGGAGGGAGGAGGAGGCAGCTCAGCACCCACTTCTCCTGAGCAGACAACTCTGTGGGTGCTGCTTTGGCTTGAGAACCCCAGTCACCAGGTCCCTGTCCTTTCCTGCAGACTCCCCTCAAGGGCTCTGGAGGAAACCTCCTGGCCCTCAGCCTTTGAATGAGGCCGACTCACTGTTCCCTGTTGTCCTGAAGGTACTGGACTCCTGGCCAGAGCAGCTCACTGAGTTCTTTGGCCCTTCAAACTGCTGTGGTGTCAGCCAATCTAATAAATCTTTCAAAATTATAGGTGAAGTTGCCACAGCCTGGTGGCACACACCTGTAATGTTCGGATTCAGAGGCTGACAGATGTTTCTGAATTCAAGGCCAGTCTACACAGAGTTCCGGGACATTTAGGGTTATAGACAGACCCTGTCTCTCTCAAACAAACAGACAAACAAACAAACAAACAAACAAACAAACAAAGCAAGCCAAAAAAGCACACCAAACCAAAGGAAACAAACAAACAAACAAACAAACCTACTTTTTTTATTGTTTTTTTTGGGGGGATTTTTTTTTTTTCGAGACAGGGTTTCTCTGTGTAGCCCTGGCTGTCCTGGAACTCACTCTGTAGACCAGGCTGGCCTCAAACTCAGAAATCCGCCTGCCTTTGCCTCCCAGAGTGCTGGGATTACTTTTTAAATGATACAAAGATATGCATGCATATATGCAGACAAGACAGACAGTTATATAGAGTATGTTTTGCCATAGAAAATGACTAATAAACTCTGTCTGGGTTCTAGGTATGGTTTTCTTTTTCGGGGGTGGGGAGAGGGTTTGAGACAGGGTTTCTCTGTATAGCCCTGGCTGTCCTGGAACTCATTCTGTAGACCAGTCTGGCCTTGAACTCAGAAATCCACCTGCCTCTGCCTCCCAAGTGCTGAGATTTAAGGCATGTGCCACCATTGCCCGGCTTTGCCATGCATTTAAAAAAAAAATCTCACAGAATTCTCCTGTAAAATTATCTGGGCCTGGATAAATCATTTTTGAACTGTTATGCTAGTAAATGTGATTCTTATTAAAGACTAGTTAGAGTCCTTTGCTGTGTTTTGGTTTTAGAGAAATTGGGTGGGCCTTTTTTTAAAGCTGATAGGTCCCTTCCACTGTCATTCTGAGAGAGCCAAGGGTTCGTGGTGGCTGCTTCTTTATTGTTTTCCCCCTTTCCTGGAGACAGGGTTTCTCTGTCTAACTTCTCTAGCTCTCCTGGAAATCATTTTATAGACCAGTCTGTCCTTGAACTCTGAAATTTGCTTCCCTTGTAGCTCGAGTGCTCAGATTAAAGGAGTGGGCCCTCCTTCCCAGGCTATGGTTGGTATGAACTGGGATCCATGTCTCCTAATTGCTTCCCTAGTCTTACTAAATGTTTATCAATTTTAATAATATTTTCATCAGCTATAATATTTGGCTTATTGATTTTTTATTATTTTTTATTTTTGGTTTTTTGGATTTGGTTTTTTCGAGACAGGGTTTCTCTGTGTAGCCCTGGCTGTTCTGGAACTCACTCTGTAGACCAGGCTGGTCTTGAACTCAGAAATCTGCCTGCCTCTGCCTCCCAGAGTGCTGGAATTACAGGCATGCGCCACCACTGCCCAGTTTATTGATATTTTTTCTATCATTCTCATGTTTTCTATCTCTCTGTTATCCTAGGGTTTCTATTGTTTTGTTGAGACGCCAAAGCAACGCTTATAAAGGAAAACATTTAATTTGGATTGGCTTACGTTCCAGAAGTTTTTCATTCATTATCGTCATCGCTGGAAGTGTGTTGGCCATGTCTCCAGACATGGTGCTGGAGATGGAGCTGAAAGTTGCTTCCTCCAACAAAGCTATACACCCACTCCAACAGGCCATACCTCCTAATAGGACCAGTGCCTTTGAGCCAATGGGGGCCTTTTTTTCCCAGAAGACCCTAACTGGCTTCTGTTCTTTATTGTTTCCTTCAGTTCTCTTGCATTTGATGCATGCTGCTTTGTTTTTTCCCCCACATAGAAATATCACTATTTAGTCATAGTATTTTACTTTTCTTTTGTACTGATGAACAAAATGAGGAAGTCGCTTCTCTGGGGAATCAAACACTCAGGTCATCAGGCTTGGCGACAAGTACCTTTACTACTGAGCCATCTCCTCAGCCCCCAGTGAAATTTTGCTTTCCGGAAGTCCATTCACAGAGTTCTGCTATGTAATATTTGTTGTGATAATCCACTTTAACATGTGATTTATTTATGTGCTCTTTTTGCCTGATAGAGATTTCACAATCTGTTCGCTTTTATATCAGATTGGATATTTAAAACATGCTCCTTAAGAATAATTTATTTTTTAATTTCACCCACGTATCCAGTACAGTCTGGTGGCACCCTCCCTCTACCCTTGTATCCTTCTCCTACCTTTCTTTCTTTCTTTTTCTTTCCTTTTTTTTTTTTTTTTTTTTTTGATTTGGTTTTTTCGAGACAGGGTTTCTCTGTATAGCCCTGGCTGTCCTGGAACTCACTATGTAGACCAGGCTGGCCTCGAACTCAGAAATCCACCTACCTCTGCCTCCCAGAGTGCTGGGATTACAGGCGTGCGCCACCACCGCCCGGCTAAGAAGTCAGGTCTTCTTTTTTTTTTTTTAAGATTTGTATTACATATAAGCACACTGTAACTATCTTGCTGGGATTTGAACTCAGGACCTTCAGAAGAATAGTCAGTGTTCCTAACTGCTGAGCCATCTCTCTAACCCCTTCTCCTACCTTTCAACCCCCTTGCCCCCTTGCTCTTTTCTTCATAGTCTTTTTTGTTTTGTTTTGTTTTTTGAGACAGGGTTTCTCTGCATAGCCCTTGCTGTCCTGGAACTCACTCTGTAGACCAGGCTGGCCTCGAACTCAGAAATCTACCTGCCTCTGCCTTCCAAATGTTGGGATTAAAGGCATGTGCCACCCCTGCCCAGCTTTTTCTCATAGCCTTGAAATAGGAACTTCATTTATTACTTCCCTGATATTCTGAATGCTGTCAATCCCCCCATGTCTCCTTCTGCCTACAACTCACATGTTTTGATATTTTGCATTTTTTCATTTAATAGTCCAAAGTGTATATTATGCATTGTCTGTGATATTATCTCATTCAAATGATAACACAAAGAATTTCAGCTCAAATTCTCAACCCTTTCATGTGTAAAGAGAAAAGAAGAAAACACAATACTCCTCCAAACCACAGGTGTGCACTTGAAACAATTCAGAGCTATCCTGGGAATCCTGGATGACCAGTGATACTTTGGATGGGCTGGGGATGCAGCTAAGTAGCTTCTACGGGACATAGGTTCAAACCAAAACAAAATAAAAGAAACTGAAACCCAAAGGAATAAAGAGGCGTAGTCATCGTGCTTGGTGTGTGTGTGTGTGTGTGTGCGCGCGCGTGTCTCGGCTTCATGGCAGATTTGGTCTTCTCACCAGAGAGACCATCCAAGGCATGTGCCAACTGGTACCCCAAATCAATCTTCTTTTTGGTGATAAGGAAGCGCTATCTCAAGAAGAGGATGCCTGTTTCGCCAGTTGATTTTACAGGGAACTGGACTTCTGTGACTCTTTTTTTTTTCCCCCAAGACAGGGTTTCTCTGTGTAGCCCTGGCTGTCCTTGAACTCACTCTGTAGACCAGGCTGGCCTCAAACTGAGAAATCTGCTTGCCTCTGCCTCCCAAGTCTTGGGATTAAAGGTGTGAGCCACCTCTGCCAGGCATTCTGTGATTTTTTATGAAGCTATACACAACAATAAGCTCATTGGCTACACTGTGGGAGTTTCCATACATGTATATGACGCTAGATGGCCAACTCAGGGTAAGAGCACGCCCAACACAGCAGCCAAACACTTGTCATTTGTGTTGGGAACATTCAAAGGCCTCTGTTTCTAAACATCTTGAAGAACGTAGTAAACTTAAAAAAACATTATTGATTCTTTGTGAATTTCACATCATGTACCCGAATCCCACTCATCTCCTTGTGCTTTCCTATCTACCCTCTGCCCTTGGACCCTTCCTCTCAAAGTAAAAATCAATAAACAAAATAAAACAACCAAAAATCTCCTTGTGCAAGCTGTAGTGTGTGACAGTGTGTCCCACAGTATATATATATATATATAACCTTTGTCCACACATTTTTTTTTTCTGATGCAAAAACCAAGAGGAATTTTATTTAATACAGCATGCTGGGGCTGCCCTGCATGTGGGGAGAGAATGACCATGCGCAGCTTAGCAGGGCTTTATACAGTCCTCAGGGCAGCCGCCATTAGGCACAATGTGGTTGGCAGAACAGTGTTACCTTTAAACTGATTGGTTGTTAGGGAATGAGGTAGGTGGCTGATGGTCTCAGAATAACTCTGGGCCTCCACAAGCTGCAGGAAACTCCCTGTGGTCTGAGGAATGTGATTTAGAATCTCCCTTCTGGGAGGGGCAAGTGTTCCATGACCTTTCCAACGTTCATGAGCTGACCCTTTCATTCCCCCCTTTTCTTTGTGCATGCTTCAATCCTGAAGCAATTGCTGATATTCTGATAGCTCATACTCCTGGTCTTCTGTATCTAGTTCTTTGTATCTCTGCTTTAAGATAATTAGCTGTGCTGTACCTAATTTCTTAATGATAGCGACCAAGTGGTTCTATATATGAGCACTCATATATAGAATAGTCTATGTAAGAGCAACACTCCTCAGCTAAGGCAGCACATAGCCCTCCTATGCTGCAGTACTACTTCTGATAATAAAGTCAGTGATTCTTGAAGGTGACTGATGGACATTTCTATTCTCGCTACATCTAAATCAATGGTTGCCCTCAGACTGCCATAATTTTACCTTTGTAAGACCAGAGCAGAGGTCTTGATGGCTGTCCCGGCCATCCCCAACCCCAACAGAAAGGAGATAATGAGTGCTATAACAGGTTTGGCAGACAGACACATAGGATGGGGGAAGGAACCAGAATCCAAAGGTACCACCAGGCAGTCATGATCAAGGTTGAGTGATCTTGAGCTTGAACAGATTGTCCATCTTCTGTACTGTCCAGTGGGGGTCTCTGGGGGGCAGGGTGCCTGCAGGTTTCACATGGGAAGCGTGCACCCAGGCCACAATACTGTCCCCCTTGAGGATCGTGGGAGTGGCTAGCAGAGCCAGGAAGAGTCCATTCTATCAGGGTTCCAGCAACTTTCCCTGATGTCTTCTTCATAGATCCAGTCACCAGTCTGGAAGCAGTGAGGAGTCTCTGGCATCCCTGGAGCATTTAAGGCAGACAGTTTGGGTTAAATCTCATGTTGTGGGATACCTCCTGGGAGGGCCCAGTGTTGTCCACATATCTTCACTTGCAAATGTTCACTGCATTGAGTCATTGGTCTGGTTCAAGGCCTTTGGCTTCTGCTACACCACCAATACTGGATCCTCACTGGGACTCCTCTCGGATAGCCTGTTTTTTCCCTATGTAATGGAGATACTGCAGCTTTGGATCTGCAGGACTGGCCACTTCATGCATTCCAGGGGTTCATAGAGGGGTAGATGTTGGGGTGGGCCAACTTACAGTCCTGGATCTGGACCTGGATGACGGCTGAGTTGGCCCACAAGCCAGTTAGCTCTCCCATTTCCACACCACAGGGTGAGCTCCCCAGCACTGCCTGGGCTAGCTGACCCACTGTTTTAGTCAGCAAGGAGCCAGGCCAGCTCTCCTGCCTGATGCAGGTATGGAGGGTTAGAGTCATCTGTGGGAACATTCAAAATCCTCCTGTTCTAAATACCTTGAAGAGCATAGTAAAATTTTAACTGTATCTACCTCTCCCTGCTGTAGCATATTAAACTTTATTCCCCACAACCTAACTGATCTCACTGTAATCACACACATAATGTGCCCTTAGGTGACATTTAATATTACATTGGCTTAAATGACATCTTGCTGTGTGCATACCTGTGTGTATGTGTGCATGTGTGTGCACATGTGTGTGTGTATGTGTACACATGTGTGTATTTGTGTGTGTGTGTGTGTGCATACTCATGAGCATCTGTGTTCTGAATCAAAGTCTCATGTTTCCCAGGCTGGTCTCAAATTTGTTATGTTGCAGACATTGGAATTGAGCTCCTGTTCTTCCTGCTTCTGTGTCCTATTGTTGGAATTGCAGGCATGTACCAGTTTGTATTATTCTTTTAAGATTTCTTTACACCAGCTAATATGAGGCCTCCAACACATATACAGCAGAGAACTGCTGGGTCTGGGTTCAGTCACAGACGATGCACCTAACTCTTAAGAGACTGGAGGCCCCAGGGAGTTTAGAGGTCTGGTGTGGTGGGGGAGTGAGGGGTGGGGACATCCTCATAGAGACAGTCGGGCAGGGAGGAGGTATGGGATGGGATGTGGAACAGTCAGAGGGTGGCCTAGGAGGGGAATAGAATCTGGAGTGTCAACAAACAAACAAACAAACAAACAAGCAAACAAATAGAAAAAAAAGAAAATTCTTACAGCACTAAAAAAAGATTACTTTTTTCTCTTTCCCCCCTTTTCTCTTTTTCTTTCCTTCATTTTTCTCTCTTATTCTCTCTTATTCTCTCTCTCTCTCTCTCTCTCTCTCTCTCTCTCTCTCTCTCTCTCTCTCTCTCTCTTCTCTTGCATACAGGGTTTTTCCATGTAACAGAGCCTTTGGCTGTTCTGCACTCAATTTGTAGATCAGGCTGGCCTCAAACTCACAGAAATCTACCTGCTTTTGGCCCCTGAAGTGCTGGGATTAAAGGTATGTGCCACCAACCCTGGTTGATTCATTTTCTTTTTCTTTATGACAATTAAAGAGTAAGTCATTTATAGTCTGGATGTGGTGCTGTGCACCTTTAATCCCAGCACTCTGCAGAGAGAACCAGGAAGATCATAAGGCTCACGTCTGGGGATTGCAACCCTCCTTTGAGTCATGGTCTGCTCTTAGCCTGACCCTCGTCATTTTGGCCAAGCTGACTTCTCAGCAACCATTGCAGTCCTTCTGTCTCCTGGGGCCACAGAAGCTCCATTCCACCAAGCCCATCCGTTAAGCATAGTTCTTGGGGATCAACATGTTTGCAAGACTAGCAATCTGCTGATTATCACCCCATTCCCATTTCAGAATTTTTTAATTAGCATGTTTTTTTTAAAGATTTATTTATTTATTATATGTAAGTATACTGTAGCTGTCTTCAGACACACTAGAAGAGGCCATCAGATCCCATTACAGATGGTTGTGAGCCACCGTGTGTGTGGTTGTTGACAATTGAACTCAGGACCTTCAGAAGAGCAGTCAGTGCTCTTAACCACTGAGCCATCTCTCCAGCCCCCCATTTCAGAATTTTTAAGACTTTAAATTAGCTGGGCGTGGTGGCATACAGATTTAATACCAGCACTTGGGTGGCAAAGGTAGGTGGGTCTCTGTGAATTTGAGGTCAGCCTGCTCTACATAGTGAGTGAGTTCCAGGACAGTCAGGGCTAGATAGAGAGAACTTGAAAGTCTTAAAAATGTGGATTACCTAGCCGGGCGGTGGTGGCGCACGCTTTTAATCCCAGCACTCTGGGAGGCAGAGGCAAGTGGATTTCTGAGTTCTAGGCCAGCCTGGTCTACAGAGTGAGTTCCAGGACAGCCAGAATTATACAGAGAAACCCTGTCTTGAAAAAACCAAATCCAAAAAACCCAAACAAACAAACAAAAATGTGGGTTACCAAAAACACTAGGTAGACAGCAATCTATCATAGCAGGGATGGGATAGGGTAAGACTATTGATTGATATCAAACAACTGTCCTTTCCTCTTGTATGTTAACAGAGCCATGACTTTGCTTGAAGAGGGGAAATATTTAGGCAAAAGTTATTATTTCCCAGCTGCCCTTGCAGAAACAAACTGATATTTTATTTGTGTCATACTTAACTTCACCCTTTCTGTTATATACTGTATAAGAGAATTCTGAGGAAACGGAGCAGGCGAGGATCTGAGGAGAGCAGAGGTGGGAAGGAGCTGTGGGGAGCGGAGAAGAGGGGCTATGTGGTGGAGGTGCATTGTATGAAAGAAGAACCTATTTCCAATTGAAAAAAAAAGTTCATCATGACACAGATTTACTTTTTTATTGGTTATTTTATTTATTTACATTTCAAATGTTATCCCCCTTCCTGGTTTCCCCTCTGCAAACCCCCTATCCTATTCTCTCCCCCCTGCTTCTATGAGGGAGCTCCCCCACCCACCTACCCACCCACTCCCACCTCACCGCTTCAGCATCCCCCTATGCTGGGGCATTGAGGCTCTACTGGACCAAGGGCCTCCCCTTCCATTGATGCCTGACAAACCTATCCTCTGCTATATGTGTAGCTAGAACCATGGGTACTTACTTCTATGTGTACTCCTTGGTTGGTGGTTTAGTTTCTGGGAACTTAGGGGGTACTGGTTGGTTGATAATGTTATTTCTGTGGGATTGCAAACACCTTTAGCTCCTTCAGTCCTATTTCTTTTCTTTTTTTGTTCTTTTTTTTGTTTATGTTTTTGTTTTTGTTTTTTGGATTTGGTTTTTTCGAAACAGGGTTTCTCTGTATAGCCCTGGCTGTCCTGGAACTCACTCTGTAGACCAGGCTGGCCTCGAACTCAGAAATCTGCCTGCCTCTGCCTTCCAGAGTGCTGGGATTACAGGCGTGCGCCACCACCGCCCGGCTTCCAGTCCTATTTCTAACCCCTCCATTGGGGACACTGTGTTCAGTCTGATGGCTGGCTGTGAGCATCCACATCTGTATTTTTCAGGCTCTGGCAGAGCCTCTCAGGGGACAGCAAGCACTTCTTGGCATCAGCAATAGATGACACAAGGTTTATTGGTAGTACTTCAAAACTGTAAAGCCTACTGTGGCAGTTTGAATAGAAATGGTCCCCACAGGCTCCTGTGTTTGAATGCTTGGCCTATAGGGAGTGGCACTATTAGGAGGTGTGGTCTTTGTGGAAGAGGCACGAGCTTGTTGCAGAAAGTGTGAAACTGTGGGGGCCAACTTTGAGGTCTCCTCTGCTCAAGATGAAGCAGCAAGCCTGCCCCAATTAAATGTTTCCCTTTACAAGAGTTGCCATGGTCATGGTGTCTCTTCACAGCAATAAAACTCTAAGACATCAAGAATGTGTAACACAGAGATTTCTGAGGCAACTGTGGTGGGCCCTGCACCCCAGAACTCCATGTGTGTTGGGCTGGCTTGGTGGATAGAGTTTGGCATTTAGATGCTACGGGGTCCATACTAGGGCTGAAGCAGATGGCAAAACAGGCTCATTTCTTTCTTCCCCTGCTTCCTTTCAGCTCTTATCTAAATTCAATAGCTCAATACGTGTTCTTGGCTCTGATTTCTTTTTATTGGCTATATTTGCTTTTAATGTATGCCACTACCTAATTTAGGCCCCAGAGTTGAGCAGGGAAACAGGAATAATGCGAGCCAGATTTCCGACGGTTGGCATGTGTAAGTTCACAGAGAGCCTTTAAAAAAACCATAAGCAACGCTTATGAACTTGCTAAGAATCAATTTTGCATGGGAAGCTTCATCCAAGCAACAATTATATAAATGCCGATGCTTTAGGAAATTGGCAGGGCACCTATAACTATAAATGCAGACTGTCATTCATTTAATCAAACAGCTATTAAGTTCCTTAACAGCACGTTAGACCGCTGATCAGCTCTGGTCAAGGCTCTTCTTAAATATGGGAACCCTTCCATCTTAAATGTCTCTAGATCTGGGCCAATGGAGACACCCGACTGAGCACTTCCTGGCTGCCAAGTCCTCCATCTTTACAATAATCCTGTAGGAAAGGTTTGCTGATACTTCTGCCTGCAAGAACCACTCCTCAGAGACATGGTGGGGGCTGGAGGGGTGGAGGGGTGGGAAGAAAGGAGCCGATGGAACTTCAAGACCAGATTACAAGGACTCAGAATTACAGCACACAGACAGGCAGACAGACAGACAGACAGACAGAAAAACAGACAGACAGACAGACATATACACATACACAGACTCTGTCATAGAAATCTAGAAAATATCCTCCTTCCTTTTTTTCTTTTCTCCTTTGAGATAGGCTTTCTCTTGTGTAGCCCTGGCTGTCCTGGGATCAACTTTATAGATCAGGCTGGCCTGGAAATCAGATTGGCAGCCTTCCCTTGCCTTGAGTGCTGGGGTTAAAGGAGTGTGCCCCCACTACCCAGGTCTAGTATTTTTTTTTGTTGTTCTTTTTTATTTTGTTTTTTTTTTTTTTTTGAGGCAGGGTTTCTCTGTGTAGCCCTGGCTGTCCTGGAACTCACTCTGTAGACCAGGCTGGCCTCAAAATCTGCTTGCCTCTGCCTCCCAAGTGCTGGGATAAAGGCGTGCGCCACCTCTACTGGGCTAGTCATTCTTTTTTTTTTTTTTTTATAAATTTTTTTTAATATTTATTTATTTATTATATGTAAGTACACTGTAGCTGTCCTCAGACACTCCAGAAAAGGGTGTCAGATCTCTTTACGGATGGTTGTGAGCTACCATGTGGATGCTGGGATTTGAACTCATGACCTTTGGAAGAACAGTCGGTGCTCTTACCCGCTGAGCCATCTCTCCAGCCCGGAAAGTCATTCTTAAATGAACTAATGGATGCATTGGGTAAGTGTGATGTCTATTCTTGGTCCTCACTTTGATCGCATCTGGAGTATCTAAAATCCAAGCAGCTGGGCACACCTGTGAGGTGTTTTTTCTTGGTTGGATCATTTGAGGTAGGAAGACTCACCCTAAATCTGGGCTGTACTTTTTAGTGGCAGCCTGGAAGAAGGAAGCTTTTGCTCTTTTCCTGCCCTTAAGTCTCACAGGTAGGTTTATTCTTTCATTGTATTATAGCCAACATCTGGATTCGAAGGTGTATTGAAGACCAGCTAAAGCATCCAGCCTCATGGACTGACAGTTGGACTCTTGGACATTATATCCGGAGACAGCCACTGCTGGACTACCTTAGCCACAGCCTGAAAGTCATTCTAATAAATTCCATATGTGTTGTATGTATGTATGTATGTATATGTAGATATAGATTTACTCTGTTAGTTTTGTACCACGAATAATTCTAATAGTGAAGAATATTTCAATTTTTTTTTTCCGAGACAGGGTCTCTCTGTGTAGCTCTGGCTGTCCTGGAACTC
Organism: Apodemus sylvaticus; assembly: GCF_947179515.1. Lineage (NCBI taxonomy): Eukaryota > Metazoa > Chordata > Mammalia > Rodentia > Muridae > Apodemus > Apodemus sylvaticus. The sequence goes on along the minus strand of NC_067472.1, from coordinate 132,637,825 downwards.
ACTCTGTAGACCAGGCTGGCCTCAAAATCTGCTTGTCTCTGCCTCCCAAGTGCTGGGATTAAAGACTTGCGCCACCATTGCCCGGCTTTGAAGGGTTTTTTAAAAAAAGTTTAAGAGGAAATCTCCACTTGCTTGACAGAACAGCTGAAGCTTAAAGTCCTCTCCTCTGAAATATAAGGATTTCCAGTATACACCGGGATTCGTGTCTGTAGAAATTCCCTCACATCGAAACTAGCCGGGAGTAAAAGAGGATTTCCCTTAACATAGCAGCGATTAGATTGTAGGTCTGTAAAAAGGTCAGCAATGGCTATGATTCGGTAACAGAAAGAAGTGTATGTGTGTGTGTGTGTGTGTGTGTGAGAGAGAGAGAGAGAGAGAGAGAGAGAGAGAGAGAGATTTACAAAGATCTACAAAGCTAAAGAACAGGTCATGTTGCTTTCTCCCAACTCTGGCGACCAAAGCAGAAAGGCAATGGCCTGTCGCTTTAAGAATCTGGTGGCAGTCGCTTTCCTCTCCCCGCCCCGCCTCCCGCGGCACCGGTGGCCTGGACGACCGTCCCTTTCTTCTCACGCGGCTGTTTTACGGGTCAGTCGGCCCATCCGTCACAGAGATGCGGCCTATGATTGGTTGCTGCGTTTCGGGCCGCGAGGCGGGGCGGGAAGGCCGGAGAAACTAGTTTGTTGGTGGTGCCTGTGCGGTTCGGCTACGGGATCGAGGCCCGGACTAGTGAGCCGGCCGGGGGCGGCGGCAGCGGCAGAGGCAGCGCAGCGGTAGCGGTAGCGGCGGGGACTACGGAGCTTGTGGGGCCGCACGGTGAGGACCAGGTCGGGACCGAGTCGACAGGGGGCGCCGTCGTCGGGACTTGTCACCGGGACAGCGAGCGACCCTGTTCGAGGATCGCTAGGCAGGGCGTAGGACCGCAGGCCCGGTTCTCTGGGTCGGGGAAGTGGGTGCTGACCCGGGAGCGCCCCTCGGTCGAGCTTGGGGACTCCGTACTGTTATGTTCAGAGCTCCCGCCAAGGGAATGAATTGTTTTCCAAACGGATGTTACTCGGAGGAGCGGCTACCCTCCCCAGGGAGTGTTTGATTCATTGAGTCCGCTGATTCTCTTTTCAAAAAAAAAAAAAAAAAATTACTATTGATCCTAGAAAGAGGAAGCTGCTTGTCTTCGAGGATGGGAACCGAGGAGCTTTGCTCGCACACCTAGCCAAGGTCCCCGCTCCCTGCTTGTGTCTAGGGATTAAACCAGGGAAGAGTAGACAGCACGGCCTGGCCGAGTGGCCAGCAGCATAGGGTCCTTCCTGTCTGGGGAGTTGTCTGTCAAGGTGTCTAGGGAGAGTGGTGACACTCCCGGAGCCATACGTCCCTACCTACCCAGGTGGTGGCCCCTACCTACCCAGGAGGTGGCGGATCTGGCTGGGTTGTAGCAAGTCGTCCATCCCTCCCCCCCTCCCCCTCCCCCGGCCACCTCCTACCCTCCTCCCAAGCGTTGCCCTGGCGTGAGAATTCCGCTGTAGTCTGTAAATCCCCACTTGACTTGTCTCCTTCATAGCTGTATTAGAAGCTTTTTCCTATTCGGGAACTGTGCCTACTGGGGCACCAGACACATGGGTGCAAGTGCCTTATGGACCTCAGTGGATTCTCACAGTCATTAAAAAGATTCCCCCCCCCCCCCCTTTTCCGTTTTTAGTCTTGCTATGTAGTCAAGCCGGCCTTGAGCATGAAATCTCTGGCCCCAGTCTCCTGAGAGCAGGGTTAATAAGCAAGTGCCACTATACCAATCCCGGAGAATTTCTAGAGACCAGAGCACAGGAAGTTGGGGGGGAGGGGCAGACGATCGGGGCTTTGTAGTTCATCTGTACTTTGGGGAGACCAGAGGCCAAGTTGCTTTGGCCAAGGCTCACTGGGCGCTAGTTCTCCCACCTTGCCAACAAAGCATGCCAGTTGTCTGGGCTATTCACCCTATCCTGGAGTAGGATAGGGAGGGAGGGGCACTTGGCACCTGACCCTCTAGTTTGCTGAGCCACTTTCATAAGCGATACAGTTATGCTAGGAGGACTTTTTATGGGTGTTGCTGAAGGCTTGTGTCTGGCGACAGAGGAAGGAGGACCCACACGGTGCTCTTTTCTTTGAGTAGATTTGGTCCCTCTAAGACAGGGTTCTTGAGATCACAGGCTTTGCCTGTGGAGACCAACAAAGACACTTTTGTCCCAGGCCCTGTAATTTTTGATATTTCAGTTGATTCATTTATCAGCAAGTGAGTTCTGGGTGATTGTTTAAAGGAATTGTGGAGGATGGTCAGACAGAACCTTTGTCATGGGATCAAGCTGCAGCTGGCTTCCTGGCATCATGAAGCACAAGATCTGTGTGCAGGTTCCAGTTCCACAGTGTCTCGGTTCCTGCTGAGGGCATCTTAAGCCTGTGGCACCAGTGTGTGGAAAGAAAAGTAGCAAGCAAAAAGGAATGTCACCGTGTGTGGTGTGCAATGATTGCATCCTTCCTGTCATGTAGAGGGAGGAGGGCGGCCTGGAGCAGAAGCATGCTCTTCAGAGACGGTTCTAGTCAGCTTGATCCTTGGAGCAGACCTTATTGAGACCCTGCCTATAGAGAGAAGGAGGAGCTGACTCACGGATTGGGGGCATCAGGTGGCACAGCCCCAGTGAGCAGGTAACAGGGAGCTGGAGAGAAGGGTGAAGGCTTCCTGGAGAGAGAAAAGGAAAGCTAGCCCGTCGGGGGAGGGGGTGGTGGCGGAAGGGGAACTAGCAAACCTTCATTCTGAGCCCTGGTTGCAGCCATTTCTTCTAGCCATCCATCCACACTCTTCCAGCTCTAGGGTGGGACCTGACCAGTGTGACACTGCGGGCAGCTGTCCAGGTTCATTTGAGGACCTGGCTTCCCATGCAGCTTCTGAGGGGCTCCTGCTGGCCAGTTCACTGTGTGAATCCTGAGTCCTTTATTAGCTGACAGTGTCAGTGTGCCCTGGGCAGGGGACACACACACACACACACAAACACACACACACACACACACACACACACACACACACCCATATAGAGTTGGCATAAGCCAACAGTGGTGGGCCACAAATGAATTGGCCGATTGAAATGCTAATGTAGTAAGTCATCTAATGTGGTAAATTTCATAATTGAGTTACCTTGCTGATCTGCCAGTGAATCCTTTTCGAGGCCCGGAAACACTTGGGAGCCTTGTGAGGATGGCCAGGCAGAGGCAGAACTTAAGCATCCTCAGCTTACAGAACCCACATCCCAGCAGGACTTGCTGCTGTCTGGCTGCCACTGCGGGCTTTTCCTCCTTAGCAGCAGCTGTGCCCTGAGAACCCTCTGCTGGGACCCGTTCTGAAGGCATCTGAAGCTCATGCCTGCCTGCCTTGCCAGGTGCCTCTGGGGCTTGTTAGGACATGGGAGCAGACACTGAGGGGACAGAAAGGGACTCTGAGGTTGGCAGGGCTCTCCCTTCAGTCCCTTCAGCACAGGGTGAGTGGAAGGAGCTCGGGCTCTGTTGGCCTGGGTTCGAATGCTGCCTGTGTCACTGTGAGGCCTTCGGGAGGATGAGGTGGTACCCAGCACTGTCCAGCACATCCTAGAATGGTGTCTGGCATCGAGTGGGCTGCTCATGCCAGTTCCCTGTCCTCTTTGCTCTGTCCTCCTGACACAGACTGGAGGTGTTACCTCTTTCTTGCTCTTAAACCTTTCTCCAGCCCTGTCTTATCATCCCATGAAGGATAAAAGGTAAGCAACTGTGTCCCGTTCTTCAAAGTAACAGTTCCCTGTCCTGAGAGGTGCTCATTGCTGAGTGCTCGCCTGTAGTGCATAAAGGCCTGGATCAAACCAGGCCTAGTGGCGCACACTTGTGCTCCAGCACTGGGAAGTAGAGGGAGGAGGGGCGGGAGTTCAAGGTCAGCTTGGGGAGCACACAGCAGTGTCTCACAAAGGTGCCAGGGTGCATGTACCTTTAACCCAGAGCTCAAAGTGCTGCTGGGGCAGGCAGATCTCTGAGTTCCAGGACAGCTTGGTGTACACAGCAAGTTATAGAACAGTTGGGGCGCAAGTGAGATCCTGTCTCTTTAAACAAACAAACAAACAAACAAACAAACAAACAAACAGTGTTAGTTTTGTGGTTTTAGAGATCCAGTATAGAGCTAGGTATGGTGGTGTACATCTTTAGAATCCTAGGCAGAGGTCAGCTGGGGCTACACTGTGAGAGCCTGTGTTGAATAAGTTAATTGAGAAACTGCACTGTACTTCCCAGGAATTCATAAACTCCCCAGTCATTCATTCTCCATGCACACCGATCTGCCCCCACGGTCTGTATAGACTCTGTGGGATCGCTCTGTTTCACTCAACCAAGGCCAGAGGCCACCTCTACCTGCAGCCTTGATGGGAACACTCGGACCTGGATGCTGTTGCAGGAAGGACACTGAGTTCTGCCTGTGTGACTGTCTGTGGGTCCTCTTGTCACCGTGACACTGAGTTTTGCCCGTGTGACTGTCTGTGGGTCCTCTTGTCACCGTGACACTGAGTTCTGCCCGTGTGACTGTCTGTGGGTCCTCTTGCCACCGTGACACTGAGTTCTGCCCGTGTGACTGTCTGTGGGTCCTCTTGCCACCGTGACACTGAGTTCTGCCCGTGTGACTGTCTGTGGGTCCTCTTGCCACTGTGGGTTCAGGTGACTGTTCTAGAAAGCCGGTAGACGCTTTCCAGAGTGCTCCTGTTAACTATTTCATTGTCATGACCCAGGTTCTTGCAAGCTCTAATGTTAAGCGTTTGTGAGGCTTTCGAGTGAGCCTTGTGCAGGAAGATTGTGAGAGTCACCCTGTGATAGGCAGTGTCAGAGACAATGTAGAAATGGAGATCTGGGCGGGTGCTGGTGTCAGGTTCTTCCTGACTGGACTGGATGCTCCTTTTTCCACCTTGCAGAATAAGGTCTGCTAGCACAAGCTTTCAGCTTTCTTGTCTCTGAGTGGAGACTGAGATCTCCAAAGGGACAGGGCTCTCCCTCCTCCCCTCCAGCCTCCCCTAGTCCCATAATTGCTCCTCCGCTGGGGCTGCACTATGCCTATGAAACTGGGTCAGGGAAGCACCAGTCTGGGCCCAGGGGGAGTAGGCATGGGCTCAAAGGAAGGTGGCATGTAGATGACTCATTCCCAAGGTTCCCCTTGGCTTGTGGTCCTGGGCAGAGAACTGGACATCAAGTATGGGAGGATCTGAGTGATCCCCTGCTCCCTAGTTTATGGGATGTCTCCTGGGCACAGAGCCAAGGGGAGAGATGGACAAAGAGCTCAGAGAAGCAGAAGGGATTATAGGGAGCCCAGGGGGGCAGGGGAGGCCGAGTGCCAGGCGCTGGCAAGGATATGCCTGCAAGACCAGTTGGATGGCTCCTCCTGCAGAGCAGGGCCGTGGGAGAGCTGTGGCTGCTGCAGCCCGCCTGAGCCTGAGGAGGACCCATCTCTCTGCCTGTCACTCCACCCGCCCCTGCCAGGTGGTTACTTGCCTTGTCAGCTTTGTGGGGAGGAGTAGACTGCAGGGATCGGGGGGTGGGGTAGTGGTGGGGAACAATGTCTAGCTCTTTCTCCCTGTTTTTTGTTGGGCTCCCCAGAAGGGTCAGAACAAAGATCAATCTAGGCCAAGTGGAATTAATGTCCTAATTAAGATAAAGAGATTCTTTTCTTGTTCAAACCTCAAGATGAACTGCTTGCCAGATGTCCACAGCCAGGCCTTTTTTGTTTGGGTAGGGATGAGGGTCAGGAGGGAAGGAGCTCTTTTCTAGACAGTCAAGGTAGCAGCACCCAGAGTCCAGAGAGTAAGCTCCTTCTGGGGCCCGAGAGACTGGGTAGTAAGCCCTTTTATCTATTCATGCCTCTGTTTTGGAAATCTGAAGGAGAAAGGTGTGGTGTTCTGTTCTGAATGGCTTGTCTTGTAGGTGACACTGTGGAGGAGGGTTGGAGTTTACAGTTAGCTTGCAGGGTACAGGGTTGGTAGTCAGTGGTCAGAGCTCAGCGAGGGTACAGATTAGAATGTTGAAAGAGTGCCGTCGCCACGCAGGAGAGGAGAACAAGTGGACATTGCTAGTCTCATTTTCCAGATGCATCCAGTGAGCTTGTATCTATCATCTGTTTTCTGCCAGGTTCTGGAATTCAGCAGAGAACGAACGGGGTGGTTCCCATTCTCCAGAAGCTCCCATTCATGTCAGGAGGCTGACAGAAGGCAGCGCCAATAAGTGCAGCTACCTCAAAAAGGGCTGCAGGGAAAGCAGCCTGGGAGGGTTGAGGAAGGGGAAAAATTAGTTCTCCTCTCCACGCAGGAGAGGAGAACAAGTGGACATTGCTAGTCTCATTTTCCAGATGCATCCAGTGAGCTTGTATCTATCATCTGTTTTCTGCCAGGTTCTGGAATTCAGCAGAGAACGAACGGGGTGGTTCCCATTCTCCAGAAGCTCCCATTCATGTCAGGAGGCTGACAGAAGGCAGCGCCAATAAGTGCAGCTACCTCAAAAAGGGCTGCAGGGAAAGCAGCCTGGGAGGGTTGAGGAAGGGGAACAGGACGAGGAGCATCTGTGGAGACAAAGTGGTTGGGGGAGGCCTCTCGGGCGACCTTTGAACCAGAGAGCTGTTTGCTAGGTGGTCAGTGTAAAGTTTAAAGGCTGGGATGTGTGGGCACAAGGCTTAGGGCCAGGCTTCTGAAGAGACCAAGGAAAATGTTGCGCTTTTAAATTATCTGTATATTTTAAAATTTGAATATATTGACAGACCGCTTGTATGCATAAACAATATAGAAAAACAATGTGGTACAAAAGTCTGCCTCCTCAGTGTGTTCCACAGGTAGAGAGAGAGTGTGTGTGGAGTTTGCTGCCTCTATACTTTGACCTTCTGCAGTACTCTGCAGCTTCTATCACTGTATAGAGGGCTACGTATCAGTCCAACCACATTCTCGCCACCAGCATTCGTATCACCTTCTAATGAGAAACTTTGGGGTGGTCATTTCCCCCATACGTTCAATGAAGTCCTGGAAACCTGTGATCATGCATCTTTACAAGCATGGATGACAGGTTTAACTCTTATTGAAGCCATATGCCTTTCACAATTACTAATTTTTCCACCAAGTGCCTTTCTCTACATTTTTCTTCCATGCTGGATATTATGCACATTTTAAAGCCTAGCTGGAAATGCCAATCTCATTCCTTTAAAAAAAAAAAAAAAACAACCCCATATAGTCCCCTAGCTAGTGTATTCAGGCTTTTTCTTTTGACCTGGCTTTTCCAGAAGATCAGGGTTCTGCCTGCTATTGGTCTCCTGTTCTCAGCTGGGGTTGAATGAAGCTCTGGGCTGTGTGTGTTCATCTGTGAAATGAGGCCCTTTAATCCCTGCCTGGCCCTGCCCCCTGCCTGGCCCTGCCCCCTGCCTGCTGCCTGGAGCTCTGTTTGGGAAAGAAAGCATTCCTGAAAGGTCTTTTTGCAGCTCAGCTCTGGACCAGTTGGGAGGTGTGTCTGAGTGGGAACACTTTTAAGCAGTATCTTTGTGACAGTCAGGTGGCTTTGCCTAGGTGAAGTGCAGGTGGCTTATCATGTGTGTTACATGGTACCAGGAGGTTCTTTGTTTTCCTGTGGCAAAGAAGCCAAAAAGATGTGCCAAATGGGTGCTTTTACTTGACTGGGAGACAGAGAACGTGGAAATTGGAGACTTGAGGAGGAGAGGTAGATCTGAGACTGCTGAAAGCCAGGCTCTGCACATGGTCCCCTGACAGACCTTGTGACTGAGGAGTCGGGATGGCAGGGCTGTATGAACAGCTTGGGTGACCTGATGGAGTGCTTCCTTGCTGGGACTCAGCCAGTGCCGGGACATTTGGCCAGGCTCTCCAGTCCTTCCCTGGTGTCTGTGTTCCCTTCTTTCAGAAGCAGCACCCAAAGCATCCAGTCAGGCTGTGACTGCTGCCCTAGAACCTTATAACTGCCCCAGAGTGGGTACCCATTAGGTCCACCAACCTGACCTATAGGAACAGACATTAGACAGAGAGGATGGGCAGGTGCCAACAGAGGGGACAGTGGGGCCCCCAGCGTGCTCTAGTGGGGGGCGTCCTGAAGTGTCTTTGTTACAATTCCCAAGGGGAGGGGACTGAAGGATGATTCTGCTGAACCCCCTCAGCAGTCTGGGTGTTCAGAAAGGGGCACGGGATTGTGGCACTCTCCCAGCAGCTGTTGAGTGGCCCCAGCCTGCTGTCATCCCAGGCTTTGTGGACAGGCTTGGCCACAAGGAGTAGGCTGGGTGGGTCGTCAGGCTTCCTCTCAGGCAGAAAGAAGCACCCAACCGGGGTATCTTATCTGTGTTGCAGGAAGTTGTAGTTGCTATTTTTATCAGCCCAACTAGGACTTTATTTTGAAAGATATAATTACAAGCAAAATGTCAGGGTTTGTCTGGCAGTGAGACCGAGGCAGGAGACACCGCACCCCAGTCACTTGATGTCTAAAGCAGGGCACATTTGTTCACAGACATACAGGGGGCTTGCTCAGTGACTTCTTGTGTCTACAGTTTCTCTTCCTCCTGTTAGACTGGGTCTTCTGCAGCCCAGGCTGGTCTCATACTATCCTGCTTTGTGGTCAAGGATGCCCTTAAATATCCCATCATCCTGCCCTTATCCCCTAAATCATGGGATTGCAGGTGTGTGACCCCACTTCCTGCGTATGCAGCTCGGGGCATCAAACCCAGAGTTTTGTGCATGTTAAACAAATACTACCAACTGAGCTGCACGCCAGCCCGGCAGTTTTCTTTGAAGCATAAAAGAGGCCTTTGCTTTATTCCTCTAGAAATTGCACGTGAAGCCAATGTGGGTGGTCGTGCAGCTATGGAGGGAGCCTAGGGGACAGGAGTTGGCGCTTTATTAAAATTACTGAGACCCCACTTAATGCTACTCCCTACTCTGCTAAGTGCGAGGCACAGAGATGAGTAAGGACTGTTACAGCCAGCGGGTTGTCCCTTACTCTTTGGACAAATACTTGATCTGCTTTTACTAGATGTGGGTTCAGTCTCGAGACCCCTAGGGCTTACAGGGCAGCCCCCCCCCCCCCAACCCCAGCTTCAGCTTCCCTTTCTGTAGCCTCACTTATCCTAGGTCAACAGGTTTGAAAATACCAAATGGAAAATTCCAAAAGTAAGTGGTGGGTAAGTTTTACTGGGTGTGGCGGCCCAGGCTGGCTTCAAACTAGCAATCTTCCTGCCCCAGCTCCCCGGGCTGTGGAATTACAGGAGGAGACCACCACTGCCACTCTGGTCTCTCACCAGGCCTAATTTATAAGATTCGTAGGATCAAACTCAAGGCCTTAAGCTTGCTCAGTGAGCACTTTACTGATGGAGCCTTCTGTCTTCTCAGCCTAGGAAACTCATTGCTAGGCTCTTTGAGGTCACGTCCACCCGGTTTCTTTCCTCAGGGCAGATGTGTGGACATGAGGCGTGTGGGTTCCTGTGAGGTGAGAGGTTGACTTTGGGTGTCAAACAGGCACCGTCTGCCTTGGTGTTTTTTGAAATATGGTCTTACAGTGGTCAGGGATTTAACAAATAAGTTAGGCTAAGCGGCCATTGAGCCCCAAGTTCTACCTGTCTCTTCCTCACTAGTGCTGAGAATGCGCCCTCCCACACCTGACTTCTTAACGTGGGACTTGGGATGTAGCTCAGGCCCCCATGCTTGCACTGAACACTTTATCAGTTGAGTCATCTCCTCATTCCAGGACAATCAGCCAATGGACCTATAACCTCCTTGTCACGTAGGGCAACCTCTCCACAGAATAAGACCACCAATGGGGACCAGGGGCTCTGTCTTAGAATTCTGCCTGCCCAGGGCTAGTGCTGCCGGTGAATGGCTGAGGCTGACAGCAGTGATGGCAGGGCACTGAACCATCACTGTGCCCCGCTGTCTGGCTCTTGACATGTTCCTGTTTAATTACAGGATAGAAGCTCAAAGATGGGGCGTGTCTTTAACTACTGTTTTCCAGAGGAGAAAACCAGGCATCTTGGGCAGCCTGGGCTTTGCAGCTAGGCACACTCCTCACACAGCTCTTCTGTCAGGATGCGTGAGGTTGTCATCCCGGCTGGACTTGAGTGCTTTATGGACCACCATGCAGAGTAGTATGGGAGGTGGTTCTCCCTTGTCCTCAAACTTAATATATGGCCCAGGCTAGACCAGAACTAAGTGACTGATTCTCTGCCTTTCAAGTATTGGGATTGTATGTGTGAGCCACCTGGCTTAGATGAATGAACAGAGATGGCTCAGTGGTTAAGGGCATGTGCTGCCCTGCAGATGACCTGGACTGGGTTCTCAGCACCCACATGGCTGCCCACAACCATCCGTAAACACCAGTTCCAGGGAAGCTGGTGCCCACATGTAGCCTTCAGGGCACCAGGCAAGCAGGTAGTCCATAGACACATTCAGGGACAAACAATAAAAGTGATGTATTTTTAAAAATGAAGGTGTGAAGCATACCAGTTATACCTCAGAAACATGGCCAACAGTGGAGCCCGCTGTGGTATGTAAGAGGCCCCAGGACATGTCATGCTTACTCCAGTGGACGGCAATGACAGGGAACTACTGAGTGTCCAGCGCATACAAAGAGGACACAGGATTCTGCCCTTGGAGCTGCACCTGGAGTTAAGCACAGTAGGCAGTGGTCCGAGGTAGACCATGGTGGCCATCAGGAGAAGGTCCCTGTGACAGCTCCAGCAGAACAAAGGTGTGTTCCTGTAAGAGACAGACAGATGCCCCTCTTGCTGTGGGTGCAGTGTATGGTGAGTGTCTGGGCTTGGTGAGTTGGTTTTCTCAGTCTCTACTATGTGTAAGGTGTGCTGAACATCCAAGAAGCTGTGGTTGTGAGGCAGGCTGGGGGTGGGGAGGAAGACTGAGTGTGGCCACAGGGCTCACAGCTCATGGTGCTTGGGCTGCGGGAGGCCCCAGGCTCAGCTGATCTTGAATACTGACTCCAGCCCCATCTTGGATGTGTGCATGACCGTTTATCTTCCCCAACACTTCCCTTCTGGAGTTTCTGTAGGTCCCAGAGGAAGCGTGGTTAATGTGGAGGAGTTTTGCAAACTACTGTCAGAGTGAAGCTCCCTTGAGGGCCCCAGATCAGAACACTTCTCACAGTCAGCTGAGGCATTGCACCTGCCTTGCTTGCTTCTGAGCGCACAACGCAGGGAGCTGGTGTTCCCACGTGACCCGTGCACCAGGTGACAAACCCTGCTGGGCAGAGATCCATTCAAGGTGCAGGCTGGGAATGTGGCAGAGTACAGAGTTCATTGATAAGGCTCAGACTCCACACCTCAGTGGCTGGTAAAGAAACCGCCACTGGTCAGGGAAGCGTGGCCGCGGTTATTTCAAAAGGCTGTGTCTGGGTGAGTCTGGCATTTCTTCATGCCCTGTAATCAGCACCACATATCTTAGCAGACTGAAGCTACGACAAGTCAAATGCAGCCCGTGTTGTGGACGAAGTTTCAATTGATTTAGGGGAAGCAACTCTGTCTATGTGAGTCAGTCTCTCTCCCTTTCCCTCTCTCTCCCCAACCCCTCTGTCATGTGTGTGTGTGTGTGTGTGTCTGTGTGTGTGCGTGTACATGTGTGTAGCACTACTTTACTGCAGAGACCCATGCAGAGGTAGCTATCAGACCCCTCGTGAGCTCTGAGCTCTCCTGGCTCTCTGGAGACACTACATCCAATGCCCTGGATGCTCCTGTTGGTGAGCTGAAGGAAGATTTCAGTGACTGGAGATGATGGTCGGGGCAAAGGGCACCTGATTGTTCTCCCAAGAGATGGCGCTGGATGCCTTCTCCTTTGTGTTCCTAGAAGAGTTGAGGGCCAGCGAGGCGGGTAACGGTGCCAGCCATCAAGCCTGAAGACCACAGTTCAATCCTTGGGACCCACATAGTGGAAGGAAAGACCAGTGCCTGTTAGTTGTTCTCTGGTTTCCACAGTCAAATAGTGGCACATATGTTCCTAACCCCAAAGATATGAATACATATAAATTTTTAATTAAGAGAGGATGAGTATGCAAGCGGAGTCTTGGAGAGTGTATGGACTTTGGGATTGGCAACATGATCTTCTTCATGGAAGCCAGGGCTCTGGAGATGGAAGGCAGTTGTCTCCTGGGACATGGCCAGTTATTTTAAGCTCATTTATTTTTTTCTGCTCTCCTGTGTATTCCTTACTCCAGGAGACTCATAGAATTTAATATCCAGGCCAGTGTGTTCTTAATGATTCCATCTGTGGGGCCAGTTTGCAGGAGAGGCTGCCGCTCTCTGAGTGTCTACGTACCTGTGAGTCCTACAACCCTATAGAGCGTCTGCGGTTCTGTGCAGTGTTCTGTCTCTGGCTCACTGGCTAAGTGAGTGGAAGGAAATGATTTCGTCAGATGGGAGAACCTGAGCGCTCAGGTCGCTTTTCTCTGGCTCTCCGGAGTAATGGTGCTCTCCTCTGGCCTTGCTCACATCTGGAGCTATAGCTGGGTGTGCAGATCTGGGCCCAAGACAGTGGGTGGGGGGGGAACAGGTGGTGGCTTGTGCAAGCTGAGTACCACCTGCTGCCTGCCCCTGGCGGCCGTGAGTCTGTGCTGGCTCTCAGCTGGAAGAAGCCTCTTTGCTCGAGGGACAGCAGCAGAAGCAGGGCCGAAGCATGGCCTGGCAAACGGAACTTGCAAGACAGTGGGCACATCGGTCATTCTTCTCCCGAGGGTTTATCTCAGGAGAAAGCAGCAATTCAGCCAAAGCAATGAGATTTGGGTTTGGTGTAAAAATGAAAATACAAACCCTTCAAACACTCGAGAATGGATTAGGAAATGTCTTGTGTGAGGTGGAGGTTGAAAATGGCATGACGGAGTGTGGGTGATGGCTGTGGTTTGAGTCTTAGTGTTTTACACAGGGTTAGGTAGTTTAGCTGTGTTATGTGCCCAGCCCCATTCTAACCATTAGAAATGTTTATCTGTGGTTAACAGTAGTTGTTCTTGCTGCCTCTTCCTAAACCCCTCACTTTCTTCCAGAATTTGCCTGTGCCACTTAGTTTTAACATTCATGTGTTTTATGTGTGTGTATATATGTGTGTGTATGTGTACATGTATGTGGAGATCAGACAGTTAACAAGAGTTGGTTCCTTCTTCCACCATGTGGGTTCTGGAGATCAAATTTAGGTCATTAGGCTTGGCAGCCAGCATCTTAACCCACCGGGCCATCTTTCTGACATAAACTTGATAGTTTAGTTGTAGTCCAAGGTGGCCTTCAACTTCTGATCCTGCTGCCCCTAAATTCTCTTCTGAGAATGTGGCTGCATTGGTATCACATCCCAGTTTATGAAGTGCTGACATCAAACCCAGGACCATTTGTATGCAAGTCCTCGGCGAACTGAGCTATAGCCACAGCCTGTTATTACTTAGAATTATTCGTTTGGGTGGTTTGTAGGAGTGTCTCTGCACCATTTGCATGCCAGGAGTCTGAGGAGGCCAGAAGAAGGCACTGGAGCCACTGGAGGTGGTGTTCTGATGGTTCTGAGCTGCCCTGTGGGCATTGAACTGAACACAGGTCCTCTGGAACAGAAGTCAGTGCCCTCCCCCATTACATTCTTTTTTTTTTTCCCCATTACATTTTAATACCCTGGGACCATTGGTCTCTGCTTTATGTGAGGAAAGAAAAGGCTGTCATTGTGTTTTGTGTGTCTAAGAATAGATTTCTTTGCCCCTGAGTTGGGGTAGCACCCGGCCAGCACTCACCTACATGGAAATGCCGGGGTCAGGGAGATTGTTCTAGACACCGTCACCTTCAGTCTCACTCATTACCGCCACTTTGTCCTTTGTGGCAGAGCTCCTGAGTGTGTGTCTTGGTCTGGGCTGGAGACAGGCAGAGGTGGTACTAAGCATCTTGAATGAGCAGGTGGCTGGGCATGTGGGACCAACAGCTTTTATGCAATGCATTGGAGAGAAGGTGGCCAATTCCACACATCCTCTTGGGTTAGTGGACAACCAGGCTGCTGGCCCATCCTGTCCCTAAGGCCGCATTTTTGGATACAGAAAGCAGTGATCTGAGGCAGCTCCCTATTACCACCCAGCTCAGGATAGAAGTGAATTCATTACTGCTTTGGATGTCTCGGGGTACAGGACAGAATTCAGTGTTCCTTGTCTTAAGTAGATAGAGCCTGAGGGAGAAGGGTCTTGTTGCTTTGTGGGTAGAGAGCAGTCTTGATTCCAGAATCTAGTGGCGTACCAGGCTAAGGTCTTCCTCTCCAGCTTTATTCAGGGGGAAGTATGTCAAATCTAGAGCCCAGGGCCATGTCTTCCCTGGCCTTGTTGTGTTGGGCTCACATAGAGGTTGGTGGGACCTAAGCCAGAGACCTGGTTCTGCCCCAGTCCCTGTGGGCCTTTGGGTAAATGTGCTAACGTCTCTGCCTGGTTTCCCAACCTGTGCAAATAGGGTTGCACTTGAGGCCGAGGCCTGGGGTCAGATGAGTTAGCACACAGGCCGTCTACCAGCAGTTATGTCTGAGCTGCAGTTTCTCATCTGAGGTGCTCATGCTGCAGTTTCTCACACTGGGGCATAAGGCAGGATTACTCCTGCCTCTCTCTGGCCAGGGAAGCTGTGGGGCTGGTTTTGGCCCTTGAGTTAGGAATGAGATGTGCGTCCTTCCAGGGCAGAGTCTTAATCAGCACTGCCATGGGTTTTCCCTCTGACCCAGTGACTGGTGGCATGGTGACAGTTCTTTGGGTCTCTGGAGTGACCCAAAAGTGGTGTCAATATGATGACACTTACCATAAGCATGTGTTTCTGTCAAGACACTGCCATCTGAAGGGTGTTGGCTGCCACAGTGTATCCTCACTAGTCCTGACTAAAACAGGTTGTACTTGGGTCTCGGGATTAAAACTTGTATGTGAAATGCCCAGGAATGGTGTGCACTGGGGTTGGGGAGTGGAGAGAAAGACAGTGTAACACTTTCCTTCCACAGATTTACTTTTACCTATGTGTGTGTGCCAGAACCTGAAGGGCTTTATTTTGGGAGGAGAGAGTGGACTAGCAGGAGGGCGTGGGGGTGGGGTGGGGGGGGAGGGCGACACGAGCAAAGGACAAGGGCGTGTGTGGATAGTTAGCAATGGAAACTGCTATGTTTTTCAATTTTTTTCAAAGATTTATTTATTTTCTGCATTGATTGCTCTATCTTCATGTACACCTCCATGCCAGAAGAGGGCATCCCATCCTAGTATATGTAGATGGTTGTGATCCTCCATGTGGTTTCTGGGAATTGAACTCAGGACCTCTGGAAGCAAGACATTGCTCTTAAGTACGGAGCCATCTCTCCAGGCCCCCTTCATTTCTTTTTTGTCTTTTTTTTTTTTTTTTTTTTGAGGCAGAGTTCTTCTGTATATCAGAGCCCTGACTTTCTTGGACTCACTTTGTAGACCAGGATGGCCTCCAACTCACAGAGATCCCCCTGCCTCAGTATCCTGAGTGCTGGAATTAAAGGTGTGCACCACCATGCCTGACCTTCCTCTACATATTTATTTATAAATTTCATAAGGGTAACATGGCTTGGTCACCTGGCACTCACTACAGCATTCCCTGCTGGGCCTTTGAGGTGCTGCTTTATCCTTGCTTGGACTTCAGAAGCCTTGACCTTTTCCCTCCTGCCTTCTTCTGCCCCTGAGAGGGCAGAGCGGCTGCCCTGGGAAAGGCCCGGCAGGTCCATGTTCTGAACTGTTTCCAAGGACCAGTCTTGATGGCGTCCATCCGTGTGTGAGAGTGTCCAGTTCCCACTACAGTCAGCCTGGAACTTGGTTATCTATTATGGAGGCTAATGTGGCCACCCTTCCTCTGTATGCGTACAAAGGATTGTCAGTTGCTAATTGAATAGGGTTTGGGGTAGAGCTGGGTGTGGTTTCACATGCCTGTTTTCTCAACAGCTACAGGTGGAGGATTGCATGTTTAAGGCTAGCCTGGGCTACACAGTGAAGCCCTGACTAAAAGCCCTGTGATCTTTTGCCCATTCCAAGGCATTTCTTACCTCTCTTCCCTTCCTAAGTTTGGGTGCAAACAAGTTGGGCAGTGAACCAGTGTGAAGGCCTTACTTTTGACCTCACTGACCCATATGGGGTATGACGTCATGGGTGTGCCCAGGAGAGGGCACCACAGCTCACCTGGTCTGGACCTCAGTAGTAGGTGGAAGTTAGGCTGTCCACCTGTTTGTGTTACAGGTCCTGGAAGTGGGTGTGCCCTGCCCTGGGAGCTGAGGGATGAGTGTTAGCTTACCTTCCTACCCTTTGTGGGAAACTCAGGCAGGAACGTTTGCTGCCCTGAAGAGGAAATCTATGCATTACTAAGCCCCGCTCCTCTGTCCATTCTAGACCACAGCCATGCCGGGCTGTGTGTGATGTATGGGGCAGGCAGGGCATGAGGTATGAGCTCAGAGTTGAGACAGAGGCTCATCTTTCTCTCACTCTCAGGACTTCGGGAATTTCCAGAAGAGCCACTTGTGGCTTGTGCTTGTGGCTCAGGGGCCACCACAGAAGATGCTGAGTGAGACCCTGTTTCAAGCAACAAAATCTTTTCATACAATTTTCCTTAGAGTATAATGGAATATAACCTTAACCCCACAGCTCAGGATGCAGACGCAAGCTGACCTCTGAGTTCAAGACCAATCTGGTCTCAGGAAAACACAAACTGTTAAAAAAAAATCCAAAATAATGTTTATACAGAAACTATATAACAGCTGTGATTAACTGTATTTTAATTGATTTTGAGACAGTGTCTTTTTTGGTACAGGGTCTCTCTTTATCCCTGGTTGTTCCAGAACTCTGTGTAGATCAGGCTTGCCTTCCTCAGAGAGATCCAGTTCTGCCTGTGTCTGCCGTCCCAGTGCTAATTCTTTGCAGGCACCACTCTGCTGACAAGGAAGCTCTCTCTAATGTTGATGAGTGTGTTTCCGTAAGGGTATGTGTGCATGGGGTAGGTTCCCAAGCCGGGCTCCCTGAGACCCACATTCCGGTCCTGGGGGAGCAGCACACGGCTATTACCTGCTGAGCTGTTTCTCCAGCCCTCTTTCATACTGTGTGCGCGCTTTTCCTACATGCATTGTGTGTGTTTCAGGTTCATGCTCATAGGGTCTGCAAGAGGGCATCAGAGGGTTGTGAGCTACCACATGGCTACTGGAAAACAAACTCAAGTCCCCTGGAAGGACTGCTGAGCCATCTCTCCCGCCTTCCTTTCTGAAATGGAAAGCAGGCTACATGCCTTAATCTGCAGGGAAAGGGGGTGCCTTGTTTTTGCGGCATGGGGGTCTGGGAGCTAGGGTCTTGTGGGTTAGGCAAGCACCAGCACACTGAGGCCCAGCCTACATGAGCGAATAGAAGTGTATGTAAAAAAGTGTACATAAAGAGCTGGCGGTGGGAGGAACTGTGGAGTGCTCTGTCGCACTGACAGTGGGAGGATGGTGTGGGGGGTGGAGGCCTGGCGTCTGGAGTGATCTGTGGCATGGGTGCAGTCATGGGCTTGCATTTTCTACCCAGTAGATTGATCTGTTTAATGACGGTTCTCACAAACTGTGTATGCCACACACTGACCTCTGCCTCTGGAGAACTCCTGTAAGACTGGGAAGATGTCCCAGCCCAGCATCATGGCCTGGGTGTTGCCCCTACTACCTCAGCCTTGAAGTCCTTCCCTGCAGTTCTCGGAGGGGCCCGCATCCAGCACACTCGACCTAGAAACCTCAACATGATTTCAATATAAAGATAGTATAATCATTAAAAACTCTTAGGGTGTGACTTTAGAGGGTATGATAGCGCACACCTTTAGTACTAGTCCTGGAGAGGCAGAGGCTGCAGGCTTATTTGTCTGCGGCTACGCTGCTCTACCAGGGCTACATAGAGCTTGTCTCAAACCACTGAAAACAAACAAATTTACCAACAAAAACCAAAAGTAGAATATAGCAATGGGCTAAGAGCAGAATCCCTGTCTTTCCTCATTCTGGCCTGGAGTGGCGGGCGGCAGCAGCAGTGAGGCACTGAGGCGGAAAGGGGAAGGCTCGCTGGCTGCTGTTGTGAATGGAGTGTTCGCCTCCTGTAACTATGAAACACTGTAAAATACAACCGCTTTTATTCGTACTTTATTGTTGAGGAAAAATTGGTGCAACTAGAGATGTGTGTCCAGGCAGAGCAAGGCTAGTCCCTGCAGGACTGAGTGAAGCCGCAAGGTGTGCTTGCCTGGAGCTGGACACAGAAAAGGAAGAGGGTGGGGCACTGGAGTGGAGTGTGAAAAGTCACTCGCAGTCCAGAGGGCCTGTGGGCGGGAGGTTTTGTACTGATCAGTGTCACTCCCCCTTCAGGTCATACACGATGTCAGTCAGCGTTCACGAGACCCGCAAGTCGCGGAGCAGCACGGGCTCCATGAACATCTCGGTCTTCCACAAGGCGTCACACCCCGACTGCGTGCTGGCCCACCTCAACACTCTGCGCAAGCACTGCATGTTCACTGATGTCACCCTCTGGGCTGGTGACCGGGCCTTCCCTTGCCATCGTGCAGTGCTGGCCGCCTCCAGCCGGTACTTTGAGGCCATGTTCAGCCACGGCCTGCGGGAGAGCCGGGACGATACGGTCAACTTCCAGGACAACCTGCACCCCGAGGTGCTGGAGCTGCTGCTGGACTTCGCCTACTCCTCTCGCATCGTCATCAATGAGGAGAACGCAGAGTCGCTGCTGGAGGCCGGTGACATGCTGCAGTTTCACGATGTCCGGGATGCAGCTGCCGAGTTCCTGGAGAAGAATCTTTCCCCATCCAACTGCCTCGGCATGATGGTGCTGTCTGATGCCCACCAGTGCCGACGGCTCTACGAATTCTCATGCCGAATGTCCCTGGTGCACTTTGAGACGGTGCGGCAGAGCGAGGACTTCAACAGTCTCTCTAGGGACACGCTGTTGGACCTCATCTCCAGAGACGAGCTGGAGACTGAAGATGAGCGCGTGGTCTTTGAGGCCATCCTGCAGTGGGTGAAGCATGACCTAGAGCAGAGGAAGGCCCACCTGCCTCTGCTCCTGCGCAATGTGCGACTGGCCCTGCTGCCCTCAGACTGTCTGAAGAAGGCCGTATCTGGAGAGGCCCTCCTCATGGCGGATGAGTGCACCAAGCTCATCATAGATGAGGCCTTCCGCTGCAAGACCAAGATCTTACTGAATGATGGTGTGGTCACCAGTCCCTTTGCCCGGCCCCGCAAGGCAGGTCACACACTGCTCATCTTGGGAGGCCAGACCTTCATGTGTGACAAGATCTACCAAGTGGACCACAAAGCCAAGGAGATCATCCCCAAGGCTGATCTGCCGAGCCCCCGGAAGGAGTTCAGTGCCTCTGCGATTGGATGCAAGGTCTACGTGACCGGAGGCAGGGGCTCTGAGAACGGGGTCTCTAAGGATGTCTGGGTGTATGACACTGTCCATGAGGAATGGTCTAAGGCAGCCCCCATGCTGATTGCCCGCTTCGGCCATGGTTCAGCTGAGCTGGAGAACTGTCTCTATGTGGTGGGAGGGCACACGTCCCTAGCAGGTATTTTCCCTGCCTCCCCTTCTGTCTCCCTGAAGCAGGTAGAGAAATACGACCCTGGGGATAACAAGTGGACTATGGTGGCCCCGATGAGAGATGGTGTCAGCAACGCTGCCGTGGTCAGCGCCAAGCTGAAGCTCTTTGTGTTTGGGGGGACCAGCATCCACCGCGACATGGTGTCCAAAGTCCAGTGTTTCGACCCCGCGGAGAACCGGTGGACAATCAAGGCAGAGTGTCCCCAGCCCTGGCGCTACACGGCTGCCGCTGTCCTGGGCAGCCAGATCTTCATCATGGGAGGTGATACCGAGTACACAGCAGCTTCAGCCTATCGCTTCGACTGTGAGACCAACCAGTGGACGCGGATTGGGGACATGACAGCCAAACGCATGTCTTGTCATGCCGTGGCTTCCGGCAACAAGCTGTATGTGGTGGGAGGCTACTTTGGGACCCAGAGGTGTAAGACCCTGGACTGCTATGACCCTACTTCAGACACATGGAACTGCATCACCACTGTGCCCTACTCTCTCATTCCCACGGCCTTCGTTAGCACCTGGAAGCATCTGCCTGCATGAGAGGCACCGTCCGAGCCCAGCCAGGTGAGCCTCAGAAGGCTGGAGACCCCTCCGGCTTCTCTCTGCTCTTGGCAATGATTGCCCCATCTCCTAGGGAGGGTCCCATGAGCATCAGGGTAATGGGATTTAGGGACAGACGCCTGTTCATCTTACCTCTTCTGGCACCGCTTTGGGCTCGTCAGAGGGAGAGGTAGTGTCTGTCTTCTGTGTGAGGTATAGGGATGAAGGCCTGTGTGAAGCAGCAGCCATTCTGACGAAGTGAGGTGGCTGTTCTGATCCTCAGAGGGGGCCTTCCACAGAACAGGTGTCTGTGAATAAAGTCATAAGCAAACATGAATCTGGATGAAAGAGGAGCAAGTGACTCCTCAGGTGTTCTTTGGGGAGTAGAGGCATGGGTCAGACTTAAGAGACTGGTCTATAGTGGCAGAGAGCTTGGGGACAGGCAGGGACAGTAAAGTGAGGTCTGCACTGGTGCTGCTTTGACCCTGGACTGCTATGACCCTACTTCACAGAGGCCAGCCTGCTAGTGCGTACTTGGGAGGGGCTGGCATGGTTGACTTGTAGGAGCCTGAGGTTTTATGGCCAGGTTCTAGAGAAGTCAGCTCAATACTAGCCCTTGTCTCCTGCCCCAGTTCTAAGTCTTTCTGGGGATGAAGCATGGGGGATGATGGACTCCTGCAGGCTAAGGGAGAATGGGGGTACAGGCCTGCTGAAAGCGAGGAGGCCTTGTAAGAGGGACCTCGGTTCCTCCTCCCCGCTGGCCTCCTGCCTTGTGCTCCTATGGCGTAAGGGGCTGGGGAGCACCTGCAGCCTCAGCCCGTGGGTCAGACTGTACTGTGCTCCTGCACTGAGCCTACTCGTGGTCTGAGCTGAGTTCTGGCTGAGTCAGGTCCTGCTGAGCCTCTCCAGCTCACTTCAGGTCTGAGCATGAGTACCTGGCCCCTGAGCGGTCAGAACAGGACCTGATGCTCAAGACCTTTGGGCTTTTTCCTCCCAGAGTAAGGTAGCAGTGTCTAGGTTACTAGGGAGCAGGATTCAAAGGGATAATGGCTTTCTACTAATTGTCTGTTCCTGTTGCTGGTGACCTGAATGTAATGTCACGTATGGGGTGGAGTCACGTGTGGGGTGGAGTCACTCGTGGGGCTGAGGGGTTCCGTCCTCAACCCCATTCGCCTCTGGAGCCTGAACCTACTTCTGTCTCAGAAAGTGGGCAGATGCCTTTCCCTGTCCAGCAGAGGCTCTACCCCGTCACTGCCCTGTGAGGGGGCTAGGCTGACCTGGTCCTGCACGTGTCATTTGGAGCTGCTGTGCTTTAGGTGAGGCTCAGGACCTCTTGCCACTGATATCCTGTTGGCTTGATCCTGGGCAGGCTTAACTCCCAGAGTCTCAGTGTTCTCATCTGGGAAAAGGAAACGGAAACTGTTAGACACAGTTCTCAGATGCTGTGAAGTCTTTTTATGTCCCTGGCCTGTCCCTACAGTTGTCACTCCCATGTGACTAGGACAGCTACTGTCCTGAGTCCTGGACAAGCTTTTTTTTGTTGTTGTTTTTTGGATTTTTTTTCCAAGACAAGGATTTCTCTATATAGCCCTGGCTATCCTGGAACTCACTCTGTAGACCAGGCTGGCCTCAAACTCAGAAATCCACCTGCCTCTGCCTCCCAAGTGCTGGGATTACAGGCATGCGCCACCACCGCCCGGCTCTGGACAAACTTTAATCACTAGCCTGTTGTTACACAGACCCAGTCTACCTCAAATTCAGGTAGGAAGCCATACTCAGTCCCCAGTACATGTCCTCAAGGCGGGTCCAGAAGTGTTCGTCTCGTCAGCTTTTTCCCACAGCTCAAAGGCAGACCCTCAGCAGAGCAGCAGGAGAAAACCTGACATGTGGCTCATACCCGGCACTTCCTGGGAGCCCTCTCCACCCCTCAGCCTCCATGGCATGTGGACACAACTCAGCCACAGATCATGGCTTGGGATAGGAGGTGGGACGGCCTAGTGTAGGACAGGGTCAGGAACCTTAATAGAGCCAAGGCCAGAAGGGGCCTGCTCCCTCTGTGTGCATTCCTGCGATGGGACAGTAAGGTTGTCACTGGTAATGCCACAGCACTAACTCATCAACTGGGGTTGCCCAGCCTGGTGTCCTCTTCCAACAGGCCCAGGTAACCTAACTCTTCTGCCAGGCAACCATTAAGAAGAGCCTGGCAAGAAGTGCCACCGTCCCTATCTCTGGGCGCTCCCTGTGTCTGGTTTCTTTAGATCTGTGTCCATCCTTATGGGCTCTAGAGTAGTTCCAGGGACCATGAACTACTGAAGTAATCCCTGAAGCCCCTGCTCAGTGGCCCGAGGACTCCCTCTTGTCCCCATTCCTGCTTTCTCCATTCTAGGCACCCATTTCAAGTCTTGATGGGATTACTCCCCTACACACACACACACACACACACACACACACACACACACACGACAGAGGCCTCCTCAAAGCTACTTAAGTGAGGCCCAGTCTCCCACGTTCTTCCTTGCTTCCCAACCGACCACCCTCTCACTGGCGGACAGCTGGCTCACTGTATTCTGTCTTAATATGACTATGAAGAAACACCCAGAGCAGGACGAAGGGCCTCCTCCAGTTGTGGATAGACCTGGTTGGCAGGAGAGTGTCTTGGCGGTATCCTGCATGCAGTGGCCACTTGTGCCTGAGTGATACCTGAGAATACTGCATAGGTACAGGCTCTATCAAATCACGTGCAGGATGGGGTTTTGCCATGGCCCGCCATGCTCAGGAGTGCAGACAAAACACGGAGCTTGAGTCGACTGTTCAGCCGAAGGATTGTGTTTCACAGATGAGAAAACCAGGTTACAGAGAGGAAACTGACAGAATTAGGGGCAGAGACTAAGACCTGAGGACAGAGGACAGTCACTTACCTGGAGCCATCACAGGAACCAGGTCTCACAGGAACGGCACGGCTTCCACCAACCATTGCATGTGTAAGCACATAGAATGCTGGGGTGGGCCCTGGCGTGCACATGGTCCTCTGTGGCACTCCTCTGCCAGCTAGGCCTGTCCTGCAAAGCTGGTGGGAACCCCCCAGTCCTTGCTCTGGTTATTTCTTTGTAGTAACATTGAGGTAGGATCAAGTGGGCCAGCAGTCTGTGCCACTGGGAGTTCAGAGTATTTTAGGATTGTTAGGGGCCTCAGGACCCTGCTGGAGAGGCAGCAGCCTCCTCACCCTGCCAGTGTCTAGGACATTCAGGATCCCTGTGGATTGGTACCAGCCTGCCTCTAGGAACTATAGCAGTGCTGGGGGCATGGCTCAGAGACGAAAAAATTCCACAGAGCCTCAGCACTAGCATATGTTTTTGCTTCATGTTTTTTGTAAACATAACTAAAGAAGTTCCTTGTATTGGGGGTTTCACAACAGCATGTCAGCGGACAGGTTACAAAGGTTTTGCTTCCTGCAGTGCCTGCACGAGAACATAGCTCAGGACGGAGA
Organism: Apodemus sylvaticus; assembly: GCF_947179515.1. NCBI lineage: Eukaryota > Metazoa > Chordata > Mammalia > Rodentia > Muridae > Apodemus > Apodemus sylvaticus. The sequence goes on along the minus strand of NC_067472.1, from coordinate 132,614,211 downwards.
CTGTGAGCCAATGAGCGCCTCTAGCCAGTCAGATGGGGGAAGCTTTTATTTTTCCGTCACAGGCATTCCTTTCTGCCTTAGAGCCATCTTGTAGTGGAGGTGCACTAGCCCTGCACTCCTGTCTCTCCCTGACAGCCCTGCAGGCTGTCTGAACTTGATCAGCTCAGGAGATGTTAGCCTCCTCGCCACCAACACTTTCTGGACTCAAATGCTAAGTCACAGCCTCCTTAGGGGCAACCTAGGACTGACTAGACTGGGATTTTCCTGGGGGGCCCCTGGGGTTCAGCTGTGCTAGTGACCACCGGTGCTTCCTTCTTGCTTCCTGAAGGCCTCAGTAAAGGGGGGGCTGGTTTCTGAATCCTCTGGGCAGGTAGAAATCTACCATCATTTCCAAGGCAACCACTGATGCTTCAAGTGACTGGGGATGAAGCAGGGGATGTGAGTTCATGGCCGAAAGGACAGTCCCTCCTCATTCCCCACTGCATCCCAATACCATGTTCCATGGCCTGGCACCTAGAGGCTGTGGCAGATTTTTGTCCAATCAAAAGAGCATGCCTCTTGTTGTCCACAGCCTGTCACCTGCCTGTCATCACACCTGTCTTCCTCCCAGACTGCCTGTGTCCTGAGCCTGTCTGTCTCACTGGTCCTTGCTTGTTTACATTCTTAAAGCATCACATTTCCTCACAGGGCCATTATGTTCCTTTTGATCTCCCCTTCCAGCCAATGCCTGTCTCCTCATCAGTTCTTCCCATACCAACACCTAAGGAAAAATAAAGGCTCTGGCTCCTATCTCAATGTTAGAAGTCTCCTATCTTCAGCATTTCCTGGTGCAACCATCATGTGATTGTGTAAATCTGCAGTTTCTCTCTCTCTCTCTCTCTCTCTCTCTCTTTCTCATTTGGTTTTTCAAGATAGGGTTTCTCTGTGTCATCCTGGTTGTCCTGGAACTCAGTCTGTAGAACAGGTTGGCCTTGAACTCAGAAATCTGCCTGCCTCTGCCTCCCAAGTGCTGGGATTTAAGGCATGCGCCACCACTGCCCAGCTGAATCAGCAGTTTCTCAAGGGCAGATGAAGCCCAGCGACTTTAGCTGCATTTGCGCCTGGGTCTCCTGTATAAGAGGCTCCTTAGAGCCACAGACAGGGAGCACAATCTGCTGGGTGACAAATGGTAGCTCTTGTTCCTGAACCATGGAGGGCTGCACGGGTAGCTATGTCACAGCCTGAGTCCCAGACCTGGGGGCTGTTGAGTCTGTCTAGGCTAGGAGAGCACTGTGGGCTTTCATCTTCTCCCTCTGCTTTATCCCACAGACTATGTGATTCTTCCTGCCTGGGCCAGAAGCCGACAGCTCCAACTCCGGGCGGCAGCAGCTCAAGCTGTTCTTAACTCTAGGCAGAGAAATGAAGTTCTCCAGCGTCACCTGTGCTTGGGTTTCCAAAGCTGCAGCCGGCGGCTTGTGTGGAGAGAAAAGTCCAGGGGCAGGGCTGTCACCAGCAGCCCTGGGCCGGGGGAGTATGCCATTCACGCGAAGCCTTGAGGTCACTTGCCACCCAGGCCTGGCAACGGGGAAAAGCAGGGGTCCCTCGGTGCCAGCAGCACAGCCTTTGATTGTAGGGCTGCCTGTGGAGGAGGGGAGGCTGGTGTCTCAGACATTAGCGAGCATGGTCCAAATGAAGACATAAGGGACAGAACCCCCAGGGCCACCCAGCCTCAGGTGGTGCCCACAGACTTCATCAACAGATGGTTCCAGACCCCTTAGGTCAAGGGGAGATCACCTGTGTGCCCTCTGCCAAGCATTGGCTGATCTTTCTAAGAGATGACTTCTGAGAAGCTTCCATGGATGTAGGACAGATGACTGTGACCAGTTAGACACTGCTAAGGGTCCCCCAGCAGGACTCTAGGCTCCCGAGAGCTGGTAGGAGCCTGATGCTCGCCCTCCTCAGAGGCACAGAGCAGCAGGAGATAGTTGCCAACAGTGCTGAGCTTTTCCGGAGACCCACCTGCGCTAGTCCTATGTCCTGCCTGCTCCATAAGAGGGCAGACATGAGTGGAATGGCAGAGGGACCCCACGGTCACAGCAGTTCGCACGGAGGTTGTATTTCTGTCACTGTGGACCTAGGCTCACGGCTCCCATCACGCCTGCTGCCCTCCTTGGCACTAGCTGGCAGCCTGACTCCTAGCTGGTTTTTCCTTGAGCTCAGAAAGAAGGATCCGAAGAAACTTCCCAAATGTGTTTCTCAAGGATTCCTCCCCAGCATCCCCTGCATTAGGTTTTCAGAGCCACTTTCTTCTCATGCCGGTGTGGACTCCGGGCTCACCCCTTGTTTGTCTAGTGCTCTTGGTCCCCAGCACAGGATGGGGAGTGCTCCCTAGTCGGTGGCTTCCCATGGCCGCATCAGGATGGTTCTCATCCAAAGTGGAGCCACGGTCCCCACAGCTCAGCCTACTCCTGCCGGTGCGGGTGACTTAGTTACTCACTAGCCTTCATCCGAGGCCCCGCTGGCTTTCCAGTCCACCTCAGGGCCAGTCCTGCTGGAAACTTGCAGGCTCTTGGCCGGTGGACTACACCATTGGGACCTGTGGGTCTGCACAGCACAGAGGACCTGGCCCCGGTGCTGCCTGAGCATGGGTGCTGCTTTTATTGGTTCCTAACTTAATAAAACTGAGGAAGTTCTTGACTCCCTTGGGTTCTGCTCCTGCCTTGGCTGTGTGAGTTCTTGGTGCAGAGTCTCCTGTCTGCGTGCTGCCCGTGCCCTGCAGGAGCCCCAGACCCCATGGCCCCGTGTTAAAACAGTTGCAGTCAGCAGGCCAGGCTTGCATCATGGACCCCAGGGGTCAGTGCAAGCCGTGTCAGTGATGTGAAGCTGATCTCGATTCACCCAGCCAGTGGCTGTTGGGCCACAGTGCCACAAAGGGCAGCTGGTCCTCAGGGGTCACGTCAATAGGGGCCACTCTGTCCTTCCACCACTCTGAGCTGTAAACTCAGGAGTATGTGTGTGCAGGTTAGATGGTGGCCTAGAGCAGAGCTGCCCTCCTACTCCAGCCCGAGTCTCCCACACTGAGTCATCCCTCAGATGGGCTGTCCGCCTTCCTCATTGTTCCCTCACCAGTGTGGCGCACCTTGCCAGGGTTTTTGGTTCCCTTTCTGCCATGCTATGTGGATATGACCTTGTAGTATATGTACATTGGAGACAGAGGGCCCCTGACAAAAGAGTTCAGGTCTCTGAACCTCAGAGGCCCTGATGAGCTGCTTGTCCCCAGAAAAAGCAGTGTTGCCCTCTGAACCTCAGTGGGTACACCTGTGAATGTTTCAGTGGCTTCGATGAGGAGAGAGTAAGTCAAGGCAGACCCGGAGAAGGGTGTGGTGGCCCAGGCCTGCAACCCAGCACTTAGGAAGCTGAGGCAGGAAGATCGACAGGTTGAGGGCAGCCTGGGCTACAGTGTGATAGCACTGTCTAACAGATGAAGAAGCCCACAGCCGGATTTTAGAACATTCAAAGCTTCACCTGTTTTCTTGGGAAGTGCTAGACAAGTGTGAGCCGTTCTTACCACCCTCGACGTTCTGGCCAAGTACAGGGCCCCTGCCTGGCTCAGCCTCCTGGTGTGCATGCACAGCACAGACTCCTGGGTTTTGGCACTGGGTTGTGGTTTAAGTGGCACAGCCGCGGACCTCTTTGCCCCACTTTGCACTTTGTGGCAGTGCTTTGGTCTCTTTGAGACCCAGGTGTGAGCTTGGGGTCAAAGTTCACTCTAGTGTAACAAGATAGGCTGAGGTGTGAGAGGGCAAGGTCTTTGCACATGAGGCTAGCCCACCTGCCCACTGTTTGGCATGAGGCTTTCTGTCCGTCAACCCTCTTGTTACTGAATCTAGAGCATCACTGAGGCAGCGTGGGTCTCTGGCTGGGGCCATGGCTTTGTGGGTAACATGAGGGTGTGAGTTCAGACCCCAGCAGCCATGTAGAAGCCAGGCACAGTGGCCTGCCTATAGCCCAGAGGTAGGATCAGCTGATGCTGGTTTTAATTCCAGTTTTTGTTTTTGTTTTTGTTTTGTACTGTCAAGGCCAACTGAGGATCTAGTCTTCAGAGGCCAGCAAGTAACTCAATTTTTTTTAAAAAAAAAGATTTATTGTGTTCAGTGTTCTGCCCGTATATATGCCTGAACGCCAGAAGAGGGCACCATAACTCATCATAGATGGTTGTGAGCAATCCCATGTGGTTGCTGGGATTTGAACTCAGGACCTCTGGAAGAACAGTCAGTGCTCTTAACCTCTGAGCCACCTCTCCAGCCCAACAGTGTTATTTAAAAACAGCTCACCCCCTCAAGCATGTCCCCCAATGATCACAATGGTCAGGAAGGAAAGCCATCAGCTTAACATTTATTAATATTTAATAAGGAAATACTTATGAAAATGTGAACATTGACTGAATAATACAGAATTATATAAAGGAGTAGGTTCCTGGCCCCAAATGATTTTCAGAAGCCTTGAGGCGCGTTTTCAGAGTTCAGATCCCGGGGCTGATCCTTAGTCTATCAGAATCTCCTCTTTTTAAGAACAACTCCATTAATATCCCTAATGAGCCCCAGTTGATTTGCTTGGAGTGTATCTGGGCGTCACCTGGGCTTAGCCTGGGCTGGCAGCATCAGGACCACACCTGGAAAAGGCCTCTCGGCTTTGAGGACACGGTTCATGAGCTGAGCCTCTGGAAAGAGGCAGCCAACAGAGAGAAGCCCGTGGCTCACAGCCAAGGACGAGCCTTCCTCCAAGGAGGAGTTGGAACCCCTGACATCCTCTTCCTGCAGCAGAAGCCTGCTCCACAGTCCCGCTCCACACAACGTTGAGTGGCTGCTCCTGACACCTGAGTGATTCTGCAGTCCCGAGCAGGTGGAGGAGTAATACAGGATTTCATTTGTCATGGTTGGGGCTCAGCTGAAATCATGTGGGATCCAGAAAATACCATGTACCCTAAGACACTGCCTCTCTCTGGTGTGTGTGTGTGTGTGTGTGTGTATGTGTGTGTGTATGTGCGCGCGTGCGTCCTCGTGAACACTCGGGCCTTCTGTGCCGGGGAGTTGAGTCTAAAGGGAGCACTGTTCTTCAGTAAAGCAGGCTTCTTTCTCTCTGCATGAGAGCCACGCACAGACCTCCCTTAGTGTATCTAGCTTAGCTAAGCCCTGGGCACCAGGACCTAAGCCGAGGGCATCATCAGAAGGATTTAGAGTTGAAGGTGGCGTTGTGCATGGGACAGAGACTGTAGACACAGGGCTCTTGGGGCTGTGGGATCCCTGGGGTTTGTGCCTTCCTCTTGGAACTGACCTTTTGCCCCATGATCTTGAGTCCTTTGTAAAGTTCAACAAGCAGAAAGTCTGCCTGTGATCTCAGAGGACATGAAAGCCCCTTCATCTGTGTGTGTGTACATACTTTGATAGATAGCAGCTTCCCCCAATGGGGTCATGTCTAACCACACAGATCTCATGACAGAATAGCGATATTTCTACATAGAGAGTCCAATAAACTAGAGCTAAATAAAATAGAGAGCGTAACAAACCTGGGTTGCAGCTGGAGGCCTGCATCTCATACTCTGCAGGTGTGGGTTGCTGGGCCACGGTTTTACTGAATGCAGCTTGGGTGTCATGAGGTGATGTTGTGGCCAGCCCCTTCTCTTAGAGACAAGGTCATAGCGACAGGGTAGGCCCCCAAGGTCTCTGCCTTCCTGCTCCTCAGAAAGACAATATTTGTGGCTATGTAGTAAAACACAGAAGAGCACAGGAAGTGGTTCCCTTCAGCCTCATCCTCAGTCCTCCTTGAAGGAGCTCGGTGGTTCTGGCAGGATGCCTGAGCTGCTACCACACACTGCAGCATCTAATAGAACAAGAGATGTGAGGATGCTGAAACCATGATGGGAGGCAGGAGTGCAAGGTTGAGGAACCACGGTGATGCTCAGAGTCAGAAGAGCCACAGGCACCCTCAGGACCTCACACACCAGCATCAGTGACACAGAAAACACCCATCCTGCCCAGCTTCAGAGCTGTACTGCGTTCATACTGTGACCCTCAGCAACCTGGTTATCCCCAGGGCTTGAGGTTTCCTAAAGGGATAGCAACAGAGTTAACAGGGGTCCACTCTTAACTGCCGGTGGCTCTGTGTCTAGTCACTCTTTTGTTTGTGAGATGGACCTACATATGCTGCACAGGCAGCCCTTACAGCCCTGGGCTCAAGGGCTCCTCCCACCTCCGCCTTCCAAGTAGTGGAAGCCCTGACATCTGCCAGGGCTTCTCCATTTGATTCTCCTCTGAGTCCTTCAGGTCTGAAAGGCTCCAGGGACAGGATGGGCTGTTCAGGCCTCCTGGTCAGTGAGAGCCAGGAGACACGTGCTAACTCCCATGATCTCTAAGACAAATGGAAACCAAAGTTGGGAAGTGGGTCTTCAGAGAATATCTGTGCTGCTGAGGGTCGAGGACCGGCTGGGTATGTGGAGGGACTCCTAGGTATGGAGACCCAGCCCCTGGTTCCACATTCCTAGCCCTTGACCTGTCCCGCATCATCAGCAAAAACACCGATGCCCTCCTCCCTGTCTGCACCAAGCTACCTGCTGTCTGAGGGGAGGATGCTGTCTAGCAGAGACGATGGTGGGTCAGAGGAATATAAAACGCATTTGCTCCCCTTCACAAGCTTAAAATTGCATGAAGAGATCACTTGAATTCAATGAATATCAGGGAACAGAAAGTATGGAGCAAGATTCTCAGACAGGCCCCGAGCTCCGTAAGGAGGTGATCCCTGGCTGAGGCAGAAAGGCGTGTCTGATCCGAGGTGGCAGAGTCGGAGAAGATTAACCACAGCGGTGGAAGCAGCTGGGAATACAGCTGCCATCCCCAGGAAAGGGCAGTTTGTTGAAAGCTGCTCCAGCTGTCTGCAGAGCCGAGTGGAGCCACGCCCAAGGAAGGCCGGGAGTGAGGAGCGAGGCGATGCTGCCCCCTACTGGTCAGCCTAGAATTGTCACAGTCTTGGAGGCCGGCCTCTGGGCATCAGTCCCTGTGCTCATGGCCAGAGGGCAGTCTTATGTGTCATTCCTCAGGAGCTGTCCTCCTCGCTGTTTAAGACGGATCTCTTACCGGCCTGGATCTCTCTAATTCAGCTAATCTTGTCTGGCCGGCGAACCCCAGGGATACAAAGGGATTATTGGCATCACCACCAAGCCCACTTTTTGTACAGGTTCTGAGGCATGAACTTTTATGCTTGCAAGACAAGCATTTGCCAACAGAGCAGTCTCCCCTGCACAGTTTCCTGTCTCTGATAATTATGTATTTATGAGAGAAATATCTTGTTCTTAGTAAAGTGTGATTAAAATAGTTAAATACAAAGAGATGTTGTATACTAAAAAGGCTTACTTAAACAATTACATAACTTTGAAGGTGGCCCACACTTACACTCCCACGACTTAAGAAGGAAAAGAAAGACGGTTACCATGACAAAAAGCAGGGGACACATCACAAAACACTGCCTCATAATAGAAAAGAAATAAATAAAAGAAAAATGACCTGTTTCATCCTTGAAGAGGCAAACGTGTAGCCCTCAACCTGCAGAAACAGCCTGTGGTCTGCGTCAGCACCTGCTGTCTGGCTCTGGGGAGGAGTGTCAGCCCTCCTTCACCATGCACACTTCCTGCTTTAGTTATGAATCAGTCTGAAAACAGCCACAGTTGGAAGGGACTTGCATTCCATCCCAGACCGAGGCTGCCCAACCAAGGGTTCCCTGGTTTTCAGACACTAGAGCAGCTTTAAGGGCTGGAACCATTGTTCTTGATTCTTTGTCCCTGAGCAAAGTGACTCCAGGGGATCTGGGCAGATGGTGGAACCCAATGGTTGTGTCCGGTGTCTCCCCGCAGCACCCTGAGTATCCAGTTCACTGGCTTCTTCAGATGGAGATAGAGAAAACTTTAAAATGATGACCATTACAGTCCCATCTTACAAGCGAGCAGTCCTGTAAAATGTCCTGTTTGTGTAGCCACACCCTGACAGTCTCACAGAAGGCTTGACCCACAGGAGCCATGAGATTGACATCGTGTCTTAGCCACATTCCATTACTTTAGGGACAGTCTGCGTTCGTTCCAGGTATATTGGTCTGTAGTTTTCTTTCCCTTTACTTGGTTTGGGTAGAAGATGCTTGGGAGAGCTTCTGTTTCGAAATTTCTTCTTCTTCCTCTTCTCTTCTTCTCCCCCTCCCCCTCCTCTTCTCCTAAGTTTTTTTTTTTTTTTTTTTTTTTTTTTTTTTTTTTTTTTTTTTTTTTTTTTGAATAAGGACTGGCTGTAGCTTTTAAAAAATAACTGGCAGAATTCTGTCATGACTCCCTCTGAGCCTGGCATGTCTGTTTGTGTGTTTTAAGCTGGAAGGATTTTTATTACTATAAGAATCTCTTCATTTGTTATGGGTTCGTTTAGGTTGTTGACTTCTTGGGTTAATTTTGGTGGTTTGACTGAATCTAGAAATTCATCCATTTCTTTTAGGGTTTTCAGCTTAATGGAGTACAGTTTTTTAAAAAATATTTTTCTTTATTTTCATTTCAAATGTTATCCCCTTTCCTGGTCTACCCCCACCCCTGCCTCTATGAGGGTGCTCCCCCCACACCCACTCACTCCCGCCTTCCCACCTTGGCATTTCCCTATACTGGGGCACCGAGAGCCCTCTTCCCACTGATGTCCAGCAAGGCCATCCTCTGCCAGATATGCAGCTGGAGCCATGGGTCCCTCCATGTGTATTCTTTGGTTGGTGGTCCAGTCTCCGGGAGCCCTGGGGGGTCTGGTCTGTTGACACTGTTGCTCCCCCATGGGGCTGCAACCCCCCTCAGCTCCTTCAGTCTCTTCTCCAACTCCTCCATTGGAGACCCTGCACGAGGACAGGTTTTAAAATAAGTCCCTGTCATATTCTGAATTTCTTTGGTGTCTGTTGTAATGTTTCCTCTTAATTTTGTCCTTTCTTTTGGTTAGTTGGGCCATGGGTCTGTCAGTCTTCTCTGTCTTCTCAGAGAACAGGTCTTAGATTCATTGATTTTTTTTTTTTTTGTTTCTACTTCATTAATTCCTTCTCTGGTTTTTGTTATTTTTTGTTTGTTTGTTTGCATTTAGTTCCATGGAATTTTTCAGTTTTTTCTTTATTTCTTCTTTTACCCATCATTCAGCAATGAACTGTCCATTCCCATGAGTTCTTGTATTTATTAGACATTGGTTCACTTGTTGTCGAGTTTATTGTGTGTCAACACATTTTATTGCCTTGTGGTAGGGTAAACTACAAGGAGTCATTTCAACCTTTTTGAATCTGTAAAGATTAGTTTTGGGTTCCAGGATGTAATCTATTTTGGAAATGCTTGAGTGTACTCCTGGGTAGACTGTGTATTGTTTGGTGTTTGGGTGGAGTATTCTGTAGGTATCTGTGAAGTCCAGTTGTTGGGGTCAATTAATTCTGATGTTTTTCTTCCTGTTTTTGTCTAGATGACCTGTCGACTGGAGAAGGTGGGGTATTAAAATCACCTACTATTAAAGGCTTGAAGTTAATCTGTGTCTTTAAATCTGGTAGTACATTTTTTAAAAAATGAAATTGTGTGCCCCTGACTTTAGATAGTAATATCTTCTTGAATAACTGTTCTCTTAATTAGAATGAAGTGTCCCTCTTTGTTTCTTCTGATTAATGTTAGTTTGAAATCTATTTTTATCAGATATTGGAGTATAGATGCCTGCTTTTGTCCTAGTCCCATTTGATTGGAGTACTTGTGTTCATCTTTTTATTCCAAGGCAGTGCCTATCATTAAAGTTAAGATATATTTCTTGTACACAGAAGATAGTTAGATTGTGGTTTTTGATCCATTAAGTCAGCCTGCGTCTTTTGACTGGAGAATTGAGACATTTGATATGTAAAGGTTATTATTATTATTTAATTAATTGTTAATTATTATTATTAATTATTATTATTATTTAATTAATGCTTATTTTATGTGTGTTGGTGTTTTGCCTGCATATATGTATGTGTGAGGGTGTCAGAAGCCCTGGAACCAGAGTTACAGGCAGGTGTGAGCTGTCATGTAGGTGCTGGGAATTGAACCTGGGTTTTCTGAAAGAACTACCAGTGTTCTTAACCATTGAGCCATCTCTCCAGTCCCTAAAGTCATTATTGAAACATGTATGTAAAGTTTGGTAGTTGTGTTCACTTTTGGTGCAGTGTTTGTGTTGTCAGTGGCACTTTGTGTTTTAATAATCATGACTTCAGGGGCTGGAGAGGTGGCTCAGCGGTTGAGAGCACTGACTGCTCTTCCTGAGGTCCTGAGTTCAAATCCCAGCAACCACATGGTGGCTCACAACCATTTGTAATAAGGTCTGCTGCCCTCTTCTGGTGTGTCTGAAGACAGCTACAATGTACTCATGTAAATTTGATAAATTAATAAAAAGATTAAAGAAATCATGACTTCGTATTTCTTTTAACAATGTCCCCGCTATGCTCATTCCGCTCTTCGGCCAGAAATAGATATAAATAAAACCCTGTTGTAGCAGAGCCTCTCTATGAAGTTGAGCATCATACCTGAATGGGAAACAAATAAAGAAATAAAAAGGAGACCATGACTGTTTCTAGGTATCAGGGAGGTGATGTTTCATTGTAGATAAAAGGGAGTCCATAGCCAGAGGGAGACACAACTGGGCCAGCCCAGAATGCACATGACCCTGAGCAAGGTGTGTGAAGAGAGGGAGGAGAGCCAGAAGACCAGGAGACCAAAAAGCCAGGAGACCAGGAGACCAGGAGGCCAGGAGACCAGGAGACCAGATGACCAGGAGACCAGGAGACCAGATGACCAAAAGGCCAGGAGACCAGGAGACCAGGAGGCCAGGAGACCAGATGACCAGGAGACCAGGAGACCAGATGACCAAAAGGCCAGGAGACCAGGAGACCAGGAGGCCAGGAGACCAGATGACCAGGAGACCAGGAGACCAGATGACCAAAAGGCCAGGAGACCAGGAGACCAGATGTCCAAAAGGCCAGGAGACCAGGAGACCAGGAGGCCAGGAGACCAGGAGACCAGGAGACCAGGAGACCAGATGACCAGGAGACCAGATGACCAGGAGACCAGGAGACCAGATAATCAAAAGGCCAGGAGACCAGGAGACCAGATGACCAAAAGGCTAGGAGGGTAAAAGCTAAAAAAGGCTAAAATGGGACTGGCATAACCCAAATGGCTGGACTATATAGGGAAGGGCAGCCCGGGCCCTGCACTGTAAAGTTTAGGATAGGGGGCAGGGTATGCCAGCCAGAGGGGCCTGGAATAGGTAGGGATTGATGGTGACCAGGTCTGCTTTGATATGTTCAATAGGCACCTCAGGTAGCATAGCCATTTGTCTCCAGTTTGAGACCTAATCATACCCACACTTCTGATATGACTAACCTATACATTTACTCCTGAAAATATTTTCTTCCGTTAACCTTGGAATCCTGTATATGAGATAGTTTAGTTCCAACTAGTTTAGCAGTTATTCTCTCATACCTATAGAAATATGTCGGATAAAAAGTTACTTTGATGGAGTAAATTATAGAGGTTTAAGCCCTTTTATTTCTAGAATGACAGGAATTGAACCTTTACTTAAGAATTCAAATATCTCCATGGTACCTTTCCTCTTCATCCTATGCCAGTAAGGTCATTGGGTTTTACCTGAACATATTGGTTTAAATCTCTTCTGTACCAACTAATCCATTATCTGTTTATTACTCTATTTTCAGTTTCCAAGGTTAGAATATTTAGCTCCAATCTCAGTATGAATCAGATTAGAGATAAATACACTAGCTATCATTCCTTTACTTATTCACAAATGAAACCCACAATCCACAAAAGTAGCAACCAATGATTTCTTTTTCTTTCTTGTCTTCTGTTTTGCTCATTTGTTTATTTTTCTTCATATATTACAGAAATATGTCGGATAAAAAGTTTTGCTCATTTGTTTATTTTTCTTCATAAATTACAGAAATATGTCGGATAAAAAGTTACTTTGATGGAGTAAATTATAGAGGTTTAAGCCCTTTTATTTCTAGAATGACAGGAATTGAACCTTTACTTAAGAATTCAAATATCTCCATGGTACCTTTCCTCTTCATCCTATGCCAGTAAGGTCAGAGATCTGCCTGCCACTGACTCCGGAGTGCTGGGATTAAAAGTGTGTACTACCACGCCTGGAATTAACTATGTGTTAACTCAAGCAACAGCCTCAGCCCTCACAACCCTCGAGACGAGGTCTCTCTGTGTAACCCTGGCTGTGTTGATGAACTTGCTTTTTGGACCAGGCTGGCCTTGAATTCTTAGAGATCCGCCAGTCTCTGCCTCCAAGTGAAAGGCTTGTGCCACCACTGCCTGGTATCTTTATCTCCCTGGCAATGAAGCGTGTATTAAGACCACCTTGCCTAGCCGGGCAGTGGTGGCGCACGCCTGTAATCCCAGCACTCTGGGAGGCATAGGCAGGTGGATTTCTGAGTTCGAGGCCAGCCTGGTCTACAGAGTGAGTTCCAGGACAGCCAGGGCTACACAGAGAAACCCTGTCTCGAAAAAATCAAATCCAACAAAACAAAACAAAACAAAACAAAACAAAACAAAACAAAACAAAACAAAACAAGACAAAAAGACCATCTTGCCTCTTAACACTTGCAGTAACTCACAGGGTTCCCCTTCAAGATGGCCTTATTCTCCTCAGCTGACGAAATGGTCTCTCACCTCTTATTATATCCCAAATTTCTCAGTATATACTAATATTAAACTAATTCTTGCTTCTGAAACTATAAAAATCCTAAGTGGGGTCTGAGGGCAGGAGGCTCAATCAAACCCAACTGTGAGAAATCATGGCTTAATCACCAATTGATCACATGGGGTGAATAATCACTATTCTTCCACATTGCCCAGCTATGACAGCAGTTAAATTTAGTCATTTACGCTTTGTTTACAGCCTCGGTATTTATTTTTCTTTCTATCAGTTACTTTATGCCTTGTCTCAGGGATACTACCGCAGTGGTGAGACACCACAGCCAAGGCAAACTGGGAGGAAAGAGTTTATTTGGCTTACACTTCCACAGCACTGTTCATCACTGAAGGACGCCAGGACAGGAACTTTAAGCAGGGCAGGAACCTGGAGGCAGGAGCTGAAGCAGAGGGCATGGAGGGGGGCTGCCTACTGGCTTGCTCCTATGAGGAGCTTGATTTATTAGAACTCAGGACTGCTAGGTCAGGGATGGCACCACCCATGATGGGCTGGGTCTTCCCACATCAATCGCTAGCTAAGAAAATGCCCTACAGGCTTGCCTACAATCCAATTTTAGGGAGGCATTTTCTCAATTGAGGCTTCCACCTCTGATGACTCCAGCCTGTATCAAGTTGACATACAATTAGCCAGTATGTATCTGTTTCATCCCTTTTATAAGATGAAATAAAATTCCCATCATATTGACACTTTGTTGTTGTTTCCAAAAAGACTAATTATTACTGAACTACTGAAAACAATGGCAGTATCAAAGCTACCTCTATAGCTATATTAGTCTTACTTAGCCTATTCTTCTAAATACACTTAATTTACACTATCTTACTGTGGTGGTTTGTATATGCTTGGTCCATGAGAAGTAGCACTATTAGGAGGTGTGGCCTTATTGAAGAAGGTGTGTTCTTGTTAGAGGGAATGTGCCATTGGAAGGACAGGGCTTTGAGGTAATATATTTGCTCCAGCTTTATCCAGTGTGACAGTCTCTCTTGGTTGCAGTCGCATCAAGATGTAGAACACTCAGCTCCTTCTCCAGTGCCGTGTCTGTTTGAATGCTGCCCTGCTTTCTGCCATGCTGATAACAGACTGAACCTCTGAACACTAAGCCAGCCCCAGTTAAATGTTGTCCCTTGTAAGAGTTGTCCTGGTCATGATGTTTCTTCACAGCAATGGAAACCCAAACTAAGAAACTAATAGCATCAAAATCGTTAACTACCAAGAAAGTGTAAAAAAGAACTGAACACTCACCCTATAATTATTCATACCCTCTTAACCCCCACACTATGCCCTATAATTAGTTCCCTTAGCCAGAAGTTTAAGATGTAATTCGTCCTAGAGCCTGTAAAGTCTAAGCAAACTTCTGAGTTTAACTTCTGCTATCCAAGGAATTTTAAGATTTTTATCTTACATTGATTGAATGCAAATCAAGTGCTTGTATTAAGCCAAATCTCCCTTCTATACTGATGGGATCTGACCCTATGAAACTTTGGTTAACTAAATATCCCAAATGCCCTACAATTGGCTTTAATCTACTTCTCCTGCCAGAGAGAAAGGGGACAGGAGAAACCTTGGTAAAGTTTTTTTTTTTAATTTCTACTCTTTTGAATTCAAAGTTCGTTATGATTTTCATCCCAATGCTTGGTAAGAAGAGGACTTACATCTTTGTATTTAGGTGCACAGTCTGATGCTTACTCGGCCATTTTTACCCATGTTCACGAACCAACAAGCTGCCTAGGTGTTGGGATGCTAAACTTCCTATTTGCTGCCTGAGCTGGAATGGCAGAAGCAGCATCACACCTTTTTAAAATTAATTAGTTAGTTAATTGATTAATTAATTAATGTTACATTCAGATTATAGATTCCATTCTTTCCTCCCAGTCCCACCTTCACATGCTCCCTCCAGTGCCCCTTCCTCTTCTCCTCAGAGAAGGGGAGCCCCCCATGGGTACCAACCCGCCTTGGCACATCAAGTTGAAAGAGCACTAAGCACATCCTCTTCCACTGAAGCCAGACAAGGCAGCCCAGGTAGGAGAAGGGGATCCAAAGGCAGACATCAGAGTCAGAGACAGCCCCTTCTTTTTTAAATACATTTTTAAAAGATTTATTTATTATTATATGTAAGTACACTGTAGCTGTCTTTGGGCACACCAGAAAGGGCATCAGATCTCGTTATGGATGGTTGTGAGCCACTATGTGGTCGCTGGGATTTGAACACAGGACCTTCGGAAGAGCAGTCAGTGCTCTTAACCACTGAGCCATCTCTCCAGTCCCGGGACAGCCCCTCCTACAATAGTTAGGGGGACCCACATGAAGATCAAACTGCACATCTGCTACATATGTGTAGGGCGCCTATGTCCAGCCCATGCATGTTCTTCAGTTGGTAGTTTAGTCTCTGGGAGCTCCCATAGGCCCAGGTTAGTTTATTATGTAGATCTTTTTGTAGTGTCCTTGACCTCTCTGGCTCCCTTAACCCTTTCTCCACCCCCCACCAGTAATAACACAACATCAAATCCCTTTATTTGTATTTCTGTATTTTCCTCATGTTTGGTTTGTTGGATATGTTTTTTTTTCTCAAAATTTTACCCCCTTTTATTAAACATTCTTTTCCCACGCAATGTAACATGAAGACAGTTTCCCCTCCCTCTGCTCCGCCCAGTTCCTCCCATCTCCTCTTCCATCCATAGTTGCTCCCTTTCTGTCTCTCATCAGAAAGGAACAGGCTTTGTTGTTGGCCCCCATCGACTCACATGTTTGTAGGCTTGGCTCATAGGGAGTGTCCCCATTAGGAGGTGTGGCCTTGTTGGAGGAAGCATGTCCCTGTGAGGATGGGCTTTTAGTCTGTATATCCTCAAGTTACACCTTGTGTGGGACCCAGTCTCCTGTCCTCCGATCAAGATGCAGAGCTCTCAGCTCCTTCTCCAGCACTCTGTCTGCCTGCACACTGCCACACTTCTCACCACGGTGATGATGATAGACTAAACTTCTGAAACTGTGAGCCAGCTCCAATTAAATTTTCCTTTATAAGAGTTTCTGTGGGGCTGGAGAGATGGCTCTGCAGTGAAGAGCACTGGCTGCTCTTCCAGAGGTCCTGAGTTCAATTCCCAGCAACCACATGGTAGCCTACAACCATCTATAATATGATCTGATGTCATCTTCTGGCAGGCACGGAAAGCACTGTATACAATATATAATATAGTATATAATAATAATAATAATGATAATAAGATAACCAAGACAAATGGCTCAACAGTTAAGAGCATTAGCTACTTTTCCAGAGGACCCAGGTTCACTTCCCAGCACCCACCTAAAGGAGCACAACTGTCTCTAACTCTAGTTCCAGCAGATCCAATGCCTTTATACAGACATACATGCGGGCAAAATACCAAAACAAAAATAAACAAATGAGAGTTTCCATGGTCATGTCTCTTCACAGTAATAAAACCCTAATGAAGACAGGCTTTCAGGCGATAGCAACAAAACATAACAAACTAAAACACAATAAGATAAAACAAAAACAATCATACTGAAGTTGGGTAAGAAAAGCCAGCAGACAAATAAAAAAACCCCAAGAGAAGGCACAAAAAATCAGAGGCCCTGGCCTGGCCATGGTGACACATGCCTTTAATTCCAGTAATTGGCAGGCAGAGGCAGGTGGATCTCAGAGTTTGAGAGCATCCTGGTCTACAGAGAGAGATAGCCAGGGCTGCATAGATAAACCCTGTCTCAAAACAAAACTAAAACCAAAAGCATGCAAGCCAGCCAGCCAGTCAGCAATCAAGCAAACAGAGTCAGACCTACTTGTTTACGCATTCAGAGGTCCTATAAGAGCCACAGAGCGTATGGAGAGGACCTGGTGCACACCCATGCAGGCCTTGTGCTCACTGCTTTAGTCTTTGTGAACTCATGTGAGCTTTGCTCAGTTATTTTAGAGGACCCTGTTCTGGTGTCTTCTGTCGCCTCTGTTTCCCACACTCCTCTGCCTCCTCCTATGCAGGGTTCCCTGAACTCTGAGGGGAGGGATTTAATGGAGACATCTCATTTAGAGTTGTGTGTTCCAAGGTCTCTCTGTCTGCATGATGTCTTGCCGTGTATAGTTTGAATATGCTTGGTCCAGGGAATGGGCCCACTATTAGGAGGTGCGGCCTTATTGGAGAAAGTGTTGTCACTTTGGGGGTGACTTTGAGACCTTCCTCCTAGCTGTTTGGGGAACAGTCTGCTCCTGGCTTCCTTTGAATGAAGATGAAGAACTCTCAGGTCCTCCTGCACCATGACTGCTGGGAAGCTGCCATGCTCCCACCATGATGATAATGGGTATAAACTCTGAACAAGCCAGCCCCAATTAAATGTTGCCCTTTGTAAGAGTTGCCTTGGCCATGGTGTCCGTTCACAGCAATGGACACCCTAACTAAGACAGCGTGTCTCTGTATTTGTCCTCATTGGCTGCAGAAGAAAGCCTCTCTGATGGTGACTGAATAAGACACTGGTCTATGAGCATAGCAAAGCATCATTAGGAGTCATTTTGTTGTTACTTTTGTTTTTTTTTCAGAACAGTAATATTTGATTTTACCCTAGAACCCTGGGCATCTAGATTCTGGTTCTTGGTGACCCAAGCAGTGTTAGGTATGGGTTCTGTCTCCTGGAGTGGGCCTTAAGTGAAATCAGATGTTGGTTGGCTACTCTTGAAAGTTCTGTACCACCATTGCCTTAACATGTTTTGCAGGGAGGGCAGATTGTAGAACAAAGGTTTTTGTGGTTGAGTTGGTGTTTGGATTCCTCTTTTGGTAGGCTGTAGAGTACCTTTCCATGTCACAGACACTAGAGCAGGGGATGAAGGTTCTATGTAGGCACTAGTTTGATCTCTCCATGAGTTATGTCTTCAGCAATGGGACCCTGCTATCAGTTTGGGGGAGAGCAGCCTATTGTTTTGGTAACAGCCTGGGTGGCTTGGTTATTTCTGGGCGACTTTTTTGGCCAACAATTCAAATTAGATAAAACCTAGACCTGGCACTGGAAGCTTTGTTGGTGACGAGAGATGGCCAGTAGGGGTTCTATCTCCCCATTATTTGGAGATTTATATTTTATAGGAAGTTTCCACTGCACTTGGTTTTCATACCGCCCCTCAAATGCTCTTCAATGCTAGCTCTCTCTCTCTCTCTCTCTCTCTCTCTCATTCCCTCCCTCCATCCCATCTTCCCTCTTTCTTCTTACCCGATCCTCCCATTCTTTTCCTTGCCCACCCATAAAAATCTATTCTACTTCCCCATCACAGGGAGATTCATGTGTTTCCCCTAATTTCTTCCTCTCTGGGTCTATGGATTGTATCTTGGTTATTTAATGTCTAATATCAAGATATAAGTGAACAATACTATCTTTCTCTTTCTAGATCTAGGTTATCTCACGTAGGCTGATTTTTTTTCTAGTTTCATCCATTTGCCTGAAGAATTCATGATTTCATTTGTGAAAAAACAGCTGAATAATCTTCCATTGTGTGTAGATATGCCATATTTTCTTTATCTATTCCTCTGTTGAGGGACATCTAGGTTGTTTTCAGTTCCTGGCTATTGCAAATAGAGCAGCTCTGAACATGACTGAGTGCATGTCCCTGTGGTAGGATGAAGCATCTTTTGGGTCTGTGCCTAAGAGTGGTAGAGCTGGGTCTTGAGGTAGATCAATTTCCTTCACAGTGTGTAGTTGTTGAGCCAGCAAATAATTTTTCCTGCACCACAAGGCTGAGAATGGTTTGCTGTTTGTTCTCTACCAACCTAGTTACGTCCTCAGTCCCTCATTTTGGAAATATTTCTAATTTTTATGATATTTTCAAGGATGGCAGGAGTCCCGAGGCTGCTTTTGTGAGAGTGAGCAATGGTTGCCCCTCTGTGGGAGGGAGCTTGGGCCTAATTCACCTTTCCTGTGGATGCTGTGGGAAGGGTGCATCTGGACTACACTGTGAGGTGGAGCAGGGAGCCCTGTGGGGGCAGGTATGGATTCTTGTTTGCTGTCAAGGATGCTGATGATCCCAGGGAAGGAATGACACAGGACTTCTCCAGTGCCAGACTATCTGGCTGCAGGCAGAGTTGAGAATCAAATCTATATCTTTTAAAGCAAGACCGGCTTTTAGAATAATGTATTATTTTAATTATTCATGAAAGGTTTTTTAGTTCGAGCAGAATAAAAACTTAAAAACATTGAATGTAGAGCTATGATGGTGGAGTTTTTCTTTAGGAAAAGCTTATCAAATAATTTTAGGGTGGCTTAAAACAAACCAAGAGGATTATTGAGATGGAATTTATGGACCATACAGATCCGCACATTTTAACTGCTGTTTCAAATCCTGTGGGATGGCTCAGCAGGTAGATGTGCAGGCTCGACCACCTGAGTTCGATTTCTGTATACCACAAGGTGTAAGGAGAGAGCTGAATCCACTGCCCCCCAATAAAGTAATCAAATATACTTTCAAATAAAGGGCTCATTCCAGGGGCTTCTACTCTGTAGATCTGTACAACCGCCATTGCAGCTGATGTAAAACAAGTTCCATCATCTTCCAGAGAAACTGTACTTCTCAGCTCCAGCCTCTCCTCTTTTCCTTATTTTATGCTCTCCGCTGGTGCCCAGCATCTTCCCCTATCTGCTGCTATAGATTTGCCTGTTCTTTTTTTTTTTTAAGGTTTATTTATTTTATGTATATGAATACACTGTCGCTATCTTCAGACACACCAGAAGAGGGCATCAGATCCCATTACAGATGGTTGTGAGCCACCATGTGGTTGCTGGGAATTGAACTCAGGACCTCTGGAAGAGCACACAGTGAGCTGAGCCATCTCTCCAGCCCTTCCCTGTTGTTATCATTTCTTACAAGTATGACTGTGGTTCTCAGCAACTGACTTCCCCTTCCACACTACAGGGTTCATACAGGGTGTGGTGTGACGGTCCATTGTTCCTTTACATTGCTGGCTAATGTTACACTGCATAGACATGACCCACTGTGTACTGTCCTTCACTGGTGGATGAGAAATCAGAAACCAAGGGGTGGACATTGTCTCCCCGTATTGATGCTGTGTTGCCAGTGAAGATGCAGGTGTGAGGTTTTGTGTGTCTGTTATCACTTTCGTGAGCACATACTTAGGCATGAAAGTGCTGGAACTCTCACTGACTCATCATTTGAGCTTTTTTATGTTTCTTAGAGCAGCAGTTCCATTGTGATTTCCCACCAGGGTGTAGGGCTTGCAACGTCTTTACCAATACTCACTCTTAGCTGATTTAAGAAAAATTATTACATTTTTTGTTTGCTTGTTTTTTTTTTTAATGAATGTGATGGTTAATTTTTTTATTCGATATATTTTTTATTTACATTTCAAATGATTTCCCCTTTTCTAGCCCCCCACTCCCCCAAAGTCCCGTAAGCCCCCTTCTTTCCCCCTGTCCTCCCACCCACCCTGTTTGCTTGTTTTGAGACAGAATTTCTCTGTGTAGCCTTGATTGTCCTGGAACTCACTAGGGAGACCAGGCTGACTCAACCTCATAGAGACCTGCCTGTCCCTGTCTCTTGAATTCTGCGATTATAGGTGTTTACCACCACACCCAGCCTTATTATTACTTTTGAAACAAGATTTCACCATGTAGCCTTGAATGACCTGGACCTTACTATGTAGACAAGGCTGATGATGGTGATGAACTTGTAATGATCCTCCTGTCTCAGCTTCCTGAATGCTAGGGTTACAGGCTACGAACAGTCTGATTTTTTATTTATTTATTTTTTTTTTGAGGGTTGCAGTTTAGTGGAAGGGAAGCCACACCTCCTCATGGTTTTGCCTCAGGTAGTAACAACACTTAGCAGTTTAACACTTAGCAACAGTGTTGACTTTGATGTCCCTACTGGCCATTTGTACACCATTTTTGAAAATATGACCTCTTGGGGCCTTCTGTCCACTCAAAATTTAGGCTATTTGCCTTTTTGTTGTTACTTTATTGTGAGTTTATTTATTTATTTGTTTGTTTGTTTTTCAAGACAGGTCTCTCAGCATAGCTCTGGCTGTACTAGACTTTGCTCCAGAGCCTAGGCTGACCTCGAGCTCACAGAGTTCCATCTGCTTCTGGCTCCCAAGTGCGAGAATTAAAGACATGTGTCATCGTTGCTTGGCTGTGGGTTTTACTTTTAAAGATTTATCTTATTATTTCCATTTACATTTTTAGCTGTTTTAAATTTTGGTTGTATGTGTGTGTGTGTGTGTGTGTGTGTGTGTGTAGGTGAATTTAGGTACCCTCAGAGGTCAAAGGTGTCAGACACCTTGAGTTCCAGGAGATCAGGAGCTGCCCCATGTGAGTGCTGGGAACCAAATTTTGGTCCTCTGGGGAAGCAGTACATGTTCTTAAAGCCAAGCCATCTCTCCAGAGCTCCTGTGGGTTTTAATAAAGGGAAGTGACCTGGCCTGATTAATTCACTACGGTCTGAAGATGGGTGGGTTGTTAACACAGTTTTCCACATACAATCTTAAAGGGATTATAACTTAAATAATTCAGATAAATTGGGGTGGGACAGTCTAAGCCTTATTAGGCTTTTTGAGGAATGCTCTTTTGCTGTGTGACCTCGAATAAATTGCTCAACTTTTCTGAGCCCCGGATTTGGGTCAGTTTTACAGATGAATGCTTCTCTTCCTTATCTCTATTCCATTGTGGTGGCTGCAGCCAGCTCTTGCTGTGTTCTAGAAGCCTGCATCAGGGTCATCAGGTGTCACAGCCCTTCTTATCCCACGTCTAGAAAGTCAGCTTCAGTTCCTAGGAATCATGGATGCAGATACCATGACCAAAGCCCACCAAAGAGGCCTCAGATTCACAGCCCAGCTCTGATTTGGCCCCTGGGTGGACTGCAGGTTCCTAGACACTCAGTAGAACCCTCTGTGGGTGGAAACTTGGGAGGCAGAGTTTTCCATGCCAGTGTTTTTTTGTCTCTCCAGATGAGATGGTGTGGATACAATGATAAGCCCTGGTATATCTCTCCTCTCCTGCATTTGGCCTCCTGAAAGGAAGGAGCAGAAGAGGAAGTGACATGCATGTGGAGAGTGTGTGAACCCAGGCTTTGATGGCCTTAAAATGGACCAACTTCCTGTGTGCTTTCTACTTCCTGATGACAGATGTGACCAACTGCCTCAGGCTCCTGTGGTCATACCTTCCCTGCCACAATGGACAGCATCTTCCAGAACTGTGAACCCAGATGAAACAGTTCCTCTGGTACTTTTTTTTTTTGGTTTTTCCAGACAGGGTTTTTCTGTGTAGCCCTGGCTGTCCTGGAACTCACTCTGTAGACCAGGTTGGCCTCGAACTCAGAAATCCACCAGCCTCTGCCTCCTAAGTGCTGGGATTACAGGCATGTGCCACCACTGCCCAGCTCTTCTCTGGTATTTTTCTCTGGTATTTTTGTCACAGAAACAGGAGAGGGAGGGGGAAGGTGTCCCGCCCGCCGGACCTAGTAAGTCGAGGAGCCGAGGAGGACCCAAGCCTGAAAGAGGAGATGGGAGGGAAAGAAAAGCGAGGCCAAGCAAACGGGGTGTTCTTTGTCAAAGCCTCTTTAATGAAAGGCAAAACACTTGGTTTTGAACTCACCTTAAGAGGAAGTAGGGAGGGGCTGAGGGAAAAGCTAAAGGCAAAGAAAGAGGAAGGGTCATCTGGGGTGGATGCTGGCTGTGGCTTCCAGCAGCGTTTCTGGAATGCTGGTTCTGCCTAGACAACCCCAGGTGTTCGGCCAGGATGAGAACCAGTTGATCAGTTTTGTGTGAAGAAGGGGGTGGTTCAGCTGTAAACCTAAAGGTCAGTGGAATCTCAAGGTGAGAGCTGTTGAGGGTCTGGTTTCCCAGAGTTTGGTCTCCAACAGGAAGGGAAGGCATGCTACCAAGCCTGAGCTAGTCAGTGGATCCAAGGGTCCCCATGGGACATTCCTGTTTTTCTGGGTGGACTGTGAGGTTGAGTAGGTATCTCCTCTTCTCTCTTCAGGGAAACTCAGCTAGAACTCGACAGGTGGCTCATTTCTTTCTTCCTTCTATCATTTATGCATTAACATGAGTCGTGTGCTCCCTCCACACCAGATATTATTCACATGGAGTCAAACCCCAGTCCAGCCACACTGTGCTCAAGGTCAAGGAAGGGAGGTGATATTGTCAGGGAAGAAAATTGTAACTTCACCTTCTCAGGTAACTTAAGTCAATAAGGATTTAAATCTCGATAAGACAGATCAACAGAGAGAAGCATCTATACTATACATATACATTTGATATAACACATACATTTGATATAATTTGATTTCCCTCACAGAGAAATGAAGACTCCCTCCCACAAAGTAGCAAAGCATAAATTCTTTTCTCTTGGCTGAACAGTGAAAGGAATTATGGGAATGTAAGTAGTTTGTATAAGAGGTTAAAGAAAGATAGGAATTACTTCAACAAGGTCAGTCTGCTTGTACAGAACCATTTCAGCCTCAGCTTCTAGTCCTTGATGCTGAGAACATGGCTGTGCTTCTGATAAAGGAAGGTAGGAATGTATACCTCCATATATTTAGCGTTATCTCTTAGTTTAGGAAGAAGAGGAGGTCAGAGCACCCTTGTTGCATGAACTGACATTTTTTTAAAAAAAACATTTTTGCTCCAAATTTTATTTAATAAGTATCATTGTTTAAGATACATTAAATGATTTATGTTAAATCAAGTATTTGCTTCTGTATGTATTAGGGAAGAAACATATTGGCAAAACTTCGAGGCATGATTCATAAATATCTGAGGTTAGAAGACCACAGCATCCTGCGATGCTGAGAGAGCATTGTCCTGCGAAGTCTCTGGCATCTAGCTGTACACGGCTCCAGCAGATGTTGTAACGCTATGATAACTCTGGAGCCAGGCATCCCTTAATCTGGCTTCAACACCAGACACAGAAGAACGGGATGCTTCATTTACCTTCCCTCAGGATCCCTCAGCCTTCCTATCGAATCTGTCCTTGGCCTTCACCCTGCCATCCTGTCACCCCGGCATTTCTGTGCTCATCAGCTGGCTCTTCAGAGCCTCATCAATTTCCTTGTTGTGTAAGCTATAAATAAAGGGGTTGAGGAAGCAGCTAATCACAGAGTAGGCTACTGCCAAGGCTCGGTCATAGTCGAGGGGGTAACTTCTTCAGCCTCACATACATGAAAAGGATGCTCCCATAGAAGATGTGACCCACAGTGAGATGGGAGGCACATGTGGAGAAGGCCTTCTTCCCTACAGCCAAAGGAGTCCTGATCACTGTGCGGATTATCTGCAGGGAGAGGTGAGGATCAGCAGGATGGTTGCCAGGATCCTGTCATACGCCATTGCTGTCAGGAAGTAGCACTCAGTGGATCCAAGAGATTGAAAGAAGTACATCTTTTACCCTGTGACTCTTTCTTTGCCCCTTCTGCACTCGTCCACACCCTGTTCATGGGCTTCATTCAGCTGACAAACTGGCATTTTAAAAAAGCATTGACTCAAACTAAATCCTTATGCTCAAATAGCGTGTTCTGGGGCAGCACCCATCATCATTTACAGAAACAGACATTTGGTGTTGGCACACTAGGTAAAACTGCAATTTGAAAGCTGAGACCACATTTCCGAAATCCAGGCAATAGTGGAAATCTACCCTGAGGACTGGAGAGATGGCTCAGCTGTTAAGAGCTCTTGGAGGGGGTCCAAGGTCAGTTCCCAGCATCCATAGTTGATAGCTTATGACTGCCTTTAACTCCAATTCCAGGGAGTCTGATGTCCTCTTCTGGTCTTTTTGGTCAATTGCACTGATATGCATATACCACTTCACACACACACACACACACACATGCACATACAAATCTACCTAGAGATGAATTTGTTTGCTCAGCAAAGGGCCACAGACACGATACCTATCAATATACAAGAAGAAAGACAGTAGATTCTTTTGTCTTGATAACAGTGAAAGGTTTTGTTTGACTCTTACAGGCAGCCTCTCTCCACCAAGTTTAGGGCCACAAGGGGACTGAAGCTGGGAGCAATTGAAGGAACTGAGAAATGTATCTATTTGCATCAGACACCTGGGGCCCTCTGAAAGGAAGGGGACTACATTTAGCCTCCCAGGAAACTCAACAAGAGGGAGAACTGTAGGAATGGACAACGGAGGTGCCTGACCAGGGGAGGAAAGGACAGTGACATGGGGACTGGTTTCAGCCAGAACCTTGGGGCTGTGACTATTAGGCTCAGGGCTGGGCCTGAATGTGGCATGTCCCACTGCGACTGTGGGTTAGGTGGGCACACATTGATGTTCAAGTGTAGAGCATTGTGAATAGATCTGAGTCAGGAGTGGATCTCAGCTGGATTAAGACAAACGAGACTTGGCTAACACGGGCAGGGTGTTCAACAGGGACACTAGTGTAGCACAGAGTCTCTATGCCAGTGACCATGTTGGACTCTCTAGATGCTTTCTTTGTCCTGCCTCTCTGCTTTTCTCATTACTATGACAAAAATACCTGACAAAAGCAACTTAAGGAAGAAAGTTTTTTTTAAAAAATATATTTGGGTCTTTTAAAGTTTAAGAATCATCACATTTTTCATTTTTATTAATATTTGTTAATTTAAAAAATAATGGGATTATATGATATTTCTTACATGTATGTAATATATTTTGATCATGGAAGGGTTTATTCAGTTTGAGGCAATATGGCAGATGTGAGGCAACTAGCCATATTGTTCCGATCATCCAAGAATAGAGAAGCAACAGGAACTGGGTCTCTGGGTTTTGGCTATAAAACCTTCAGGTTCAAGTCTACTTTCTCCAGCAAGGCTCAGCATCCTTCCCAAGCTGTGGCACTGGCTGGTACAGCTGTTCTGACACATGAACCTATTGGGATATTTCCCTCTAAACCACAGCATCTTCCCTTCCCCCCTTTTCTTTTTCTTCCTTTCCATTCCCATCCTTACCCACGCCTTACTATCCCTCTCCTCCCTCTTGTCTTCCTCTTTATCTTTCCCTCTATCTTCCTTTCTAATGGTATAGTTTCCAAATGCAGGAAGTAAATGCAAAATTAAAGAGAAAGATAGTTAAGCCTATACCTGGATTTGAGTATTTTTTTTTTTAACCATCCCATTTTCTTTGTAATTGGTATATCAGCTAGCTGGGAATATCAAGAAAGCTACAGAAATCATGAATACTATCAATTGCCTGTATTTCACATAAATTTATAGGACATCAAATACAGACTGGGGTATGTATCCTTTTCAAATGCACCTGGTGCTTTGCAAGTTAGATGTAAGCAGGGTTTCAATGTACGCTGAGTGCAATGGGTTTGAAAGAAGCCATTCATGCTGTCCAGCCTGCCTGTCACAGTCCCAGAGAATATGTCTTATAATTTATTTATGACTGACTTTGGAACAAAGGGCGGCAGGGATAGGATGGGGGAGGGCAAATTGGTCTGATCCTCTAATTCCGCAGCTCAAGACTTTTCTGCTTCTTTGACATCTGACAAGAATGTTAGCAATTCATAAAGGGATCTATCACGTTGAGACATAATATTAGATGTTAGAATTCATGAAAGGAACAAGCTGAATTAGCCAATGTCCAGCAGAACTGACAAACTATTAAGTACAGCTAGGTAAAGCCCATGAAGGTTACAGTTGATATTGATGACAGGGTCTATTTCTCCTAGAGCTGTGCTTGTCTGCCCCACGCCCTAGCCACCTTCTTATTTTTCTGTGCTTTAAGAATATTGTCATTATGTCAGATCTTCATCAGCTGACTATGAGCGATGCCTTGGCTGTTTCAATAATGAAACTGGTCAACTTGATTGATGTTGTGGAATTGGATCATTGAATCTACTGCAAATGCGCACACCAGTTCCTTGCATCCAAACATCGTAGTTGGCCTTATTTTTCCTCTAAATTTCTCTTTCTCCAGCTACTCTCCCATCACGCCCTGCAAATGCTGCATTTACTGTGGTAATGTGCGAAGGTGTTATCATGGAAGAACATAGAAAGATTATCTCCTGTCCAGTACACATAGAGTTTAAAATGGTACGACCCTTGGTAGGTGGACCACACCCCAGGGCAGGTCCTACTTTCAAGAGTAGTTGGCCAACATAAAACTAACTCTGTGGGTTTAGAAAAAGAGAGAAGAAACCTTGAAGTTAGGTGAGCATGGAGTGAGGGTGGAGAGGGAGGATCTGGGGGCCATGGAGAGGAGACAGAGGATCTAGCAGGAGATGGAGGCAGTGGAGATTATGATCAGAATGTATCTTATAGCATACTGCTTCCCAATACCATCCGTTTTCATTTTATTTTAGTTTTACACCTGAGAAAATCCTGTTGTGTATAACAATACATGTATGAAACTTTCAAATAATTGATTAAAATGGTATTTAAAAAAATAAAATGGTGGAGAAAATAAAAAATATATATTTGAGATAGCGAGAAAGATGATTTATTGTACGTGAGTTACACTTGGCCACCAATGAGAGAATAGTCCAGAATGCCACAGGTCCAGGGCAGAGGGTTAATGGGGTCTGTTTAGGTTGTACAGATGGTCTTGATGAGGGAATGGTGAAGTCCCAGGTCCACTGAGATTTATTACTGACCCCAGCATACTATCCAACAGCTTGGACCAGCACCTCGGCCTTCAGCACCCCTTACTTCTGCTTTCTTGGATGCACAGCTAATTTCCTTTCACGTCTGCCTCATCTTTCTTCTCTTGCCTTTCATCTCCCACGTTACTCTCATAGAGCAGGAATTTCAGGCCAAGAGCTATATATAGGTTTGTTTGTTTATTTGTTTGTTTGTTTGTTTATTTATTTGCAGAAAGCTTTGGAGTTTTCCCATGGTGGGTGTTAGGGGATCCCCAAGAGAGTCAGCCCAGCTGCTCAGCTCTCAACGTCCTCTGTTACAGACACATTATCTCCCATTTGCCTCGTATTTGATTCTTTGTCACTCCAGGGCATTGGTGTCTAAGCAGCACTTGTCTCCCAGCGCCATTTCTAAGCTATACTTGAAGTCATTTGCGATAGCTGTGGTGTATGACCCCAGGTCCAGGGGATACTTAAAAATACGCACACAATTGTTACCACAGTGGCTAACGTCTTGAAGGGGGTGTTTGCATTTCTTTTCCATCCAGACACTTTGGTATTGTATAGGCCCGTGAAGGTCATATCAAACCAAACCTTCAATAAAGCAGCTTTTATAGAGCTCCTTCCTGGAACTCAGGGCCGAATGCTTTGTTCAGCTTGATAAGTTGGATTCGTCTCCTTTTGTTCCAGAGCAAACAAGGACCCAGTTGAATGTCAACGATCATCCAAATAGAAAGTCACGGAGAACCTTTTGTACCGCATTGTCACGCTGTCTCAAGTGATAGAAAAATGAGAGTTTGCAAGTCTGTGGATTACACGACTCAGTTGCTTGACCTTTCACTAGTTACAAACCGTCAGTTCCCCTCTGGCACCTCTAGCAGCAGAGTTCCCGAGACGTGAGATAAGAATGCGAGGTCCCTCACACTATTTGATCCTTTGGCCAATGGGAATGTGACCAGTTCCTTCCGTCCCTTTGTTAGGGACACAGGGTGCCTTATTCAGCTCTTGAGCTCACACTGT
This sequence comes from Apodemus sylvaticus, assembly GCF_947179515.1. Classification (NCBI taxonomy): domain Eukaryota; kingdom Metazoa; phylum Chordata; class Mammalia; order Rodentia; family Muridae; genus Apodemus; species Apodemus sylvaticus. The sequence goes on along the minus strand of NC_067472.1, from coordinate 132,585,849 downwards.
TCCATTGTTCTTCTGCCTCCTGGCTCCTAAGCGCACAGAGCAAAGCCCTGGAAGCGCACAGCACCAACATGGAGCAGGGGAACCAGGTGAAAATTCAGAGTGGCGACCTTTCCTGACTTCAACCTTTAATTTTTTTTACTTTATTTTTATTTTATCTTTAATTAAAAAAAAAAAAACAATATACTGTGATGACTTCCACTCTTACCGGTGATTTCAAAACCTCACTGTCTGTCTTCCACTTTAATCTCTAAATTTATTTTTCTTCCTAAAGAAAACACAAGTCAACAGAAGGGACACTTGCTCTTTCTTGCCTCCCTCAAATGTCACCTTTCCTCCACCCACTCTCGCCCCATCTCTGTAGTCAAAGGGAAAGAAGTTTCCATCCATCTCACATAGGTCTAGACAGGAAATATAACTCATTCAGGAAGTACAAGAATTCATTCGATGACTTGAAAGAGAACACTTTTTTAAAAAAAAATTTGAAATAGAATTTTTTTATATAATATATCCTGATTACAGTTTCCCCTCCCTCTACTCTGCCCAGTTCCTCCCCACCTCCCTTCCCATCCATACCCACACCCATCTGTCTCTCCACTGAAAACAAACAGACATCTAAGGAATAAATAAAACAAAGTAGAATACAATAAAATAAATAAAAATAACAAATTGGAATAACAAAACTACCAAAGGAAAAAAAAAAGAAAACAAAGAAAAAGCATAAGAGATGCCTATAGACACACAAGCTACACAAACAAGAATCTATAAAAACTCCAAACCAGAAGCCATAATATATATACAAAGTACCTGTAAAGTAGGAGGGAAAAAGCCCTGATGACATTATGAGATAAAGAACCTCCTAAAATGTTTTGTGTTGGCCATTTACTGCTGGGCATGGGGCCTACCCTTAAGATTGGTTTCCCTAGGGAGAGTTTTCATTTGCAAGCACTTATCAACTGAAGATGGCTTCTGGCTTAGGCATGGTGGCTTGTGTCCCTCTCAGCTCTAGGACCCAAGCAGCACTGGGTATGGATTCCATCTTATGGATATGGATATACTTTTACAAGCTTTGTGACATTATTACATGAACATACCTTGCAGGAAGGTCATCATAGTAGAGTGAAGGGCGTTTACCTTTCTCTTTTGGTAGCATGTAGAGGACCCACATTCCCCCCACCTTCCCTCTCCTCCATAGTCACCCCTCCCTTTAGAAAAGAGTAGCTCCCCTAGGGATATCAACCAAACATGGTCTGACGAGTTACAATAAAACTAGTCACATATCCACATATCAAGGCTGGACAAGATAAGCTAGTAGGAGGAAAGGGTCCCAAAAGCAGGCAGAAGAGTCAGAGACAGCCCTCACTTTCTCTGTTCCACAAGAACATCAGCTGACACAACCATACCATATTTGAGGAGCTAGGTCAGACCTAACCAGGCTCCCGGATTTTTAATTCAGTCTCTGTGCCCCTATGAATCCTGGTTACTTGACACTGTGGGCTGTCTTCTTGTGGTATTCTTGACTCCTCTGGCTCTTACAATTCTTCGTTCCCCATCTTCTGCAGGATCCTTCTAATATTTGGCCATTGGTCTGGGCATCTGCTGAAGGAGAAGATTTTTAATAACGGGTCTAACAACAGAGGCATGGACAAGACTTCAAGGAACAAACCAAAAATATGGAAACATCCAGAGCTGGCAGTATGGTCATTGACATTATCCTAGGACTGAAAAGACCAAAGAGAGACTCTTGTCATGGGCTGCAGTCTGGGCAGGGTGCAGAAGGCTAGAGCCTAGACCAAGGTGGAAGACTAATAGGAAGTAACCAGTCTATTGCATAAAGTGAATTGAATGCCACAGGAAACTAAGGAAGTGGTTTATTTTCTTCGGTCACATTCTGAAGATCTTGGACAGAGCCCATCTCCCTTCCACAGCCTCTTTGGAGCCCAGTTAGCCTCATTTCCATGTATTAAAAGGCTCAACTCAATCTGAACCAGGGCATCTGTTTCTTAGGCAGCTCAGATAGTCTCTTCAGTACTCATTTGGTACTCCGCCCCTTCCCAGCCTCTTGTTCAGCATCGCACCGTCTGAACCACAACTGGCTTGGCAGGGCAGCACTCTGCTGAGTGGGCTTTGTTCCTCTCTCTGTATGCTAATGACTGTCATCTTTGAGCTGTGTGCCCAAAGGCTGCCTCCCTGAAGGACATACTTTTAGGTCTCAGACACTGAGGAGAACTCTTCCTCTGCACCATTCATGGCTTTTCCCCAACTGTTGCCCCTGCTGGTTTTGCAGCCTCCTCTCTGCAAGTCTCTCCACCATATTCATGGCCTGGGGACCCCTGCTTTCTAGACAGAAACAGATCATCTCTCTCTACCATACTCATGGCCCGGGGAAACCCTTGCTTTCCAGATAGATCGGAAGAGATCCTTCTGCTGTCTTCCTTTCTAACCTTTCTCTTACCTGCTTCTACAAACAAGCGAGCAGAAGGTCCTGCCCATTCTCCTCCACAACCCCGGGCAGCACAGACTTGCTTTTCTACCTTGTCAGAGATTATCGTGGAACAATCCTCTCCTGCCCTGAATTCCCTTTGGATTTCTGGCTTCCTTCCACAGGCTGATGAAGGTCACACCAATTGCTATGCACATGGCATCTTTAGAGCATCAAGGCCAAGTCAGGAAGCCATAAAATATGAGGCTCTGGCTTTGGGAGGCCCCAGAAGTGAAGAAAAAGAACATTTTAGTGCAATACCATGGGGCTTTAAAACACTGGAGTTTTAAAGACAGGATCAAAATGTTGCAACTTCACACTTACACCCAGTTCTAACGCAGCTCAGTGTGGTCCTGCCTTTATTTACAGTTTAGGTACTTTGCATGTCTTTTGTGCATCTTTTTTGGTCTTCATTTTAATTTTCAAATATCTCAAACAATATTTTCGTAGATGACTGAGGCTTTGAGCACTGCCTTAAATTTTACCTCTGAACTCTTCTGTCATTTGAGTCTTGGAGAAAGAGCTAGAGGCTTTCTTCCGATTTCTTAGAAAATGGCAGTCTAGTCTCCATTGCCAGGTTCCCAAGGCCATCTCTGTGTTAGAAGTGGCTGCAGCATCTCTCTGCAGACTTCTCTCTTGCATCCTAGGTCTGCCTGGATGTCCAGAGAGGGCAGTATGACAGCTTTCATCATCCCAGGACTGAAGACACTAGAGAGAGACTCTTGCTGCTACAGCCCTGAGCTATAGAGCCATGGCTGGTCCATGGATGCACAGGGTGGCTCACAGACTTATTCTGCACTCTGTGCCTATCTATGTGCCTTTGTCCCCGATGTTCCCTAGGGACTTCCTCAACTGTCTCAACTGATGATATTCCCCAACTACTGAGAAGGGCACACTTACCTTACTGTAGACTTTCCAAATCCCCCATTAATATTTATACACTACAGCAAGGCTGATATCAAGGTAAAGTGTGCTGTGTGATTGGGAATAAGCATTACTTTACCATGATAGTGTTCTTGGTTAGCTTTTTGTCAACTTGGTACAAGCTAGAGTCATTTTGGAAGAGGTGCGTCAACTGTGAAGATGCTCCTAACAGATTTATCTGTAGGCAAGTCTCTAGTGCATTTTCTTGACTAATGATTGATGGGAGTGGGCCCAGTTCACTGGGGGAGGGAGCGGTGCCATCCCTGGGGGGTGGGGTGGTCTTGTGTGGAATAAGGAAACATGGCTTCCTGAATAAGCCACGGGGAGCAAGCCAGTGAGCAGCATGCCTCTACGGTCTCTGTACCAGTTCCTGCATCCAGCTTCCCGCCTTGAATTCCTGCCTTAACTTCCTTGGATGACTGACTATGTGGGAGGGTAAGCCAAATCAGGCTTTTCCTCTCCAGCTTGCTTTTGGTTATGGTGTTTTATCACAGCAAAAGAAACCCTAACTAAGACAGCCATTGTAAGAGCACGACACAAATTTAGGGAGCTTAAGACAGTCCAATTTGTCCTTATAATTTGAAGGTCAGAGTATAAAATCCAGGTGTTAAGCAGGGCTATGTTCTTCTGAAGGCTTTGTGAGGAGTCAAATCATTCTCCTTTCTTCCCTGGAGGCCACCCGCATTCCAGTTGCATGGTGCTTCCAGTAGCCCTCTAGCTTCTGCCTCCACGGGAGCTGTCTGCTTCTACCCACTGATTCTCTTGCCTCCTTCTGTAAGGATTCTTGTGGTGGTATGGGGCCCCTGGAGACAGTCAGGGTAATCATCCACTCCATCTTAAGTACCTTTATTTTTTAAAAATTCATATCTGTAAAAATCTCTTTTCCACACAAGATTCAGATTTGGGAAATTAAGATGTGGGTAGCTTAGGGGGATACTATTCTGCCTCCCAAAGTTATCTTCCTTTCCCTGATGGCCTGATTAGTATTTTACACACTGTTCCATTCTCCCTACAGAGTACAGGCTAAGCCCAGGCTGAGCATGGAGGTTTTTGGGATGGAAGGGAAGTCACATAGCCTAATCTTTTCCTAAACTCTGTGTTACTGGCTCCAGGTAGGGGCTCTTCATAGGTCAGAACGAGTTCCTCTGGTGGGTTTATGGGATTGAGCAGAAGACACCACAAAATGTCCCACAGAATCTCAGGACAAATGTCAGGGTTGTTGCAGAAAACCTCCTTTGTGTTTTCTGCTCCTTTATGCAGAACTAATCATTCTCATTAAAACCCACTGCACGTTTCCAGGGTATTAAAAATATATTTGATTTTATGCTGTGCATGTCTTCCAACACTGAGAAGAAACCCACATTGAACAACTGTGAACCAATAATATGATTTTGCATCACACAGTTTTCAGGAAATGAGAGTTCTGTGGAGTTGAGGCTGACTTATCTGGCCCTGGAGAATATACACATTCCAGAAATAGCCCCATGTGGCTAGCCCTCCTCCTGGCTATCCAAATTGCCTCAGAGTCTATTTACAACTCAGGGGGTGGCTTGCCTGCTGGTTTCCTCTCAGGAGTGGGGGTGGGGTAGGTGGAGGTGGGGGGTGGGGTAGGGGGTAGGGGTAGGCTAGAGAGGATGCTTTCTGCTGGGGTGGGAAGTGGGTGGGCCTCTCCTAGGCCTCTTCCTTTGCCCAGATAGCCCTGTCTGGGATTTATATACTGGATTTGGGGTTTGGCCATCCTCAATAAGCATGGAAGAAATGCTACATGGAAGCTGCATCTAGCAAATGAGGGTGTGATTGACATCATTCAGGGAAATGTTTGCATTCAACGACAAGTTAATGTTTTAAGAACGATGCACGGACTAGCTAAATATTTTGACAGAGAATTGAAAGTAACCGCGAAGACCACTCCATCTGGAGCCCCTCATTTATTGCCTGCATGTTTACACAACTCCTTAGAAATGTCATGATCTGAGAGTTAATGGACAGGAAAAGAGCTCATCATTGTGGCCGGGGTCCGGGGTGACATGTGAGTTGGAAATGAGAAGATAAAGCACATCTCTCCGAGAGTTTCCTTTCCCGTCTTCGCATACGCAGTACTAATAACACCCCCTCAGCGAGCAAACATCGATGTTCTCTTTCAAAATTTCGAACAGGCTTTACTCCCATACCATGCCAAGGCATTTCCTTTGCTTAAAATGCACACGGGACATGTGATTCTTTAACGAGACCAGTAATTTATGTCTTGGTTCCACTCCTCAGTGGCTTCATGGCTGGGATTGTATAGGTAAGGGAGTGTCTAGACCAGTGGTTCTCAATCTGTGGATCATGACCATTGGAAAACATATTTCTCATGGTCTTAGGACCCGAGACACTGCTCAGTAGCAAAATTACAGTTATAAAGTAGCAATGAAATAAAGACTATTGGAAATAGGTATTTTCTGATGGTTGTGACCCACAACGTTGAGAACTACCGATCTAGGGCCTCCAGCTTTGGCCTTTCTGGAGCATCTCTGGCTAGTACAGTCCTGGACTGACTGCTCCCCACCCCCACCCCAGCCCCAGACACATGTGGGTGGATTTGGAATGGAGAACCACCCCTCCTTCACCTCCCATCTCCAGATGATCTTGGGGGATGAAGATTGCAGCTCTGGTCCACTGTTAAGTCTTGGGGGTCTGGAGGCAGAACACAAGGTTCCCTATGGGGTCTTCACTTAGGGCATGTAGAACACCAGAGATTCCTTTTATTAGACCAAGGGTGGCACAGACCACAGGAGGGCTCACTCCACCCCTCTGGTTTGCAAGCTGCTCCTATAATGTCACCTCATGTAGTGGCAGAGACGGCGTGAGGGTTCTAGAAGCTGGTTACTGCTGCTGCCTGCTTTGGCTGGGGAAAATGAAGAGTGTGGGGGCAGAAGTACCAGACATTTCCACATCCCTTAAGATGAGAAGGGTGGGCCAGTACAGAAGGACTGTCTACCTCTGAATGCAGCACAAAACCCACCCTGGGAGCACCAGGCTGAGGTCATCTTCAGTGTTACTTTCTGGGTGGGACAGCAGCTGACCTGGACAGCTACCCAATCCCTGAGTGCTCTCTCTTCTTTAGGTCCCCAGTTGCCTTGTCAGATGTAGGAAGGTCATTCAGAATACCTGAAGAAGCAGGAGTGTCTTAGTCAGGGTTTCTATTTCTGCACAAACATCAGGACCAAGAAGCAAGTTGGGGAGGAAAGGGTTTATTGAGCTTACACTTCCACACTGCTGTTCATCACTAAAGGAAGTCAGGACTGGAACTCAAGCAGGTCAGGAAGCAGGAGCTCATGCAGAGGCCATGGAGGGATGTTTCTTACTGGCTTGCTTCCCCTGGTTTGCTCAGCCTGCTCTCTTATAGAACCCAAGAGCACCAGTCCAAAGGTAGTACCACCCACAAGGGGTCCTCCCCACTTGATCACTAATTGAGAAAATGCCCCACAGCTGGATCTCATGGAGGCACTTCTCCAACTGAAGTTCCTTTCTCTGTGCTAACTCTAGCTTGTGTCAAGTTGACACAAAACCAGCCAGTGCAAGGAGTGAGGTGTTCTCGCTCTGTGTCTGCATGGTGAGAGTCTAAGCAAGGCTTTACTGGCTATGTGTCTTTAATGTCTTTCAGTGGGCCACCCATCGCAGTCTCATAGAGGGGAGGTCTGTTTTACAACTCTGTTCACTGCAGATGGCTCCACCTCCATCTCTGTAAGACCTGGACACAGAAGCTTACTGAATGGAAGCCGTTTCAATAGCTCGCAGCTCAAGGCATGAAGTCAGGGCAGGGGACTGTATGCAAGCTTAGTGGACAGTACACACATTCCGTTTCTGCTGACTCTGGGCTTACACCACCCAACACAGACCCCCAGGAAGGAAAATATTTATGTATAACACTTTTGTCTTAGGGATTTTACTTTGCAGGGGGGCAGTCTTAGTGTTTGCGAGCACATTATGTTGTCAAGTACTACAGATAGGGAGACAGACGGTTTCTCGAGGGCAGGGCCCTGGGACAAAGGCCAGTCATCTTGCCCTACACAAGTAAGAGCAGGGTGACAGTCCGCTTGGAGGTCCCGGGAGAGCGGCAGGGCTGGGTCAGTGTGGGGTGGTGACCAGCCATACATGGCGCTTCTGCCTGAAAGCAGGGTTCTCTGTGTAGACCCAGATGCTCACTTCTGAAGGGTGCCTCCCCGTAGGAAAATGTGTTTGAACATTTCATCCCTAGCTGGTGACACTGTTTTGGAAAAGTTTGGAATAGAATCTTTATTGTTCATGTCAAAACTCATTTGGTGGGAAATTCTCACCAGCACTAATACGGGCCCCACTTGTCTCTACTCTCCTCCACTCTTGTTTTGCTGCAGAAAGATGGGTGTGACCAACAATGGATTGTAACCTCGGCCCATCTGCACATCCAACGCATTCAAGAATCATACAACTTATCTTTTCTAAGTGCTTTGATGAAGGGATAGCTGATTCACACCACGCATATTACTGCCTGTGGTGGTTCTGCCCACTGTTGACACGTCTGTGTTTCTGGAGCTTGAAGCCTACGTTTTCAACTTAGAAATCACATGCCTCAAATAGGAGAGGCCCTTTAGAGTGATAGACCTTGGTTGACAGGTTCTCCTTTGGAGATGTTCGCTAAAGGTTTCCCTCCATGGCTTGTGTCACAAGCTGCCACTGCTTGGGGGAAGTGGAACAGGCAGAACAGTAGCGGCCTGGACTTGAAAGTGGATATCCGCTTGTTGGATAGGTGGGCAAAGCATTGTCTGTGTGGGTTTCAGCTGCATGCATAAGTGGATTTGGAGCACACAGGGGCTGCTAAAGACCCGAGTACAGCTTGTCCCCAGGCCCATCCCACCCAGATAGCACCACAGGACTCCTCTGGAATCTGGGTATGCAGAGGCCAAGAGATTTTGAATTTACAGAATTAGCTCCCTGCTACATGAAGAAATGAACACGTTCCTTATAGAAACAGCGCGCTGATACATTATTATGAAAATATCTCTTCCATTCCAAGAGATTAGACCTTTTGTTGAGACTCACAATGGAGTTAATAGTACAGCCGAGGTCGCTTAGTACTCAAGGCTGACATCCTGTGGTGGAACCAACCTTTGAGAGACAGAGACCAGTATCACAACCACCCTTACTCACCTTGAATTTCCCACGTAATCAACATTTAGCACCTAAACCAATGTCCAGCTCTGATCTTAAGTTATGTTTCATGCCCAGACCCAGAGAGCCGAGCATGTGGGTTTGTATGTGTGCTGTGATAATTACTTGCAGAAAACTGTGAATAGGTTAAAAAAAATGACCTTTTAACAAGCATCTGCCATAAATGCTAGAAGCAGCACACAGATACTGCTCGATATCTGGGTAAATTGGATATTAATTCCTTGTTATAAATTAATTCCTTGTAAATAAATTAATTCCTTGTAAAACTCTGTTAAAAATTTCCATAAAGCATCCCACAGTCTTTATATATATATATATATATATAAAGAATATAAAAAATATATTTCAATCAGACTTTCTTTTTCTTTTTTTAAAAAGTTTTATTTATTTATTTATTTATTTATTTATTTATTTTTTTATTTATTACTATCTGTAAGTACACTGCAGCTGTCTTCAGACACTCCAGAAGAGGGTGTCAGATCTCATTAAGGATGGTTGTGAGCCACTGTGTGCTTGCTGGGATTTGAACTCAGGATCTTCAGAAGAGCATTTGGCACTCTTAACTGCTGAGTCATCTCTCCAGCCCATACCCTACAGTGTTGCCTCACATGATGCTTCCTGTGCTGTGGAAATAAAGAGCAAAGCCCTTTGTTAGGGACAGCCAGGCCAGCCAGTGCACATGTAGGCACCTATCAGACACATTTGACATGACTACAGATAGTGTAGAAGTGACAGCCTAGAGAGAGATGGAAGAAAGAGGAGTGGACATTTTAAATCGGGACTCTGTCTTTGTCAGACTTTCTTTCTTTCTTTCTTTTTTTCTTTCTTTCTTTCTTTCTTTCTTTCTTTCTTTCTTTCTTTCTTTCTTTCTTTCTTTTAATTGAATTTATTCTTCATTTACATTTCAAAAGTTATACCCCTTCCGGTGTCTCCCCTCCCTGAAAACCCCCAACCCATCCTTCCACATCCTGTCTCCAAGAATATGCTCTTCCACTTAACCCACTCCCACGACCCCCACTCAACTTCCCCACACTGGGGCCTCTATTGAGCCTTCATAGGACCAAGGACCTCTCCTCCCACTGATGCCCGATTCGTCAGACTTTCTTTATGTGACACAGACACATATCGGTGACTCTGAGTTTATCACGAGGGCATTTGGCTGACACGAAAGAGATTATTGGCTGAATAAATGGACCAGCGACACAGGGCGCCTCACTTATTTCTGATCCTCCGAGTGTTGCTTGCTCTTATCACTGTAGGCGTGACTGCAGTGATTCCTGACTTACTGCGAGCCAAACGGAATAGCCAAGCCGAGCACCCACACAATGAGGTGGGCTGCTGTTTGACGTTGTTCTGTGGGAAGAAAAAGGCTTTGAAGAGCTTGAGGTGGGTGGGCAGCTCTCTCGAGTGTTAAAGGAGGTTGTAGGTAGCTAGCGAAGCCAAGCCAAGCCAAACCAAGCCAAACCAAACCAAGAGCAAACTCAAACCTGTTCTTTCCCATTTAAGATCTTAAGGTTTAAGGGCGGCATAATCGTTACTATGCCACTAGATGGCACTGCTAACCCACATTTGCATGACTGAACGGGTTTCTATGGTAACAAGCTTACAAATTTATGGGAGTGAATTGGCCTTGTCCTCTGGCCCGTGTGTGTGTGTGTGTGTGTGTGTGTGTGTGTGTGTGTGCGTGTGTGTAGGGGCTTGAGTGTTCAGAAGCACAGGGACTGTTGACGTAGAGCTGTCAAAGAGACAAGAGAATCAAATAAACATTATCACACTGTGTAAGGAAGGGAGCAGAGAAGGCGCTGCTCCTAATGCAGGAACCCACTGCCTTCACCTGGTGGCTCTCAGACTGCGATAGGAAGTGGCTCTGAAGCAGGCTGGGAGCGGGGTGGGCTGCGGTCTGCATTTGCTCTTGAGTGAAAGTCATTGCAGCAGCTCAGGTTTGGGTGGGTGGGTGGGTGGGTGGGAGCTGCTACAACGACAGTGTACTGTGGAGGTAATGCTGGGAGTCATTCCATCTGCCCACACACCCAGTCTCTCCATTGCTGTACGCGTAGACGTTTATGGTGTCCCTCTCTTGGAAGTGGGCATCTCTCGCTGCTCTCTGTATAAGATGTGTTTCTGGATGATGGGCGCTGTTAGCATGTCATTCTCTCTTGCTTAATCAAATGGCCAGCCCTCTGATGATTCAACACACACTTTTCTCCGCAGGCTCTGGATGCTTCCTATCCTGAAGCTGCTGCTTGGGTTTCTAGAGCAAGGAAGGAAGCACTTCTCACATGCAGAAGAATTCTGGGGTGGGCCACTGGAGTCAAAGCACCCATCGGGAATCCAGTTTCTCAGTGGCAAGGGAGTTGGGGACGGGCCTTCTGTGTGGGTCCTAATGGAGCCCCGGGTCCCAGGATGGAAGCAGATGGATGTGCTCATGTGATAGGCTTGGGAGCAGAGGTTGGGCGAGGCTCATCTAGATTTGGAATTTGTTTTTTTTTTTTTGTTTTTTTTTTTTTTTTTTTTTTATAATTCTTGTCTAGGCTCATCTAGATTTGGAATTTGTGTTGTATGCTTTTTTTTTTTGATAATTCTTGTCTAGGTACTTATCTGAGACATTATTTAATTTTAGCCCTCTTAGAGGAAAGAGAGGAAGAAGATGAAATCAACACAAGAATTCTACAGTGATAACCCCATCATTGAAGTTTCGTCTGGATAACTGTTAGGGATATTTTCTAGAACAGTTTAAAAATGGAAATATTTTGAAATAACTTGAGAATTACAGGAGAATTAGAATTACAGGAGAGTTAGAAGACTACGGAATTTGCTATGTATTTTTGTCCTGTCCTGCTAAAAGTTCGCCTGTTCTTGCATGATACAGGTGATTTTTCTGATATTTAAGTTTTCTTTTTTGAGACAGCGCCTTGCTATATATCCCCTGCTCCTTGTCATGGGCACCTTTCTGCCTTGGCTTTGTAAGTCCTGGGGTTACGGAGTGGGACACTGAACATGGCTCAGAGGTGTGTAGCTGTTTAAGTGGCTTTTTTTTTTTAAAGTATGATATGACATCTCCTTGTGTTTAATTATTTTAATTACACTTAACCAAGAACAAGAAAATTCTCTCACGAAACGACATGACAGTTATCAAAGTCAGGAAACTGGGAGGAGTTTGCTCTGTTAGCAAAGTGCTTGGCTTGTGAGGGTGAGCACCCGAGTTTATGCCTCAGAACCAGTAAGAAGTTGGGTGTGGTGGTGACGCCAATAATCCCTGTCTTAGGATTTTACTGCTGTGAACAGACAACCATGACCAAGGCAACTCTTAGAAGGACAACATTTAATTGGCTTACAGGTTCTGAGGTTCAGTCCATTATCGTCAAGGGGGGAGCATGGCAGCATCCAGGCAGGCATGGCACAGCAGGAGCTGAGAGATCTACATCTTCATCTGAAGGCTGCAAGCAGAATACTGACTTCCAGGCAGCTAGGCTGAGGGTCTTAAGCCCATGCCCATAGTGACACACCTACTCCAACAAGGCCACACGTCTAATAGTGCCACTCCAAGGGCCAAGCATATACAAACCATCACAACCCCTTTGCTGTACAGTGGATCCCTGGGGTTCACTGGTCAGCCATGATTGGCTGAATTAGTGAGCTCCAGACTGGTGAGAGATCCCGTCTAAGAGCAAAGAGGACAGCTCCTGAGGAATGACACTTAAGACCGACCTCTGAGCTCTACACATAGAAGCCTGCCTCATGTGCACCTGCACACACACAGGCACATCTACGCATACATACACAGATGCCGAAAAGCAGGAAATTGACACCCATACTTTTGCCTAATCAATGGGAATTACTCAAATTGTTATCCGTGGCTCCTGGACTTTCACAGCACAGAGAAAACATTATCATGGTCACAGAGCCAACTCTGAATCACACTGTGTTTACCTGCCATCACCCCTGTGTCCCCTAGGTCCCAGGGCCTTTCACACAGTAAGCACAACTGCATCTGAATTTTGCCCCAGCTCCATGGCTTTCTCTCTTAAGTGACCACCAGAGCTGCTCATGGAAAATGTATAAATCCACATCCGCATGAAGGCAAACTCAACAGTCCCCACTGTGTGGCCAGAGAAAGACTCCGTGACCTGTTGACCTCCTCTAGTACCATCTTTCTCCAGAGTATTGATCACAGTCTGTATCTCTGAACGTCAGCATTAGCGTCAGCACGCTAACACATGGTGAGACCTCCATCACAGGGCCTGGTCAGTGAAGCTGGGCAGGGCATTGACCCACGTACAAAGGAGCTTCTTATACGTGTTCCCATTTTCTTAGCTTTGAACTACCGTGGCTTAAATAAACGTTTAAAGATGATTCATGATCTCACCTCTCGAAACCACTACAAATTTCTAAAATATTCTATAATTTTCTTTCTTTTTTTTGGGGGGGGGTGCTTTTTTTCAAGATAGGGTTTTTCTGTGTAGCCCTGGCTGTCCTGGAACTCACTCTGTAGACCAGGCTGGCCTTGAACTCAGAAATCTGCCTGCCTCTGCCTTCCAAGTGCTGGGATTAAAGGCATGTGCCTCCACTGCCTGGCTTTTATTTCTTTATTTTTTTAAAGCCTTGGCTTTTAAAAATTATTTTAAAAAATTATTTATTTATTTACTTATTTATTTATTATGTATACAGTATTCTGTCTGCAGGCCGGAAGAGGCCATTGGATCTCATTACAGATGGTTGTGAGCTACCATGTGGTTGTTGGGATTGAACTCAGGACCTCTGGAAGAGCAGTCAGTGCTCTTTTTTTTTTTTAAATTCGATATATTCTTTATTTACATTTCAAATGATTTCCCCTTTCCTGGATCCCTCCTCCCTGAAAGTCCCATAAGCCCTCTTTCCTTTCCTTATTCCCTCATCCACCCCTTCCCACTTTCCTGTTCTGGTATCCCCCTATACTACTGCACTGAGCCTTTCAAGAACCAGGGGTCAGTCAGTGCTCTTAATCACTGAGCCATCTCTCCAACTCCTATAACTTTCTTAAAATGTTTAACTCTTTATTTTAGGGAACCTATGTGTTCACATGCTGTTGTACTGCATAAAAATGAGAGAGCATATATATTTTTTCTTTACTCATACTTCCCCAGTGATAGCATCTTGCAAAAAGAATTAGCACAGTGTCACAGTGTCATTGATATTGCAGGATACAGGGGAAATTCCCTTCCCATAACAAAGCCCTCTTAGCCCCTGGTCCTCCACGCTTAAAGTTTAGTCATTTCATATGTTTCTATGTAGCTTTGAACATATAGTGACCTTTTGGAGTTGTTTTTTTCTTTGTTCTTTCTTCTCTGGAGTTTTACACTGTAAATGTGCTCTCTTTAGAAAACATCACTTCAAGGGTAGGAGGTGGTTATGAGGGACAGCAGGGAGCTAGCGGGAACAGGAAATGACAAGGTGGAGGTTCTGTGATGAAACTCATTACTTTGTATGCTGACTCACAATTGTAAAGAGCATATTGTTACTGAGTAGCGTTATACAGCACGGGCAGTTTACAGCCTTCATTCTAGAGCTCAGTTTACTTGGCTGTGCATCAGAACGCACAAGCATCAGCTTAGACAACAGTCAGGGGGCTGGAGAGACCACACAGTGCTTAAGAGCGCTTGTTGCTCATCTAGAGGACCTGGGTTTGAGTCCCAACACCCACATGGTGGTTCACAGTCATCTGTAACTCCTAGCCTCTCACTTGGTACATATTCTCACACACAAATTACATATAAAATAATAATGAAAAAGAGAGTAGTCAGGAACACATGTTTCCACCCAAAGTGCAATACTCAAGAAGAAAAAATGTTTTGAAAAGCTTTCGTGGTAGAGATGCATACATACTAGATTTTCTTATTTCTTAAATAATGAGGTACATTGAACACAAAACCGGAAGAAGACAACAGAGATGAGAATTTCCCAGCTGTCGCCGGGACACCACTCTGAGGTGCCACCATTAACAGTGCCTCTTGCTGATGTATATTTTTCCAAAATTTCTGATTATATTAAATTAAGAAAGAGACAGTAACAGAGACTAATTTAGTAAAATCCACAGATCCAGCTTGGGTTTCACACATTTTATATAGTTTAGTCTTTGATTTTCTTTTAGTTAGTTAGAATGCTGGAATTATGAGGGCTGCTATAAACCCCAAACGTAAGTGGCTGTAAGGGAAGTTCTGGAGGATGCTTAATAATCCTGTAAGAAACACGAGCTGTGCGGTTCCAGGACGTTCAGCACTCCAGTGAATAAATAAAATATTGATAACATTTGCAGTCTTCTTTCCAAATCCCTGTATACTTTGGTTATTTGAATTGATCCTCATGCTTTATATTTTAAAAATTAAACTCATATCAGAAACAAATGGGAGGTCACATTCTTCTGGCTTTCAGGGAAGGCATCTTCCCTTCTGTGATATAGAGTAAGAATTTAGCTACTTCTGTCAGGGCCATTTAACAGTGGACTCAGAGTAATGGGAGCGAACATGAAATCATGCTGGTGAATTTGGAGGCATTTTGCTTTGGAAGTGTTTGGGACACCTCAGGCTTAAAGTTTTAAGGCACAATAGGTAATTTCACTGTAGGTTGTTACACACTCAAAACCCTCACATACTTCAACCATATTTTTTTTTTTAGTCACTAGAATCTTAATTGCTCTAACCTATTTTCACTGTTAGAATGCAATGTGGGTGTTGGTTCTGAGACCTCCTGTTCCATCCCGGGAGGAACTAGAGCCACCGCCTGGCGTTGCCATTCATTAAATTAGAGACCCAGGGAACTGAAAATCTTTCCAGTCATCGATGTTTGTTTTTTATTTATGAGCAATATGGTAGCCACGACATTTCAGGATAAGTGACTTAATGCACACGTAGCAAGTGTGACCTGTAATCCTTCGCCCGTCTGCAAGCTTATTTGAAGAGCCCCACCATAGGCTGTATTTAGCCCGACTTCCTGCTAGGCATGCGCAAGACAGGTAGCTCGATCTTGTGAAGGCATCCATAGTGGCCTGGGAATAGAGATAAAAGGGTGGGTAGTCAGACATCCAGTACCCTGGGTTATTCTTCTTTGGCCCCAAGGTTACACTCTGCCTAACTGGGATTCTCTGTACTCGTCCAAATCAGGGACGAGCTAGATTCCACAGCGCCCTAGACCACAAGCCCAGCCAGACAAGGGAGTGACACTCCAAGACTGTGACAGTTCTACGCTGACCGGTAGGGGGCAGCATCACTTCGCTCCTCACTCGGGCCTTCCTTGGGTGTGGCTCCACTTTGCGCCCGCCCCGCCTCTGCAGACAGCTGGAGCAGCTTTCAACAAACTGCCCTTTCCTGGGGGTGGCAGCTGTACTCCCAGCTGCTTCCACCGCTGGGGTTAATCTTCTCCGACCCTGCCACCTCGGATCAGACACGCCTTTCTGCCTCAGCCAGGGATCACCTCCTAACGGAGCTCGGGGCCTGTCTGAGAATCTTGCTCCATACTTTCTGTTCCCTGATATTCATTGAATTCAAGTGATCTGTTCATGCAATTTTAAGCTTGTGAAGGGGAGCAAATGCGTTTTATATTCCTCTGACCCACCATCATCTCTGCTAGACAGCATCCTCCCCTCAGACAGCAGGTAGCTTGGTGCAGACAGGGAGGAGGGCATTGGTGTTTTTGCTGATGATGCGAGACAGGACAAGGGCTAGGAATGTGGAACCAGGGCCTGGGGCTCCATACCTAGGAGTCCCTCCACATACCCAGCCGGTCCTCGACCCTCAGCAGCACAGATATTCTCTGAAGACCCACTTCCCAACTTTGGTTTCCATTTGTCTTAGAGATCATGGGAGTTAGCACGTGTCTCCTGGCTCTCACTGACCAGGAGGCCTGAACAGCCCATACTGTCCCTGGAGCCTTTCAGACCTGAAGGACTCAGAGGAGAATCAAATGGAGAAGCCCTGGCAGATGTCAGGGCTTCCACTACTTGGAAGGCGGAGGTGGGAGGAGCCCTTGAGCCCAGGCTGTAAGGGCTGCCTATGCAGCATATGTAGGTCCATCTCACAAACAAAAGAGTGACTAGACACAGAGCCACCGGCAGTTAAGAGTGGACCCCTGTTAACTCTGTTGCTATCCCTTTAGGAAACCTCAGGCTGTGGGGATAACCAGGTTGCTGAGGGTCACAGTATGAACGCAGTACAGCTCTGAAGCTGGGCAGGATGGGTGTTTTCTGTGTCACTGATGCTGGTGTGTGAGGTCCTGAGGGTGCCTGTGGCTCTTCTGACTCTGAGCATCACCGTGGTTCCTCAACCTTGCACTCCTGCCTCCCGTCATGGTTTCAGCATCCTCACATCTCTTGTTCTATTAGATGCTGCACAGTGTGTGGTAGCAGCTCAGGCACCCTGCCAGAGCCACCGAGCTCCTTCAAGGAGGACTGAGGATGAGGCTGAAGGGAACCACTTCCTGTGCTCTTCTGTGTTTTACTACATAGCCACAAATATTGTCTTTCTGAGGAGCAGGAAGGCAGAGACCTTGGCTACCATCGGAGCCCTACTCTGTCGCTATGACCTTGTCTCTAAGAGAAGGGGCTGGCCACAACATCACCTCATGACACCCAAGCTGCATTCAGTAAAACCGTGGCCCAGCAACCCACACCTGCAGAGTGTGAGATGCAGGCCTCCAGCTGCAACCCAGGTTTGTTCCACTCTCTATTTTATTTAGCTCTAGTTTATTGGACTCTCTATGTAGAAATATCGCTATTCTGTCATGAGATCTGTGTGGTTAGACATGACCCCATTGGGGGAAGCTGCTATCTATCAAAGTATGTACACACAAACAGATGAAGGGGCTTTCATGTCCTCTGAGATCACAGGCAGACTTTCTGCTTGTTGAACTTTACAAAGGACTCAAGATCATGGGGCAAAAGGTCAGTTCCAAGAGGAAGGCACAAACCCCCCAGGGGTCCCACAGCCCCAAGAGCCCTGTGTCTACAGTCTCTGTCCCATGCACAACACCACCTTCAACTCTAAATCCTTCTGATGATGCCCTCTGCTTGGGTCCTGGTGCCCAGGGCTTAGCTAAGCTAGATACACTAAGGGAGGTCTGTGCGTGCCCCTCATGCAGAGAGAAAGAAGCCTGCTTTACTGAAGAACAGTGTCCCCTTTAGACTCAACTCCCTGGCACAGAAGGCCCAAGTGTTCATGAGAAAACACACACACACACACACACACACACACACACACACACACACACACACCAGAGAGAGGCAGTGTCTTAGGGTACATGGTATTTTCTGGATCCCACATGATTTCAGCTGAGCCCCAACCAGGGCAAATGAAATCCTGTATTACTCCTCCACCTGCTCGGGACTGCAGAATCACTCAGGTGTCAGGAGCAGCCACTGAACGTTGTGTGGAGCGGGACTGTGGAGCAGGCTTCTGCTGCAGGAAGAGGATGTCAGGGGTTCCAACTCCTCCTTGGAGGAAGGCTCGTCCTTGGCTGTGAGCCACGGGCTTCTCTCTGTTGGCTGCCTCTTTCCAGAGGCTCAGCTCGTGAACCGTGTCCTCAAAGCCGAGAGGCCTTTTCCAGGTGTGGTCCTGATGCTGCCAGCCCGGGTGAAGACCAGATGCATTCCCAGCAAAAATATTGGGGCTCACTAGTTGATTAGGTAAATTAAGCACTCTGTGATGAGTGAGGAGATTTGGATGTGATAGATTAAAATTCAGATCTGAACTTTGGAAACCTGCCTCGGAGGCTTCTGGAAATCATTTGAGGCTGGGAATTACTCCTTTACGTGATGTTTGTATTATTCAGTGTTAGCCAATGTTCACATATTTGGAATGGTTTCTTTATTAATTAAATTAATTAAATATTAATTAAATTAACAAATGTTAAGCTGATGGTTTTTCCTTCCTGGACATTGTGATCATTGTGGGAGATGTGGGGGGAGCTCTTTTTAAGTAACACTTTTGGGCTGGAGAGATGGCTCAGAGTTTCAAAGTGCTGGCTGCTCTTCCAGAGGTCCTGAGTTCAATTTCCAGGAACCACGTGGTGACTCATAACTATCTATAATGAAATATATGGTGCACTTCTTTTTGTGTGCAGGCATATATGAAGGCAGAACACTGTATAATAAATGAATAAACAGGACATGGAAACTTAAGTGTTCTTTGGAAAGCTGGTCGGATGGTGTTTTGCCGGGGCAGACACAGGAAGGAACGTTTCACTAAATCGGACACAGGTATGAAAGGCTAAGGCAGACTCGTGTAGGGATGTTTCACTGAAGCCGCCACAGGAGAGAGGATGTTCTGCTAAAGCAAGCACATGAAAGGACACGTGATGAAGGATTCTTGGCTAACGGCGTGTATGTATTTTTCCGCCTTATATTGATTGCAGAGTTGAGCTGCATTTGTCAGGACATCAGAGAGAGAAACGCACCAAAAAAACTGCTGGTGGTGTGCTGCAGTTTCTTGCTGCTTCCACGAACTTGGGCTGATTGGATACATATGCTTAGGCAGGACCCGTGCTGAGGTGAGGCATGTGGACACGGACATGTGATGTTTGGAGGGTATAAATAGGACGAGAGAGAGAGAGAGAGAGAGAGAGAGAGAGAGAGAGAGAGAGAGAGAGAGCGAGCGAGCTTGGCTTGCTGGTACAGCGAGCTGTGCAACACTTGTGGGTCTCTTGTCTTCACTGATCTTCGTGTCCCTGAGAGAGGCACAGTGAGAACTACTCTTACTGTCCCTCCAGGTCCCTCCTGCTGACTGGAGCCGAGGCCTGGCTGTCTCTGCTAGGTTGTCACTGCTGCTGCTAACCTGACTCTACCGAACTGGACTGCTGGCATATCCGTGAAGTGTCTGTGAGTGGATTGAGCTGTGAACTGAATTGCTGATTCCCAGACAACACAGACAGGAGCTGCTCCAAAGAACTTTTCTAAACAGGTCCATTCCCCCCCCCCCCCCGCCCCCATATCCTTTCTTTTCCACTACCTCTGGTGGTTAGTGGGCCAGAAGGAAGGTTAAGGCATTTAAGAACATTCATTAAAAATAGGATTTGAGAGGCAGAGGCAGGTGAATTTCTGAGTTTGAGGCCAGCCTGGTATACAGAGAGAGAGTTCCAGGACAGCCAGGGCTACACAGAGAAACCCTGTCTCAAAAAACCAAAAATCAAAACAACAACAACAAAAAATAGGATTTGAAAAAATTAAAGATACATAAACAAATCCTAAAAAAAAATAAACATTGTTACTTGCTGATGATCCCTGAAGACTAGTATAAAAACAAAGTTAATTTTGGCTACCTATGTGGTCTTAAATCTAGCAGGAAAGTACAACCAAAATAAAAAGGATCAGTGTGTTTCTCTAACAATTCAAGGATGGGCCTGCAGTCCTCAGATGTGATACTTAACCACTTGAAATGGTTTCTGGATGACTATTTCTCACTAATGATTCTCTTCCTCCTATCTATCTATCTATCTATCTATCTATCTATCTATCTGTCTGTCTGTCTGTCTGTCTGTCTGTCTGTCTGTCTGTCTATCTATCTATCATCTATCTATCTGGAAGGTATCTATATCTATATGTCTATGTCTATATCATCTATATCTATATATCATCTATATCTCCTAAAGTCTGCACTTAACTATGTCTCCTTCTGGAAGAGCACGTCTCACAGACATAATGAGCCTTCCTGTACCCTAAGCACCCATGTTCCCATATCAAAGGAGGCAACCAAATACCGGGTCATCAAACTCATAGGTTTGGGAAATTATTTAGAACATACAAGTGGTGTTTGTAGAACCTCTCAGCACTTCTCACAGAGGAAGGACATCCAGGGCTTCTCAGAGAAGCCCCATCTTGAAAAAAACCAAAGACTAAATAGGATTCCATTTCTCTTTCAAATTGTCAGTTAGCAGCTGACTTTAACTGGAAGCTCTAACGAAGCTTCCAGGTGATTGCTCCTTATGAGGGAGTCTAATGTAACACGCAGCTCATTACACCTTATCTTTCTACGGGACTCCGGTCCATGGTCCAGGGCTCCTAGGTTGGCTCTGCCCCTCATCACTATGGACCCACACGCCTCTCAAGCTAGTTGTTTACACAATGACTGACCCTTCCCAGGCCCTTTACCCACAGAAGTCCCAAGATGCCTCTGCTTTTCCCAGTCTCTTACCATCGCCTCCTGTATGTTGCTCCTCTTATATCTGTCCCGAGTGTCTGGGACAAAGGGTTGATGATCTAAAAGGCTCAGGTGGACTGAGACACTCTGGGCTGTCAGGGACCAGGATGCTCCCCCCTGTTACCCCCCCCCCCCCCAGGTACCTACCACAGTGAGGCTGCAGGGGAACTGACCAAAGATGAGATCTCCATCCCTTTCCTGCCCTATAAAACCCCAAGTTCTCAGCACCATGTATACAGCCTCCACCCCCTCAGAGAGACTATGGCCCTTCAGTTTTCCTGATTAAAGAACAATTCTGGTTCCAGGGTAGGGGAGCCTGTTACCTGGGCCCCATCCCAGACCCATTAAAGAGGAGGTGCTGAGGCAGGGGCCTTCAGCTTTAATCCTCTTAAAATCTCCTCCATTGACTCTAAAGTGCAAACAGAGACCCTCTATGTTAAACTCTGAAAGGACAAATAGATTTGAATTCTGAGCTATATCTGGAGGCTGCACTTGGTGACTGTGTTTTGTTGATTTTCCGTAGTTATCAGGAGTGTGGATCATCCGGTGTGGTTCTGATGGTGTAAATCACAGCAGGTCTGTGTCATTCTTTGACTGGAACACTAGTTTCATAAGTGGCTGAAGACTGTCCTAGTGTTCTAGTTTTAACCTTTGTGAGAGTGACACCAATCTGCCGGATCATGAGACTCATGAAGAGCAGAGCTTTTAGGTTCTTTCTACATGTACGCATGTTGATGAGTCTCTGATAGTGAGTGTATTTTCTGATGATCATTTTGCTTATTTTGGCTAAGCAGAGCAGGGTTCTGGGGTCTGGAGAAGTAGTGAGTGATAATTCAGAGCAGATGAATAGCAAAAGTACCCGTTCCACTGGGTTAAGTGGCAGATACTTCACCAACAGTGCCAACCACATCTGAGCCCCATACCAAGGTTCCTGCACCTCTGTGTAAGGTGTGAATTGCCCAAGTGCTGGGGACAGGCATAAGGAGTGATATCCAAAGGAGCCGCATGATAAAGAAGGTAGAGGGTAGTTCTCTAAAGGGAAATTGATCTACTGTTATTCAACATTGGAAATGGATGTTTTGTGAGCAAGAGTAGCATGGCCATTAATTCTTTTTTTTTTTTTTTTTGAAAGTGTTTGATTTCCTGTTTATTATTTTTTTTTATTTGATATAATTTATTTACATTTCAAATGATTTCCCCTTTTCTAGCCCCCCCCACTCCCCGAAAGTCCCGTAAGCCCCCTTCTCTTCCCCTGTCCTCCCTCCCACCCCTTCCCAGTTCCCCATTCTGGTTTTGCCAAATACTGTTTCACTGAGTCTTTCCAGAACCAGGGACCACTCCTGCTTTCTTCTTGTATCTCATTTGATGTGTGGATTATGTTTTGGGTATTCCAGTTTTCTAGGTTAATAACCAGTTATTAGTGAGTGCATACCATGATTCACCTTTTGAGTCTGGGTTACCTCACTTAGTATGATGTTCTCTAGCTCCATCCATTTGCCTAAGAATTTCATGAATTCATTGTTTCTAATGGCTGAATAGTACTCCATTGTGTAGATATACCACATTTTTTGTATCCACTCTTCTGTTGAGGGATACCTGGGTTCTTTCCAGCATCTGGCAATTATAAATAGGGCTGCTATGAACATAGTAGAGCATGTATCCTTATTACATGGTGGGGAATCCTCTGGGTATATGCCCAGGAGTGGTATAGCAGGATCTTCTGGAAGTGAGGTGCCCAGTTTTCGGAGGAACCACCAGACTGCTTTCCAGAGTGGTTGTACCAATTTGCAACCCCACCAGCAGTGGAGGAGTGTTCCTCTTTCTCCGCACCCTCTCCAACACCTGCTGTCTCCTGAATTTTTAATCTTAGCCATTCTGACTGGTGTAAGATGAAATCTTAGGGTTGTTTTGATTTGCATTTCCCTAATGACTAATGAAGTGGAGCATTTTTTAAGATGCTTCTCCGCCATCCGAAGTTCTTCAGGTGAGAATTCTTTGTTTAACTCTGTACCCCATTTTTTAATAGGGTTGTTCGGTTTTCTGGAGTCTAACTTCTTGAGTTCTTTATATATATTGGATATTAGCCCTCTATCTGATGTAGGATTGGTGAAGATCTTTTCCCAATTTGTTGGTTGCCGATCTGTCCTCTTGATGGTGTCCTTTGCCTTACAGAAACTCTGTAACCTTATGAGGTCCCATTTGTCAATTCTTGCTCTTAGAGCATACGCTATTGGTGTTCTGTTCAGAAACTTTCTCCCTGTACCGATGTCCTCAAGGGTCTTCCCCAGTTTCTTTTCTATTAGCTTCAGAGTGTCTGGCTTTATGTGGAGGTCCTTGATCCATTTGGATTTGAGCTTAGTACAAGGAGACAAGGATGGATCAATTCGCATTCTTCTGCATGCTGACCTCCAGTTGAACCAGCACCATTTGTTGAAAAGGCTATCTTTTTTCCATTGGATGTTTTCAGCCTCTTTGTCGAGGATCAAGTGGCCATAGGTGTGTGGGTTCATTTCTGGATCTTCAATCCTGTTCCATTGATCCTCCTGCCTGTCACTGTACCAATACCATGCAGTTTTTAACACTATTGCTCTGTAGTATTGCTTGAGGTCAGGGATACTGATTCCCCCAGATTTTCTTTTGTTGCTGAGAATAGTTTTAGCTATCCTGGGTTTTTTGTTGTTCCAGATGAATTTGATAATTGCTCTTTCTAACTCTGTGAAGAATTGAGTTGGGATTTTGATGGGTATTGCATTGAATCTGTATAGTGCTTTAGGCAAAATGGCCATTTTAACTATATTGATTCTACCGATCCATGAGCATGGGAGGTTTTCCCATTTTTTGAGGTCTTCTTCCATTTCCTTCTTCAGAGTCTTGAAGTTCTTGCCATACAGATCTTTCGCATGTTTGGTAAGAGTCACCCCAAGATACTTTATACTGTTTGTGGCTATTGTGAAGGGGGTCATTTCCCTAATTTCTTTCTCAGCCTGCTTATCCTTTGAGTATAGGAAGGCCACTGATTTGCTTGAGTTGATTTTGTAACCTGCCACTTTGCTGAAGTTGTTTATCAGCTGTAGGAGCTCTCTAGTGGAGTTCTTTGGGTCACTTAGGTAGACGATCATGTCGTCTGCAAATAATGATAGTTTGACTTCCTCCTTTCCAATTTGTATCCCTTTGACCTCCTTATGTTGTCGAATTGCCCGAGCTAGTACCTCAAGTACAATATTGAAAAGATAAGGAGAAAGGGGGCAGCCTTGTCTGGTCCCTGATTTCAGTGGGATTGCTTCAAGTTTCTCTCCGTTTAGTTTGATGCTGGCTACCGGTTTGCTGTATATTGCTTTTACTATGTTTAGGTATGGGCCTTGAATTCCTGTTCTCTCCAAGACTTTAAGCATGAAAGGATGCTGAATTTTGTCAAATGCTTTTTCAGCATCCAATGAAATGACCATGTGGTTTTGTTCTTTGAGTTTGTTTATGTAGTGGATTGTATTGATGGATTTCCGTATATTGAACCAACCCTGCATTCCCGGGATAAAGCCTACTTGATCATGGTGGATGATCGTTTTGATGTGTTCTTGGATTCGGTTGGCAAGAATTTTGTTGAGTATTTTTGCATCGATGTTCATAAGGGAAATTGGTCTGAAGTTCTCTTTCTTTGTTGGATCTTTGTGTGGCTTTGGTATCAGCGTAATTGTGGCTTCGTAGAAGGAATTGGGTAGTGTTCCTTCTGTTTCTATTTTGTGGAATAGTTTGAAGAGTATTGGTGTTAACTCTTCTTTGAAGGTCTGGTAGAATTCTGCACTGAAACCATCTGGTCCTGTGCTTTTTTTGGTTGGAAGACTTTCTATGACTCCTTCTATTTCTTTAGGCTTTATGGGACTGTTTAGATGGTCTAGTTGGTCCTGATTTAATTTTGGTATTTGGTATCTGTCAAGGAAATTGTCCATTTCCTCCAGATTCTCCAGTTGTGTTGAGTACAGGCTCTTGTAGTAGGATCTGATGATTTTTTGGATTTCCTCAGTTTCCGTTGTTATGTCTCCCTTTTCATTTCTAAGTTTGTTAATTTGGATACTTTCTCTGTGCCCTTTGGTCAGTCTGGCTAAGGGTTTATCTATCTTGTTGATTTTCTCAAAGAACCAGCTCCTAGTTTTGTTGATTTTTTGTATGGTTCTCTTTGTTTCTACTTGATTGATTTCGGCCCTGAGTTTGATGATTTCCTGCCTTCTACTCCTCCTGGGTGAAATAGCTTCTTTTTGTTCTAGGGCTTTCAGGTGTGTCATTAAGTTGGTAATGTATGCTCTCTCCATTTTCTTTTTGGAGGCACTCAGGGCTATGAGTTTTCCTCTTAGCACTGCTTTCATTGT
This sequence comes from Apodemus sylvaticus, assembly GCF_947179515.1. Classification (NCBI taxonomy): domain Eukaryota; kingdom Metazoa; phylum Chordata; class Mammalia; order Rodentia; family Muridae; genus Apodemus; species Apodemus sylvaticus. Next base: position 132,560,734 of record NC_067472.1, on the reverse strand, counting down.
GTCCCATAGATTTGGGTATGTTGTGTTTTCATTTTCATTGTGTTCTAAAAAGTCTTTAATTTCTTTCTTTATTTCTTCCTTGACCAAGGTGTCATTGAGTAGAGTATTGTTCAATTTCCACGTGTATGTGGGTTTTCTGTTGTTTCTGTTGCTATTGAAGACCACTTTTATTCCATAGTGATCAGATAGGAGGCATGGGATTAGTTCTATCTTTTTATATTTGTTGAGGTCTGTCTTGTGACCAATTATATGGTCGATTTTGGAGAAGGTACCATGAGGTGCTGAAAAAAAGGTATATTCTTTTGTTTTAGGATAGAATGTTCTATATATATCAGTTAAGTCTAATTGGTCCAAAGCTTCAATTAGTTTCATTGTGTCCTTGTTTAGTTTCTGTTTTCCTGATCGGTCCATTGAGGAAAGTGCAGTGTTGAAGTCACCCACAATTATTGTGTTAGGTGTAATGTGTGCTTTGAGTTTTAATAAAGTTTCTTTTATGAAAGAGGGTGCCCTTGCATTTGGAGCATAGATGTTCAGGATTGAGAGTTCTTCTTGTTGTATTTTTCCTTTGACCAGCAAGAAGTGTCCCTCAGAGTCTCTTTTGATGACTTTGGGTTGAAAGTCAGTTTTATCTGATATTAAAATGGCTACTCCAGCTTGTTTCCTGAGACCATTTGCTTGTAAAATTGTCTTCCAGCCTTTTACTCTAAGGTAGTGTTTGTCTTTGACCCTGAGGTGTGTTTCCTGTAAGCAGCAAAATGTAGGGTCCTGTTTACGTATCCAGTCAGTTAGTCTGTGTCTTTTTATTGGGGCATTGAGTCCATTGATGTTAAGAGATATTAAGGAATAGTGATTGTTACTTCCTATCATTTTTGACGTTATTTTTTAAATTTGATTGCTTAACTTCTTTTGGGTTTGATGAAAGGTTACTATCTTGCTTTTTTCAGGGTGGAGTTTCCCTCCTTGTATTGGTGTTGTCCTCCTATTATCCTTTTTAGGGCCGGGTTTGTGGATAGATATTGGGTGAACTTGGTTTTGTCGTGAAATATCTTAGTTTCTCCATCTATGGTGATTGAGAGTTTTGCTGGATATAGTAGTTTTGGTTGGCATTTGTATTCTCTTAGAGTCTGCATGAGATCTGCCCAGGACCTTCTAGCCTTCATAGTCTCAGGTGAAAAGTCTGCTGTGATTCTGATAGGTCTTCCTTTATATGTTACTTGGCCTTTTTCTCTTACTGCCTTTAGTATTCTTTCTTTGTTTAGAACATTTGGTGTTTTGATTATTATGTGACGGGAAGTATTTCTGTTCTGGTCCAGTCTGTTTGGAGTTCTGTAGGCTTCTTGTATATTCATGGGCATCTCTCTCTTTAGGTTAGGGAAGTTTTCTTCCATAATTTTATTGAAGATATTTGCTGGCCCTTTAAGTTGTAAATCTTCACTCTCATCTATGCCTATAATCCTTAGGTTTGGTCTTCTCATTGTGTCCTGGATTTCCTGGATATTTTGGGTTACAAGCTTTTTGCACTTTGCATTTTCTTTAACTGTTGAGTCCATGGTTTCTATGGAATCTTCAGCATCTGAGATTCTTTCTTCTATCTCTTGTATTCTGTTGTTGATATTTGCATCTCTGTCCCCTGATTTCTTCCCAAGGCTTTCTATCTCCAAAGTTGTCTCCCTTTGAGTTTTCTTAGTTGTTTCTACTTCTGATTTTAGATCCTGGATGGTTTTGCTTAGCTCCTTCCCTTGCATGTTTGTGTTTTCCTGTAATTCTTTAAGAGATTTTTGTGTTTCCTCTTTCATGAGCTCAGCCTGTTGACCAAAGTTCTCCTGTATTTCTTTAAGAGATTTTTGTGTTTCGTCTTTCATGACCTCAGCCTGTTGAGCAAAGTTCTCCTGTATTTCTTTAAGTGTTTTTTGCATTTCCTCCTTGTTGGCTTTTGTATTCTCCTGGATTTCTTTCAATGATTTTTGTGTTTCCCTTGCAAGGGCTTCTAACTTTTGATCCATTTTCTCCTCAATGTCCTTCATGTGTTCCTGTACCAGCATCATGACCAGTGATTTTAAATCCAAATCTTGTTTTACTGGTGTGATGGGGTATCCAGGACTTGCTGGTAGAGGAGAATTTGGTTCAGATGTTGCCATATTGCCTTGATTTCTGTTAGTGACGTTTCTGCGTTTGCCTTTTGCCATCTAGCTCTCACTGGTGTTACTTGGTCTTGTCAGTGCTGGACTCACCAGTGCAAGCTGCCCCTTCCCCGTTGGCCTCTGGTGCACAGCTTACACTCTGCACTGCCTATAGACAGGGTGCTGTTGTCCAGGCTGTTCAGATCCCGAAGCAGGCACCTGAAGGCTCCCGCTGGGGCCCGCAGGATTTATTGGAGCACACCGACTTCTCCCAGCTGGCCGCCCGGAAGCCCCCACTAGCCTCTTGAGGGACCTGGAGATGTGGCGGCCACCCAGGCTGATCTGAAGCGGAGAGAGTTGAGCTGGGGGCTTCTGCCTGAGGCCTTGCCCCAGATTGTGTCTGTGGACCAGGTGGAACCCGTGTGCACCCCCAGGGAGCTCCGAAGGTGAATGTTGCTGTGACCTCCCCTGTGCTCCGCTCACTCCGCTGGGCAGCCGATTTCCCCAACCGGGCTGGCGCACACTAGGTTAGCCTTGTCGCCTGGGCCCTGAGTCCAGGCAAACGCCTGGGAGGCCAAGGTCCGAGCAAAGTTCCCCTAGGGCTATGTCTGTTATTTGGGTCCGCCAGGTGACCCGGATGGCGGGCGTGCGCGTCCGCGCTCCGCGAAAGCACCGGGAGAGTCTGTTGTGCTAATAACCTCCTGGGCTGGTTGACACACAGATGGCCCACCAAGCCGCCCAGTTCTTGGGGTCAGTCCTGTGCCTTTTGGGGCCTAGACCCCCGTTTTGTTAGCCTCAGGCTACGCTTGTTAGCAGTCTCTGCCCTCCCGAGCACTCTGGCTCCTGTAGGCAAAATGGCGGCGCGTGCACCGGCCGGGGCAAAAAAAAAAAAAAAAAAAAAAACTCCTGGCTGGATTGGCGCCCCGATGGCAACTCGAACAGCCCAGGGCCTGGGTGCAGGCCAACGCCCGTCTGGCTCAGACCCCTGCGGTGTTGGGCCTAGGATTATGTTTGTGTACCTCAGTCTGACTGATCTCTGGAGCCCGGGATCAAGATGGCGGTGAGTCTCTCCTGACTGGCGGGCAGCCGAGTTCTGAAGTGGCTTCCGTGCAGCGAAAGGCTCCGCAGAACCGCAGTTGCTTGCCGCCCGGCTGGTCAGCGAAGGTCAGTGGTCGTGGGCGCAGGGCCTAACTGGACCCTGTGTCGCCTTGGTTCCACCGCTGATGGCCCTTCAGCTGGAGCAGCCACTGCTACCGCCGCCGCCGCCGCCGCCGCCACTTCCCGGATCCCTCCTAAGGTGCGGGGGAAGCCCTCGCTCCCTCTCGCCCGCAGCCGCCTCGAAAACTAGGGGGCCAAGTTGAGGAGTCCCATTAATTCTTGTGAGAGACAAGAATTAGGTTTTTAACTGGACCTCTAGCCAAAGGGTAGGATCAATAATTAACTCTTACTAAGTCTGTGTGGCAACATTCTGCCTCCGAAATTCCAGGCCCTACGTCTCCTTCAGGACCCCCAGTGGTTTCTTCATTAGACCTGAGGCTTTTTAAAAAAATGTATTCTTCTCTCATACATTACACCTTGATTGCGGTTTTCACTCCCTCCTCTCTTCCCAGTCCCCTTCACCATCCCTTTCTCCCAGATCTGCTTCTCCTCTTTCCCTTCAGAAAATGGCTGGCCTCCCAGAGATATGAACCAAACATGTTGTATCATGTTGCAGTAAGACAAGACACCTTCTCTCATATCAAGGCTGGATGAGGCAACCCAGTAAAAGGAAAAGGGTCTCAAGAGCAAGGCCTGAGCCTTAAGGGACAGGGTTTCTCTTAGCTTTGGCTGTCCTGGAATTTACTCTGTAGACCAGGCTGGCCCTGAACTCATAAGTCTGCCTGCCTCTGCCTCCCAAGTGCTCCATCACTGCCCAGCTTTTTTTTTTTTTTTTTTTTTAATTTGTTTTTTTCAAGACAGGGTTTCTCTGTATAGCCCTGGCTGTCCTGGAACTCACTCTGTAGACCAGGCTGGCCTCAAACTCAGAAATCTGCCCGCCTCTGCCTCCCAGAGTGCTGGGATTACAGGTGTGCACCACCACTGCCCGGCCACTGCCCAGCTCCTTAAAACTTATAGCAAGTTGTAAGGCATTTGACACTGACTTATGGAAATTCGCACGTGTAATCTTACCTCTGATTGATGACTGCTGATGGATGGAGGAGGTACAGCTTAGGTGGGTGGGTGGGGAACCCACATGCACCTGTGCCTGGGGAGATGTGACTGACTGGTGACCTCAGGTAGAAGATGAAGATGGAGGTCGGACAAGTGGTATGGGTAGTCCGTCTGCACCCGAGGCTCCTTGGGCTGTAAGGTGAAGCTTGCATGTCAAGAACAGGAAAGGGCTGATGCCCGGAGGACTGACATGCAGGGCTGGGAGCCAGCTCTCTAAGCAGCCACACTTCAGACACTAAAGAACATTCTAAGAAGTCTGAGTGTTAGAATGCTACATATGCCTCTCTAGGCCAGGGTAGAGGTTGCTTATCAAGGTAAGAGGATATGATTTAAGGATGTATTGGTTTGATATCTAGAAACCTAAAGTTTAGAAAGAATAGTTTTACTTTATGTGAGTGTTTTGCCTGTGTCCATGTATGTGTACCACACACATGCCTGGTACCTGTGGAGGCCAGAAAGAGGATGCCAGATGCCCGGAACTGGCATTACAGACATTTGTGTGCTGCCATGTGGGTGCTGGGAACCCGGGGCCACTGTAAGAGTAGCCAATGCTCTTAACCGCTGAACTGCCATCCTCCAGCCCTTGGTTTCATTTTTTTTTTAAATTGGATATTTTCTTTATTTACATTTCAAATGTTATCCCCTTTCCCAGTTTCCTCTCTCCTGGAAATCCCTTATCCCATCCCCTCCTGCTTCTTTGAGGGTGTTCTTCCACCCACTCCACCCCCACATCCCCACCCTCAATTCCCCTAAACTAGGACATCTATCGAGCCTTCACAGGACCAAGAACCTCTCCTCCCATTGATGCCTGACAAGGCAATCATCCGCTACATATGCAACTGGAGCCATGTGCACTCCTTGGTTGATGCCTTAGTTGGTTGATATTGTTGTTCTTCCTATGGGGTTGCAAACCCCTTCAGCTCCTTCAGTCCTTTCTCTAGCTCCTTTATTGGGGATCTGGTGGTCAGTCCAGTGGTTGGCTGTGCGCATTTGCCTCTGTATTTGCAAGGCTCTGGCAGCAGCCCCTGGTTTCTAACTTTTAAGTATGCAGTGGGAATGGTAGGTATTCTGTTGGAATTCTCATTCCAGGTACCATATGCTAGGGATGGGTTTAGGTAAAATCAATACACATGTGTTTTCTAGTTTGGGCTGCTATACTAGATACATACTAAGTGGCTCCGACACCAGCCATACTAGGTACAGACTGAGTGGCTCCGACACCAGCCACACTGGATACAGACTGAGTGGCTTCAATATCAGCCATTTATTTCTCACAGTCTTCAAGTCTGGAAGACCAAGGTGTCAGCAGATCTGGAGTCTGTTGAGGGCCTTCTTCCTGATCTCCAGACGGCATCTTGTGACCTCGTCCTCACTTGAGAAGAGAGAGAAGAAGCAAGGTCTCCCACATCTCTCCTTACAAACATACTGATCCTATTTATGAGAGCAGGGCCACCACTACCTCTGGTTCCACTGGGGACCAGGATATCAGCACTCATATGGTGGGGACAGACACACAGAAAGAAACCCAGAAAGAGGCCAACAGCAGGACACCATGAACTGGAGGTTGCCATAAAGGTCAAAATGGAGATGAAGAGTTGTGTGGGTGGTAGTGACTTCTTGGATGCTCCGGGGAGAAAAATCTGGAAGGAACCTTGGCTACAGGTCTCTGGGATTCCTGCTGATTGACCAGGCTTTAAAAAAATGATGGTGTTAGCTAAATGTTTCTTTGTAGCATCAACCCTCCAAACTCACTCTCTTGGAGAATGATAATGTCCACAAGATCATTATTTTTTGAGAATGCCACTCAATGCATTTTGATTGTACTTATCTGTATCACTCCTCTTAACTCCCAGATCCACCCTCACCTCTCCAGCGTCTCTGTCTCAACCTCTTGTGTCTGCTTTTAACTCACTGAGTTCAGTTTGTGTTGTTGATACACTCACTGGTGTGGGGCCATCCCAGAGAATGTGGTGGACCTATCAGGGGCAACACCTGTGAAGAAAATTGACTCTCCCTCCTCTAGAGGCCATCACTTATCAATAACTTATCAGCGAGGTGTGTGGGCTTATGAGTCTCTCCCCTCTTTAGGCTGGAATGTTGATTTGCTTGATCTTGTGCCAATCTGGTGGGGGCAACCACAGCTGCTGTGAGTTCATGCTTTGTCCAAATGACACTGTTTTGTTCTGGTCCTCCTTGATCTCTGGCTTTTAAAATCTTTTCACTCCCTCTTCTGCAATGGTGTGTGTGTGTGTGTGTGTGTGTGTGTGTGTGTGTGTGTACTATAGATGTCCTAGATGTCCTATCTGTAGCTGAGCACTCCACTGACCATCTCTGTACTTTGGTCAGTTGGCATTCATAAAATTTAAGTCATAGCCTTCAGTTTGGTTGGCAGCTCTCAGCTTTCCTTTGTTAGGAAGTATAGATAGGTGCTGTGTAGTGGGGGTAGAGAGAATGAATGGTATCTCAACAGGAACCACACTTTTAATGAAACAATTTCCCTAGGTTCATTTCTAGTAGAGAACAAATCCAGAATCACCTTCCAGTTAATTCTAACAGGGACTCCACAATACAGCAAATCAGAACAGAGTAGAGTTCAGAAGGGTCGGTTTATTTTGGCTTGAAGATATCTTTGCTCTGGGGAGGTAGATCTGCTAAGGCTCTCATAAGTAAGACAAGCATTGGAAGAAAGCTGCCTGGGTAGGTTTGGAAAGAAAACTCACCTCCCAGTGCGCTAAAATGCAATGACTCTGTGGACTTGCAATGAAACCTGTGAAATGACAGCCAGGCAGAACTCCAGGGACAAATAAAAAAAGGAAAGGTACACAGTATGTTGGTAATGGATGGTTATTGCCGTTAGGCACAACCCTCCTTGCAAGTTCAAAGCTTTATAGAAGTTCGAATAGTTCAGACACTTGATGCCGTCACCACAGTTACTGCTGAGATTGGACAAATCCTACTCCCTTCATGGAGCTATGTGAATAAAGCCAGAGATCCCCAGTCAGCCCACACTGGCAGTATCCGGAAACAGTCCCTCCACACACGTGTTCTCTTGGTGACTGTCTTGCTTCAGGTTGACAGGAGGACTCTAGTGTCTCTTGATTTTCTGATAATGGGAAGAATCATGTTACCCATTTCCCCACCCTCCCAAGAGCAACGCACCATCTGCCGTGGGTTGTGGCAGACCCTGGGTGGCGGAGGAAATCATACGAGTTAAAGGCATTGAGAAAATAATGCGGACAGAGAATGTGGCCCACGTTGCTCACTCCAGAGTCCAATCAGATACTGTGAAAGTTTCTTCTGCATAGCTGTGTTCTAGATATGCTCTAGGGCTGTTATAAGTAGCTACAAATTAGTGACATGAAAGAACAAAAATGCATTCTCTCACAAATATGGAGGCTGTAAGTCAGACTGAGTTCCTGCAAGGCCATGTTCCTTCTTGAGATGTCTCTTCCAATTTCCAGGGACCCCATGGCTCTGTTGTTCCATTGTGTGTGGCTCTGATTCTGTTTGCCTTTCCATTGATTTCCTTCTTATCTCTCTGTGTTCTTTTCTTTTGTAAGGATGCTGTTACTCGGTTTGGGGCCAGAATTAGCGCATCTCTATCCTTTGCTGAATGATGGTGACTAAGACTCTCTTTCTAAGTGATGTTACATTCTGAGATCCTAGGTGAATGTGAAGTTTTAAGTGGCATGTCCACCCGTTAACAGGCTGTGATGTACCTCTGGAAGGAACTCTGTTGTGTGTTCTGTGAGATGCCTGCAGACTCAGAAATGCAGGGTTGGTGCAGGGGGATGGAGAGGGCAGACATGTATTGACTGCTGAATACCTGCCAGGTAGTTATTACATATCAATGCTTCAAAACGTTGTTTTTGAAAAGGAGAGTAATCAGATCTGACCTGCTGCATCAGCACCACCTAGAGACCTGTCAGAATGTGCACTCACTGGCTACCTGAGCCCAGCAATCTATTTTTTTTTTTTTTTTGGAGACAGGGCCTCTCTTCACAGCCTTGGATGTCTTGGATTGTGGATATAAATCAGGTTGGACTCAAACTCACAAAGATCCACTGACCTCTGGCTCATGAGTGTAAAGGCAAGTATCCCCATGCCTGCTAGCAATCCCCCACCTCTCTACCCCCCAGAACAGGGCTTTTCTGTGTAGCCTTTGCTGTTCTGGAACTTACTCTGTAGACCAGGCTGGCCTTGAACTTACAGAAATCTGCCTTCCTCTGCCTCATAAATGTTGCAATAAAAGTTGCCCCTGGCTGCAATCTGTCTTTTAAATACTATTTTATTTTATTATACATAGTTAACTAAGACCATTTTCATGCAAGTATATAATGTTTGATGAATGTATTCTCCTGTGTTCCACATCTCCCTCCCCCATCTTCACCTGACCTGTCTCCTTTATTCTAGATAGTTCTGCTTTTTTCTTTTATGTCATCTTGTGTGTGTATATATATATATATATATATATATGATTTTGCATACCTATAAAGTTTAAGTCCCACAAATGAGAAAAATGTGATAAAATGTGATATTTGTCTTTATGGTACTTTCTGAAGTACCTATTTTCCTGAAAACTGGCATAACTTCATTCTCTGGGGCTGAAAAAGATTCCACTGTGTGTGTAAATCACATTTCTCTATCTGTCCCTCTGTCAATGGACACCTAGCTTGGTTCCATAGCTCAGCTGTTGTGAACGGAGCTACGACGAACACTGATGTGTCAGTGTCTCCGTGATGAACTGACCTGGAGTCCTTTAGATGAACACCCAGGCGTGTCCTAGCCCTGGTTCATATGCTAGGCCCGTGTTTAGTGGGTTTTGAGAAGCCTCTGCACTGACATCATAGCACCTGGACTAACTTACATTTCTATCAGCAGCGCATCAGAGGCCCTTCCTGCTTGGATCGTTGCCAGCATTTGTTGCCATTTTTATTCTTGGTGATGGGCCTCAATGTAGTTTTATTGCATTTCTTCCATGCCAACAACCTGTTTAACCTAGATCATTCTTGTTCAGTGTGGAGAACCTCTCAGTCTTTCTTTTTTCTTTTTTTGTAAAAAAGATTTATTTATTTTATGCATATGAGTACACTGCAGCTATCTTCAGACATATTAGCAGAGGGCATTATATCTCATCACAGATGGTTGTGGTTGTGGTCACCATGTGGCTGCTGGGAATTGAACTTAGGGCCTCTGGAAGAGCAGCCAGTGCTCTTAAATGCTGAGCCATCTCTCCAGCCCTAAGAACCACTTTCTTAAAGCATTGATAAGGCTCTAAGTCAGTGTTTCTCAACCTTTGGGTCACAATGCCTTTGAGGGGGCCTTTCACAGGGGTAGCATATCAGATATCCTGCATATCAGATATTTACATTATGATTCATAGTAGTAGCAGAATTATAGTTATGAAGTAGCAATGAAATAACTTTATAGTTGGGGGTCACCACAACATGAGGAACTGTCTAAGCCATATTAGTATTAATTAGTATTGTTTTATTATCTCCAATCTCAAGAAGAGCCATTGGGAGAGAAATGGTCAAGCTGGCTCGCACAGAAAGCAGTGCCTTGGACCTGAAGTGTGGATGGATCTCTGTCTAGCCACGATGACCACATCCATCGTGCATGGAGAACAAGAGATCAGGATTTTATGCGTAGCTTCTCTTCACAAGCTCTTCCTTCTGATGAAGAGGTTTTTTCTTCACCAACCCCTTTTTTTCCCTCACTATCTCTCGATCAAGGATGACCCCACTGGATCTGCTCTCTATACTTGGTGGGCAAACTAGAAGTTTGACAAGCTGGCATCAAAAGGCCCAGTCCTACTTTTATGGACCTCTGTGAATAAGAAAACAACACTAACAAGTCAATATTATGTGCAAATGGCAGTAAAAATCCCACTAAATGGATTCCTGGCTCTAATTTTGTCAAGTAAAATCGATGAGAGTCCTGTTAGGCTTGGTAATTTTAAAGGTAAAGGACTGTGAGCATCCAGACAGCCTGTTGAAAGATGGAAGCCATTACTCTCAAGGAAGTCCGCACAAGTACTTAAGTCTCTAACCTCCAGCGCGTTAGCCACGTGACTGTGCTGGGCACCTGACCCAGTGTCTGGCTTCTACTGTCACTGAGACACTGCATCCACAAGATGGCAGTAGCCACCAAAATATCACACATCACAGAAGCTGCGTTTTCATTTAGGCCGTCCACATTACAGAAACATCTTTGTGTGGTCAGGAAGCGACCATGAAGGATCGCCCTGATCCTTCTCTAGCCTGCCCTCTCCACCTCGGAATCAATGTGAACAGACTGCTTATCAGGCCTCCAGGAAGCAGTTCGCCAAATTCCAGGAGCTGAATTCATTGGACTAATTCATTTATTTACTTAATATCTATCCTTACTTCTCTTTATTCTGAAAAATTTGAAACCTGGAGCAAGACTGTTTCCTTTTCATTGGACTCCATAGATGTAACATTTAGCCACATTTATTTCCACCCTCCGACACTCTCTCTTTCTCTTGTTTAAAGATAACTTTGCGCTGGGCAGTGGTGGAGCAGTGGTGGCACACGCCTTAATCCTGGCACTTGGGAGGCGGATTTCTGAGTTCGAGGCCAGTCTGGTCTACAGAGTGAGTTCCAGGACAGCCAGGGCTACACAGAGAAACGCTGTCTAAAAGAAAAAAAAAGATAGCTTTAGACATCATGATACTTCCCCTCCTCATTATTCAACACACATAGCTCTGGTTGTTCTGGAACTCACAGTATGGACGAGACTCACAGAGACCCACTTGCCTCTGCCTCCTGAGTGTTGGGATTAAAGGTGTGTACCATAACGCCACGTCCATAATGCCAGGTTCATACAATATATTTTCCCACTCCCCAATTTCCTTTCAGATTATCCTCACCTTCTTACTCACAAAACTTTATGTTATTTAACCCTTCTCCCTCTCTTAAAAAATGAAAACGGTAAATATCTTATTAGTTGAGGGTGGCATCTTGTGTCTTCTTTCCCCTTCCAGTGCTGGGACTGTGGCTTGAGCCTGTGCGAATCTATGCACGCTGCCATAGTTTCTGTGAGTTTCTGTGAGTATCAGGCCTGCTGTATCTAGAAGACACTATATCCTTGGAATCATCCATCACCTCCAGTTTTTGCTCTTGCAAAATTTCTGCCTCCTTTTCCTAATTAGACCCCTGAGCCTTGAGGGAAGGGGTTTGACAGATACATTCCATTTAGGATTGAGTGCTCCAAGGTCTCTCACAATCTACATATTGTCCACTTGTAAATCTCTGCATTAATTCCCATCTCCTAGATTCTGTGATGTGGGCTGAGCAAGGCGCTAATCTTTGGGTATGGCAGTATGTTATTATGAGTCATTTCTATGTTCCCTTAGCACAAACATAGTATTAGATTTTCCCCCAGGCTGCTAGTCTTCGTTTCTTGGCCACTTTATCAGTGTCAGGTAAAGGTTCTATATCATGGAGTAGATCTTAAGTACAATCAAAAGGTGGTTGGAGTTAATGAAAAAGGATTGGATGAAGGAAAGAAGAAGGAGAAGTATAATTATATTAATCTCAACAATAAAAGTAGTTGGTTACTTTTGCAACTGCCAGGCCACTATTGCATGAGTATATCAGGTTGTGGAGAGCAGCCTGTGATGTTTGGCGATCTTTAGTAGGGTTTCTTAGGTGAATAATCTTAGCGAGACGTAACCCATTCCTGGTACTGGAGCCTTCACTGAGCTGCATATGATGTCTCCCCATTTTCTGCTGACTACATTTAGGTGCCTTTCATATAATCCTTGGTAAGCTCCTGCAGTAGTAGCTTTCCTTGTTTTCAAGTGACCCTTCATGGCCCTTTTTTCCTCATCCCCTTCCACACTTAATTCTCCTGGTCTTGCTTTCCCTTTGTCTCTCTCTAATGGCATAGTCTTTTTCTCTTTCCTTGGGACCCTCTCCTCCCTGATGGCCACTTACTAATTACCTAAGCTTTTTTGTTATTCAAATTGTAGTACATTTAAAGTTTAAATATAAGAGAAAACATACAATATTTGTCTTTGGGGTCTTTTTTTTTTTTTTTTTGATTTGGTTTTTTCAAGACAGGGTTTCTCTGTAAAGCCTTGGTTGTCCTGGAACTCACTCTGTAGACCAGGCTGGCCTCGAACTCAGAAATCCACCTGCCTTTGCCTCCCGAGTGCTGGGATTACAGGTGTGCACCACTACCCCCTGGCCCATTACTCTGCATCTTTGTCAGCCTGTGCGGTCCTTTATTTTATTTTATTTTTTAAATTGATGTTGGTCAGTCTGACTGGAATAAGATGAAATCTCAAAGTCGGCTTAATTTGTACTTCTCTGATGACTAAGGGTGTTGAACGTTTCCTTAAGTGCTTCTCAGCAATTTGTGTTTTATCTTTCCAGAACTTTCTGCTTAGTTCTGTATACTATTTTTTAATTGGTTTATTTGTTTCCTTGATGTTCATGTTTTTAAAAAACGTATTTTAGATCCTAATTCTCTTCTGGATGTATGATTGGTGAAGCTATTTTCCTATCCTGTAGGCTGCTGTTTTGACTGAACGGCAGTGTCCTTTGCTCTACAGGATCTCTTCAGCTTCCTGACATCCTAGTCATTAATTGTTGGTCTTAGTGCCTGTGCTTTTGGGGCCCTGTTCAGAAAGTCTTTTTCCTGTGTCAATGAACTCAAAACTATTCTTTAGTTCTCTTTTATTAGATTCAGTGTGTCTATTCTTATGCTGAGGTCTTTGATCATTTTTGAGTTGTGTTTTGTATAGGGCAATAGATATGAATCTATTTCCATTCTTCTACATATAATCATCCAGTTTGATTAGCACTATTTGTTGAAGATGCTGTCTTTTTTAAAAAGTATATATTCTTCACTTTTTAATAAATCAGGTGTCCATAGTCGTGTGGATTTATGTCTAGGTTTTCAATTCAATTCCATTAATCAATATGTCTGCTTTTATGCCGACATTGCCCTGTTTCTATTACTATAGCTCTGTACTACAACTTGAAATCTGGGACGGTGATGTTGACTCTAGAAGCTTTTTAAGATTTCCAGATTATTTTAGCTATCTTGGTTTTTTGCAGTACATATATCTTTTGTAATCCAGAATAGAGTCTTTGATACAATACATCCTGACTACAGTTCCCCACTCTCACACACTCCTCCTCTTTCCCCTTCCCTTTCTCCAAGATCCACTCCCCTTCTATTTCACTTTAGAAAGAAGCAAGTCTCTAAGAGAGGACAACTAAACATGACAAAACAAGATACAATAAGACAAAACAAAGGCTCTCATATCAAGGCTGGACAAGGCAACCCAATAGGAAGAAAGTGTCCCAAGAGCCGTCCAGAAAGTTAGAGACACATGCACTCTCACTGTTAAGAGTCCCACAATAACAGCCATAACATATACCAAGGCCCTGGTGCAGACCCATGCAGGTGATGTGCCTGCTGCTTCAGTATCTATGAACCCATTTGAAGCTTGCTTCATTGATTCTGTGGACTGTGTTCTCCTGGTGTCCTCATCCCCTTCTTACAATCTTTCTCCTTCTCTTCCTCAAGTTCCCAAGCTCAGAGGGGAGGGGCCCAATGGAGACCTCCAATTTAGATTCTCTCTTTGCATAATGTTGGGCTGTGGGTCTCTGCACCCACTCCCATTTGATGCTGGAGGAAGCCTCTCTGATGATGATTGGAAAAGGTACTGATCCTTTGTCTCTGGGCTATGTAGTTACCAGTTTTGTGTACTAAGCAGTGTCAGGCATGGGGTCCTTCTTCTGGCATGGAACTCAAGTTAAACCAGCCATTGGTTGGCCATTCCCACAAGTTCTGTGCCACCATTGTCCCAGCGCATCTTGCAGGAAGGACAGATTGGAGGTCAAATGTGTGGCTGGGTTGGTCTCTAGGTTTCTCTTTTGGCAGCCTGCAGAGTATCTTCTTGAACCAAAGAGACTAGAACATAGGAGTGAAGGCTCTATGCAAGCATCAGCTTTGACCCCTCTACTTTCAAAGAGTTCAGTGGATATTGCCTTAGGCAATGCCCCCTACCATCCATCCTAGCATCAGTCTGGGTTGGTTGGGAGTCTCTACAGGACCCCTTTGGCCAATAACTTAACTGTATGCAACACTGTTACTCCCTTGGAAACCTTGCTGTCAAAAAAGATGGCTAGCTCAGGCTTCGTTTCCTCTATTTCTAGGAGTCCTTGCTAGGGTCACCCTCATAGATTCTATAAAATTTCCACTGTACTAGGTTTCCACACCACCCCCAAATGCTAGCCAGTTCCAGCTGTCTCTCCCCGAATTCTCTTCCTTCATTCTTCAACCTGATTCCCCCCACTCCTGTCCCCACCCATCCCTAGTAAATGCTCAAAATCTATTCTGTGTTCCCTTCCCAGGGAGATCCATGTGATCCCATTCCCCTTGAGGCCTCCTTGTTATTTAGCCTTTCTGGGTCTATGATTGTAGCATGGTTATCCTTTACTTAACAGCTAATATCCATTTGCAAAGTCACTACTCACTATTTTTGTCTTTCTGGTTCCAGGATACCTCACTCAAGATGATGTTTTCCCCATTACTTGCAAATTTCATGATGTTATTGTTTTAACAGTTGAATAATACTTCATTATGTAAATATACAACATTTTCTTTTGTCTGTTGTTTCCAGTTTCTGGTTATTACAAATAAAGCTTTCTGTGAACATAGTTGAGACAGTGTCCTTGTGGCAGGATGGAATATCTTTCAGAATATGCCCAGGAGTGATATTACTGCATCTTGGGGTAGATTAATTCCCAATTTTCTGAATAACCGCCATGTTGATTTTCAAAGTGGCTGTACAGTTTTGTACTCCCACCAGCGATGAAGGAGTGTTCTCCTCGCTCCACATTCTCACTAGTATGAGCTGTCACTTAGCTCACGTGTTCATGTACCTTAGCTGATATTACTATACATAACCAAACCATTTTTACAATCAGGAAGTGTGATTTTTCTTGGATGCGTGTGATTGCATGTGAACTCCCCACAGGGGCATCATTAACACTTGAGTGCCATGGTACTCCTGAGAAGCTACCTGGCTTGTCTGATGATCCTCCTGCCTCAGCCTTCCATCTCACTGTGGGAGTGTCGTTCTCCAGATGAGTGGCAGCACATCTAGCTTTTTGTGTGGATTCTGAGACTTGAGCGCAGGTCATCAGGCTTCTATAGCAACTGCTTCTACCTGTGGGGGCCCTTTCCTCAGCCCCCCAGTTACATATTTTGACAAGGGTGATATTACATATGTTACATATTTGTCTGGGTGATATGGTGGCCTCTGCCACCTCCCTTCATTAAGTTCCATTACTGGCAATACTAATTTGGACACTTGGCTAATTGCTGTGCCATAAGCAGTTTGCTCTAGTCCTGTGACAGCGGCCATCACAAATGGTCTTCTTATTGCTACTTCCAACCATGCAGCACTGTCTTCTGCACACAGTGGTCAAGGGAGAGAGTTCCAAATGTCATCTGATGCCTTTGCTTAAAATTCTAAGTGTATTGTTTTTGACCATACAGGAAAGTACCCTTATGTCATCTGCAGGAGAATGGATAGAACTGGAGATAATCATATTAGGGGAATTAAGTCAGTCTCACAAAGACAAACATCACATGTTTCATCCATTTGTGACCCCTAGACTTTATAGTCACATAAAAGCATGCATTCCTTTGTAGAATGAAAGTAGAAGAGAAGTTGTTCTGGGGAGCAAAGAAAAAAGGAGAGGCAATGAAAGAGACAGAGGGAGAGTTTGAGAGAGTATATGCTCACTGTATATTATCTACCTGTATGGAAGCTAAAAAATAAAATAAACGAGCAAAACAAGGTGTTGATGTAAAAAAAGAAATCAACAAAACTCTCTGCTATCCCCACATTATGCTCAGAAGGTCTTTTGGCTCCCGTGGCACGATCTTCCCAGTCCTGAGGGACATGGATGGTCCTGCCTACTTCTAACTGGTGCACCAGCCACTGATACGACATTAATTTGCTTAGAGCTGGTTGCTTGCCCTGCCAGGGCTCAAAAGACCCTGGGTGACTTTGCTTTTGGATGCCTGGCAAGGACTGGTAAGGATGCCTGGTAAGGACTCAGACAATGTTCACACATGAACAAAGATAGCTAAACGCTGTGTTGAGCATTGCTTTAGAGTCTGATACAGAAAATCAAAGAAGCTATGGTGTCTGCTCAGGGAGGAGGGAAGGCTGGGTGCTGCCCTCCTGAGAAAGAGAAATTTTTGCCTATGGTGAATCTATACTATAGATAGAGCCATCTCAAATGCATGACACAGATCCCTACTTAAAAATTTATTGTGGCAGTGGACACCAAGACTTACCATATGACTTCAGACCAGACACCTACGTTTCTAGGCCTGACTTGTCTGCTTTGTTAAATAAAGAGTACAGGCTTTTGATTCCGACATTATCTGAGATCAAGGTTTACCTGTGTGTGTTGTGTGTGTGTGTGTGTGTGTGTGTGTGTGTGTGACATAGGGAGACAGAGAGAGACAAAGAGAAAGAGAAAGACATATAGAAAGATACAGAGGAAAGGAGGTGTGAGAAGGAGGAAGAGGGAGAGAGAGGGGAAGCAAGAGGAGAGAGGAAGAGGCAGGGAAGTGGGGAGGGAGGGAGGGGGAGGGAGGGAGAGGGAGAGAGAGAGAGAGAGAGAGAGAGAGAGAGAGAGAGAGAGAGAGAGAGAGAGAGAGAGAGAGAGAGAGGCGTGTCTGTACACAAATGTGGAGACCAGAGGATTTAATGTGTTCTGTCTTCTCTATATTGTTAACTTGACACAGGATCTTACTGAAACTTGAGCTAGGCTGCTGGCCAGAAAGCTCCACAGAATCCTCCCATCTACCCTCATCCCATAGCTCTAGGACTACAGAGGTCATTCTTGGTTGTTTACATGGGTTAGGATCTGGACTCAAGTCTTCTTGCTGTGCAGCTCTCTTAGCTATGAAAACGTCTCTCCATTTCCCCTAGGTCGACTCCTGGCGGGTACCCGACACATCTATTAATCTTGTGAGTCTTCCTAAATTCATATGCAAGCTGGAGCTTATAACATCCAGCTCATGCAGTCACTATGAGAAGCAATGGTGATTACGTCCAAATAGCCAGTTGTACAACTTCCTTTCTCAACCTAAGAGGTTCTCTGTGTGCAGGGGAAGGTCTTCCCAAACAAAGAAACTGAAAATGCTTGTGTTTCTAGAACTTTCTGGAGTTGGCCCAGCAAAGAAAAACCTGACAGTTTTATCTAGACTGCCTTCCCAAAAGTCTTGATGTTTTGAGCTGAAGAGTCATAAAAATCCAGATGGCAGAAGACCTGGTGTTCAGTTCGAGGCCCCAGGGCTTGGCAGTGCTCTGCAGCAATGAGGATGGATAATGCCATTTGCAACGGGTGCCTCTGGTACTCTCCACATCTGCAGGCCTACCTGACCCTGGCAAAGCTGTCTGCTGGAGTTGAGTCAAGGCTGGGCCTGTCACTCCTTACTCTGACAAGCACACTGCATATGCTCTCCAGCTGGGGAGTAAAGGCATGTCAGGGGACTAGAGAAGGGGCTTGAGGAAGACACAGCAGGAAACTTGGTGGGGGCAGGTATGGGGGCGCTGGATAGGGCACGGAGTGGAAAGCACTTATTTACACACAGATACACGTGTGTGTGTGTGTGTGTGAATGTGCATGTATATGCAGGTGTATGTACATGTATACATGCATATGTGGAGGATCCATGACAACCCGGAGCATCTTTTCTCTCCTTGGCCTGGAACACATCACACAGTAGGCTGGCTAGCCAGCAAACCGCAGTGTCTCTGTCTCCCACACCCCTGCCATACTGGGATTATACATGTACCACTAGGTCTAGGTTAACTTTTTACATTTACTTATTAGTTATTTATTTGTGCATGTGTGTATAGTGTGGGGGCATGCATATGTTCATAGGGTATATGTGGAGGTCAGAGGACAACTCAAAGGAGTTGATTTTGTCCTTTCACCATATAGGTTCCAGGGGTCCAACTTAAGTCATTAGGCCTGGCAGCAAGTCACTTTACCTGCTAAGCATCTCCCAGGCCCCATGCCTACCTTTTTATATGGGTTCTAGGGGTTGAGCTTAGGTCCTCCTACTGGCAAGACAAGTGCTTTGCAAACTGAGCTATCTCGCCAGCCTCTTTAACTGTGGGCCTCATTTCACTCCATGGTAGCATAGTTTGCAAGGGTTCCTTTGCATTTGGCATCTGTTACTGTGAGCTATCATTGGCAGTCCTGGTAATGACGATTGCTGCGGGATTGGGACTTTGGTTTTAAAGTCAGGGTGGGTCTGGTGAGATAGTTCTGTGGGTAAAGGTGCTTGCTATGCAAACCTGGTGACTGAGTCTGATCTCTTGAATGCCTGTAAGGGTGAGGAGAGAACCCAGGGAACTGATTCCTCTGACCTCCACATGCAAGCTGTGGTATGCACACCCAAAAATCTCTCTCTCTCCCTCCCCACCCTCTCTCTCTGACACACACACACACACACACACACACACACACACACACACACTCCATACTAATTAAAAAATGAAGGTAGGATATTTCCCTGCAAACTAAGATGATTAAACACTTGATATTCTCACCTAGCCTTTGCTCTGGAACTTAGGCTAAGCTTATACTCCTTAGCTCAGAAGGGAAAGGAGTCTATCCTTGGTACTACTGTGGTGTATATGTATGAAGGGTGGTCCATCGTTGTAGCAGGTTTCAGGGTTTGCATGTATTTTCTCAGTACTGGAATTAGCTTTTCTCAGGCAACACTGGTAATAGGGGCAAGAGGCCTATGGGCTCATGGTTTCCTAAGGTAGGGATCCTGTGGCATTGATGTGTATGACCTAGTGGACATGAGAAGTGAAATTTGTGATAAGAAGCAAAGAGAACAATCAACACATTTGGGGGTCAGGGGAAGAGAAATGAACAGCAGGGGGTCAAGCTATGTCTAGAGTAGAGAGGGCAGAGATGGATGGAGGGTGAGAAGGCATCCTGGAAAGGGCTGACTCCATCCCCGAATTAGGAAACCATGCCTGAGCTCTGGAACTCTTCTTGTGTGCCTCTCGGTAGACCTCATGGGCCTGGTCTGTAGTCTCATTATGTTGTTCATCAATTTTGTAACTCTTGATTTATTCCTAGTGATAATTCTGGGTTCAGTTTTGTTTCTGGTGCCTGAGATCTTCTAGTAACTCTTTTCCCAGCGAGGAACAGAGTGGGCCGAGGCTTGCTCCTTGAGCAAACAGGATTCATTGTCGCACTGATAGTGCAGCATACACACGTTACAGTGGTAGCCACACCCTTGGATGTGTACTATGCATTCCTGCACACCCAACCTCAGCTCGGATCCCACCTCTAGGCTATGTTCTCATCCATGCTTAGTCCTGAACATGGGAGATCCCAGAGAAGGAGGCTGGTTAGACTGGTCTTGTCCCTCTCCTTCACCAGATGGCAATCTCAAGCACTCTTATTCACTAGCCAGTGATATGCTCTTTATCAATGAAAAATAGCTTACTTGGGTCAATTGTAAGTCAGCAAATTAGAGAACCCATTCAGATCTTTCAGCGAGACAGGCTTTCCCACTATGGAAAGTGATACTGAATAGGGTCGGATGCTAGATTTGAGTTCTTTCCTCAGTGGGAGAGGGTGATTTCTGCATCACGAAAAACAAATGCTAATTTCTCATCAATCTGATCAGTTCTAGAGATGTAAGGGGAGAGACTCTTAGTTGTCAGGATTAGGGATTTGATGACTTTTGTGTAGCTGGGTCTTTCTAAGGTTGTTTTCACCATAGATGGCTGGAAAAGTCACCGTAGCTGGTGACTCAGGACAGGGACTCTCAGAGGAGGCAGGCTGCCTTCAAAGTGGTACCGACTGGTGGGGGAGGCAGCAGGTCTAGATGAGTGGGTGGGCGGGTGAGTTTGGGAGAGCTGGGCAGAGCATTGATTATTATTTACCATTATGCACCAGGAGCTATGTCCATTATTTTAGATGTCAGTTCTCCTGGAAAGCCTTGTAGGCATATTTACAGTCAAGGAAACAGAGATTCAAACAGTTAAATATCTTGCCTAAAAAGATAGACCTGATATTCGGACATATTTCAAGCTTGGGAATTCTATAGCTGGAATCCTTTGGATCTCTAAAACAGGTTTACATCTCCTTGTTATAGATTGTTGCATGGCTAGAGACTGTCCAACAGGGAAGAATAAAATTGGTCTTGATGTGGAAAGAACACAGACATGAAGACCTGTTGAGGGTGTAGAGTCAACCTCCCTGGTGGGAGCAGGAAGAGCCACAGGGGGAAGGTCTGGCCCAGGGCATTTATTCTTTGGAGTCCCAGCTTATAACCACTAGTGACAAGCAAGCTACTTTAGTGGACAAAGGCTGGATTTGGTGCTGGAGGACTAGCACGGAAGGCTCAGGGCTGAGTTTTCTTTCTGGTGGAGGATTGGAAACGGAGGCAAGAGCCTATGTGGATACACACCACAGAGAAAACCTTATTAAGGGTGGAATTCATGGCTCCATGAGAGGCCCGGTCTTGGCTCCCCAGATATTAGATTTGTGATTGCAGGAGTTATTCCAGATAATATCTGGTTGTCCTGATAATGCAAAATGGCTGAATATTGAAGTGAAGGCCTGTTTACTTTCTGTTCACAATGCTGACGTTTTGTGAGCTCTACAGAGCCCACCTCTGATCTTCTGTCATGACAATTCTTCCTTTCTTCTTTGTGAGGCCCACAGTCACATGAAATCATCAACTTGGATGCAAATAAGTGATTAGAGACTACATCAATTAGTTTTCTTGTTGTTATGGTCAAATATCTGAGAAGCAAATTAAGGACCCGGGTTGTGGTGGTGCACGCCTTTACCTCCAGCATTTGGGAAGGAGAGGCAGATGGATTTCTGAGTTCGAGGCCAACCCGGGTTTATAGACTGAGTTCCAGGACAGTCAGTGCTACAACAGAGAAAACCTGTCTAGAAAACACAACCAAACCAAGCCAAAACCCCAACCTACTAAACAAAAAGAAACAAGTTAAGGGAGAAAGAATTTAATTTGTTTTGTGGTTTGAATGTATGGTTGACTCTGGCAGGGAAGGCAGGGCTGTGAGCTTCTGTGGATGCGACAGCAGGGGCTTGCTTACACCTCTGCAGGAAGCAGAGACAGGATGGAATCCAAGGCCAGCATGTAAGGCTTAAGGCTTGTCCCAGTAACTTACTTCCTCCAACAAGGCTCTACAAACTCCATCAGCAATGCCACTAGCTGGGGACCGAGTGTTCAGTGTTCAAACGTGAGTCTCTAGGGGACATTTCTTTCTTTCTTTCTTTCTTTCTTTCTTTCTTTCTTTCTTTCTTTCTTTCTTTCTTTCTTTCTTTCTTTCTTTCTTTCTTTCTTTCTTTCTTTCTTTTTTTCTTTTTTTGGATTTGGTTTTTTCAAGACAGGGTTTCTCCGTGTAGCCCTGGCTTTCCTGGAACTCACTCTGTAGACCAGGCTGGCCTCGAACTCAGAAATTTGTCTGCCTCTACCTCCCAGAGTGCTGGGATTACAGGCATGTGCCACCACTGCCCGACTTCTTTTTCTTATTCTTTTTCTTGGATATTTTATGTATTTACATTTCAAATGTTATCCCCTTTCCTGGTTTCCCCTCTGGAATCCCCCTATCCCATACCCCTTACCCTTGCTTCTAGGATTGTGCTCCCCCTCCCACCCACCCACTCCTGCCTCCCCACGCTGGCATTCCCCTACACTGGGGCATCAAGTCTTCACAGGACCAAGGGCCTCTCCTCCCACTGATGTCTGAAAAGGCCATCCTCTGCTACATATGTGGCTGGAGCCATGGGTCCCTCCATGTGTGCTCTTTGGTTGGTGGTTTAGTCCCGGGAGCTCTGGGGGATCTGATTGGTTGATATCGTTGTTCCTCCTATGGGGTTGCAAACCCCTTCAGCTCCTTCAGTCCTTTCTATATCTCCTCCATTGGGGACCCCATGCTCAGTCCCATAGTTGGTTGTGAGCATCCACCTCTGTATTTGTCAGGCTCTGGCAGAGCCTCTCAGGAGACAGCTGTATCAGGCTTCTGTCAGCAAGCACTTCTTGGTATCTGAGGCAGTGTCTGGGTTTGGTGTCTGTATATGGGATGGACTCCCAGATGGGGCAGTCTCTGGTTGGCCTTTCCTTCAGTCTCTGTTCTACACTTTGTTCCTGTATTTTCTTTAGATAGGAGATATTCTGGGTTAAAACTTTGGAGCTGAGTGGGTGGCTCCATCCCCCAGGGGCCTTGCCTAACCTCTGGATATGGTCTCTGCAGGTTCTCCCTCTCCTTTGTTGGGCATTTTAGCTAATCGCATCCCTATTGGGTCCTGGGAGCCTCTTGCTTTCCCTGGCATCTGAGACTTGCTGGTGGTTACCTCCAGGTCCCTATCCCCCATTGCTACATACCTGTGCTCAAATTCCTGACCTCTATATATCATCCCTGTCTCCTCCCATACCTGATCTTGCCCCCCTTTGTTCCCCTCCCCCTTCTCTCTTCCATCCAAGTCCCTCCCACCCCATTTTGTTCTATAGGGGGTACTTCACATTCAACGTCTAACAGAGACTGAGCTGACTGTGCCACATACCAATTGTGTATATGAATGTTTTGCCTGCAATGTATATCTGGTGCCTGCAGAGATCAGAAGAGGATGTCATATATTCTGGAACAGAAGTTACAGATGACTATAAGCCACCACGTGTATGCTGAGAACCAAATATGTGTCCTATGCAAGAGCAAAAAATACTGCTATTCACTGAGCCACCTCTCCAGTCTCAATCTTTCATCTTAAAAATAATATATAGGCTTATTATGTCGGCTGATTTTATTATGTATATGGAATTAAAGCAAAGGAAACAAAGTAATTGAAAACAATATTGGGAAAAGAAAAACACAAAGACATTCTTAAGAGGCCCTCAATTTGATTTTTGGACTTACTATAGAGACATCAAGAGCAATCAAGTTAGCATGGTGTTGAAGAAATGATAGATCAATGGAATAGAATAGAATGACGAAATAGAGCTACACATAAATGATTGATAGGATTAAACAGAGGTGTGAAGGCAGTTCAATGGAGCAAGGGTAGTCTTTTCAACAAATGATGGAGGAACAGCTGGGTATCTATATACAAGAAAGCAAACCTCCAGTCACATTTAGCACCCTAAACAAGAACTTGGACATTACATAAGACACCTAGAAGAAAACATAGCAGAAAAATCGGTGTGGGTTTGAGTTGGGCAAGGATTGCTTAAATAGGTCACAATAGCATTATTCATGAAAGAATAATGAGGAAAATTTGGACTTCATTAGAATAAAACTTCTTTGCTCTTCAAAAGACATTTTAATGTAAGTGAAAAGACAAGTGTTTGAGAGAACACATTGGCCAAACACATATCTAATAATGGAGTCCTATCCTGTCATTAACTGTGTGAATAGAGATCAGGAATAAAGGACGCTCATGGCTCAGTAATAAGAGGGAAATAACTCAATTTTAGAAAATGGACAAAAGACTTGAGCAGACATTTCACCAAAGAAAATATTAGGATAGAAACTAGCACATGAAAGAATGCTCATCACCTGTAGCTATTAGGGACATGCTGATTAAAACTAGCCAGATGCACTCTGAGCTATTAGAAAGGTTGACGACCCCCTCCTCCATTCTGACTGTATCATCACCAGCTATAGCATAGAGCTGCCCAGACATTGCTATAGGGAATGTAAAAGCAACACTGGTACTGTTGAAAACAGTTTGGTGGTTTGTTATAGAGATGAAAACAATTTTTTTGCAACCCACTAATCCTACACATAGGTATTTACCCAAGAGAAATGAAAATATACACCTACACAAAGACCTGTAGGGAAATGCTTACAGCGGCTTTATTAATAATCAAGTCAAACTGGAAACACCCCAGATGTCTCTCCACTGGTGAAAGCACAAAAATATTGTGTGAATGTATACATTGGAAACCTGTTCTGCTATGAGCAGGAAGAATGCTCTTATTCACTAGCCTGGGTGAAGGTAAGTGTGATGCTTATGGAAGGGCAGAATCAGAGGTTGCACGATGCATTCTTTCACTTAAAGGCCTCTAGAGAAGGCAAATCTATAGGAACAGAAAACAGATTCAAGGCTGCAAGGTGTCCATTGTCTTGTATCTATAGATCCCTGAGAGGACTGCCCTGTCTTTTGTAATACCCCACTTCCCCAACCCACACGACAGTGTTCTGTATCTTGATCATGGTGTGGCTATATGTCTGGGTGCTTTTGCCAAAGTCTGTAGAGAGGTCAAAGGTCTTGGAGGTCAAAAGCAATCAGCATCTGGTATTTTGTGTGGTCTAACCTGTGTCTGTCACACCAGACTGATGGAAGTGGCAAGGCTCAAGTGCCCTAAGGCTGAGGAAAGTGCTGTGCAGTCTGTAGAGAAGGAGGGCAGCACATGGGTGGAGGCATGGCTGAAAGGGGAGTCTGTTCTGCACAGTGAGAGGGGAGTACTACTTGGGGCTCCAAATTCCCTGAATGGAGCTGGCTCTTGCAGACACACCTTCCAGTCCTGTCTTCTAACTTAGGGCCCTCACTTGGCAGCGACTGTCCACAGGAGTGTGTTCTGAGTGGCAGCATTCCCCCTGGATGCCAGGCTTGACATCTCAGTGCCCTTTTGTCTGCTTGCCACCTCGCCTGCCAGTGACATCCCATAGACATTTACTCTGAGCCGACGAGTAAAATGCCAATAATTCTCTGTCAGCCTGGAGCTGCTCTCACAGCAAACCACTGAATGGTCATTTCAAAGGGGGCAAAGAATAGAGGCCATTCACCAGCTCCTCTTGACAAGAGAGATTTAAGAACAGAGAAGGGTATTATTGGCTGGACCGTTACTGGGAGAACACTCAACGGCAGGCATCACATGCTGTTGATAACACCCTGATGTCTTCATGCTTTCCCAGCTAGTGGGTTTGATTTTTCCCTTGCAGAGAGAGAGCCTGTGTCAAGAACTCTCTCCTTCTGGGTAGAAGGGTAGGTGGCTATGTAGGGTACACTTTTGTCTTCAGAAAATACAGCTACTTTAAAGCCACTTGCTTCAACACTCATACCAAAAAAGGGAGAAAAGGAAAGAAAGAAAAATCTTTATCTTTACCTTTTTACCTGAAGGACCTTTGCTTTGAGTTTAGGCTAGCTTGTGCCATGTTCTCTAACTCCACCAAACTAGGCTGGTTCCCAGAGAGTTTCTGGCAGAGACTTTATCTAAAGCAAAGAACAGACATACCAGAAAAAAAAGTTCCTATGTTTGAGAAGTCTCCTTTTAGACTCAAGAAATCATGGGAAAAATAAGACCCAGGGAAACAAGAAAAAAAAGGGGGGGATGGTTTGAGAGAATATCTATTTTACTCAGCTTTGGGGAAATGGAGAAAGAGGTCTTTGAATGCTTTCTCTCTTTTCCGTGGTTTTCATTAGTTTTCTACAAGTGACCTAGGGTGTGAGCGTATGTTCTACAGAGCTCATTCTACAAACTTGGAACCTTCTTGTGGTTTGCTATATTTTCAACATGTGGCACAAACACGGTACATAGCAGTGAGTAGGGGGAGAGAAGGAGCCATGCGGCCGGAGGGGAGATCGGATAAGCTTAGGTTCATTTCATAAGTGCTAGTGTATTGGCCAGTCACTGCAGGAATAATGCAGCAGGACACAGAACATTAAAAAGCCTCCGTTGCTTATTACTATAGTCCACAGCATCTGGAGTTTGTCTGATCTCAGTTGCTGAGCTGGGCATGGTTAGGTGATTTTTTTCCTCATTGGACATCTGTGAGTTAACCCAGTATCTCTGTTAGGAGTTGATAGTTGAGGTGACTTTACACCAACAATCTCCTGCTGTTAGCTGGAGGAGACTCCAACCTGGGTTTGTTCTTCTTTTGGCTATGGCAGAGAAACATCCTTGGTCTTAAGAAGCCTGTGCTAGGGGCTGGTCCACTGTCATGTTCACATTATTCCATTAGTTAAGGCAACCTACAAGGCCATACCCCAACTCCAAGGGTGGGGAAATGTGGTGGTATTGGCGTTGAGTACACGGCACTACATGATGAAGAGGTGAAGGTGAAGACTGTTGGTGAACATGTTTAACCTTGCCAATGCCCCTGTGTGATAGAGAGGATCTTCTTCCTCATTTCACTACTCCAAGGTCAAAGGTCAGAATCGGGACTTGAAGCCTGTTCTGTTTCTAGCATACAATGCTCTCCACCATATGTGGTTTCTCCTGATGGCCAACGAGTACGTGTAGTGTGAACATTAGCGACTGCAAAGCCACACATCTAGTTGAAATTTAAAAGAGAAAGTCAACTAAAGCTTTATAATTGACAAGGCTTAGGCAAGTTGGTTTGTCCAAGGTATGTCTTAGGTAGGTAGATACTCTTTGGCTCTGTATCATGCCCACCTCACTCTTGGCTGTGCTAGATCCTCCTTTACACCCAACTTCTACTAACGCATGCATACCACCCCTTCCCCATGCTGGAGGTCACCAACCTTTCTTACCCCACACAATCCTCTTATTACTGAAGACCGTGGTATTGCAACTTAAAGGCTACTTTGAATGGATCATTTTCATACATATTGTCTGTGTTAACATGAAGAAGGGTATCCTTGTAGAATCACTAGCAACTTTGCAAATTATTTTATTGATCCAGGATGGTCATGTAAATGGTCAGAGTGTGTTGGGCTCAGTCAGTGTGTAGACAGATGGCGAGGTGTGAACTAGAAGGCTGGGGTGTTTCCTGGCACTCTCTGGGATTGCTCACCATGTTGGATCTGAGCCGGAGACTTTAGAAAGAAGCTGAAATCTGGGGATTCAGGAAGTGACATTCTCCTTGAATTAGTAAATAGCGTTGTGAGGTGGCCTGCAGTAGTCTGCTGTGCTAGACGTAGACATCGAGTTCCTTCTGTCAGCACAGTTGTTTCACTGCCTACACAGAGTCACAAAAGGCTCTGCTCAGTGTGGGATCCCACAGAGAAGCGGACTAAGACACACAGTCCACACGGCAGTGATGTGAGTTCAAATTTCAGACCAAAGCATTGTGGTGGTTTGAATATGTATTGTTCCGTAGACTCATGTGTTTGAATGCTTGGCCCACAGGGAGTGGCCCTGCTAGGAGGTATGGTCTTGTTGGAGTAGGCGTGGTGTTGTTGGAGGAAATGCATCACTGTAGGGGTGGGCTTTGAGGTCTCCTAGAGCTCAATCTCTGTCTAGTGTGAAATTTCAGAGCTTCCTTCTGGCTGCCTGGGAAGACAGTCTCCTTCTGGCTGCCTTTGGATTAAGATGTAGCACTCTCAACTCTTTCTAGAGCACCGTGTCCACCTGGATGCTGCCATGCTTCATGCCATGATGATAAAGGACTGAATCTCTGAAACTGTAAGCTAGCCCCAATTAAATGTTGTCCCTTATAAGAGTTACCTTGGTCACGGTATTTCTTCACAGCAGTGAAACCCTAACTAAGACAAGCATCTTGATGCTGGGGACACACAGAGACTTTACATGGGTCCCCATTTGTCTGGGGACTTCTAGAGTATGCCACTTCAGCCATTGCCACAATCTGAAAAAGTAACCATGACATCATAGTTACATATATCACTGGCAGACTAGCATGTCTCATGATCCATTCATCCTGTCCCCTGTGGATCCCCACTACACTAGTTTCCCATGGTGTTTCTGGAACTGCTCAGTGTTGTGAGGTATCCATCAGACAAGACTACATGGACATGGTTCAAACTAGTGGAAAGTCTTTATTAGCCAGCCAGTGAGTAGACTGGGTTTTTAGGACCTGAGTACAGTCCCAAACCTTTCTCAGGGTGAGTTTTTAAGCACAAAAACCTACATCTTGGGTTGACACACAGTTAACCTCAGTTAGCAAGTCAGAAGTGGAACTACAGAAGCCAAAAAGCAAGGTTGGTCCATTTAGGGACTTTCCCAGAACTGTATGATTTGATGGGTTAAGTCTTTGTTCTCATTTTGGCAGATGGTGCTACCTATGTGGGTTCTAAGGCCTGAACGGTCCATCATGGCTTACTCCCAGCCCCTATATACCTCATATGAGAAATCTGTCTCTATCTATTCTCTTGTTCCAGTCTCCTCTCCAACCCCCAAAAGTACCCAGATATCTGATTCCCGAGTCAACTGTTTGTGAGTGACAGAGTGACTTCTGTGGTTGCTAGCTCATTTTCCTTGGGTCACCATTGAGACCAGCTCAGCATGATTCACTGAGTCAGCCAATCTGAGCTCTGCTTCCTCTTCCATCCACTGTCTGCAGAGACAACGGTTCTCATTTCTTCTTCCACAGTTTCTCTACTTTTTAGCCTCAGGATGAGATGTGTTGGGGCAAGGCTCATGCTATTGTGCAAATAGCTAGGAGCCATTGAAGGCTTTCAAGGGTGGGGGTGACTATCCCAATAGGGAAAAGGAGAGAAAGTGATAGGGATAGGTTGTGGCAGGGGCTGAATTGGGGAAATTATTTAAGAGTCTATTTGAAGTGTCCAGGAAACAGGAAGGGAATGGAAAGGAGAGAGTTGAGTTGCAGAGTTTCTCTCTTCTGAGTTTCCCAAGTTCCCAGATGTGAGAAGGGAAGCCAGGTAGCCACATAAAGGTTGTCTTCTGATTCTAGCTCTTCTAGAATGCTAACAGAAATTTTGATAATCAACCATAGATGAGAGGTATATGATTTCAGGCTGTGACATGGGGAAATGGCTAGTCTTGTATAAAATCACACACAAGTTCCAGGAAGAAGAACTGGTCCCAGTCAAAGGAAAAAGAGTTACCAATGAAAGACAGTATCCCAGTGTTAGATTAGGAATGTGGGACAATGAAGAGCCGTGAAGATGCTTCAAAGGAGTAAGCAGGGAGGAGGAGGGGCTGTGTGCAGGGAGGAGGAGGGGCTGTGTGCAGGGAGGAGGAGGGGCTGTGTGCAGAGAGGAGGAGGGGCTGTGTGCTTCCACATTCAAGGAATACATCTAGTCTTTGTCTATTTTAGTTAAGAAGGAAATTACCACATAGGAAGGAAAATGTCCTGTGTGATAGAGAAGGTATGAAGTTGAGGGCTTTTGTGAGCATCAAGTCACATTCCTCTCTAGTATAAAAGGGCAGAAATTTGCTGATGGTTAATGGGAGGAGGGAAGGCAGAGAGAAAGTGAGAAAGAGGGAGAATGGTCAGCATGAGGGGTGATTTTATTTATTTTTTATTTACTTTACATCTTTATAGCAGTCTCCCTCTTGGTCCCCTCTACCACTATCCTTCTCTCCATCTCCCCCTTCTCCTCTGAGAGGGTGATGCTCCCCTCCATGCCCTGTGTCCTACCACTCTGGTACACCAAGTCTTTGCAGGGCTGGGTGCATCCTCTCCCACTGAGGTCAGACAAGGCAGCCCAGCTAGAAGAACATATCCCACAGATGCGCAATTGTTTTTGGGATAGCTCCTACTCTAGCTGTTCAGGACCCATGCGAAGGCCGAGCTGTACATCTGCTACATATGTGCAGGGAGGACTAGGTCCACCTCGTGTATGTTCTTTGATTGATGGTTCAGACTCTGAGAGCCCCCAAAAGTCTAAGTGAGTTGACTGTGTAGGTCTTCCTGTGGAGTTCCTATTTCCTTTGGGGCCCTCAGTCCTTCTCCCAACTCTTCCATAAGAGCGCCCAGGCTCCATCCACTGTTTGGTTGTGGGTCTCTGCATCTATCTGATTTAGCCGCTGAGTGGAGCATCACAGAGGACAGCCATGCTAGGCTCTGTAAGCATAACAGAGTATCATTAATAAGTGTCAGGGATTGGTGCTTGCCTGTGGGGTGGGTCTCAAGTTGTGCTGCTTATTGCTTGACTATTCCCTCAGTCTATGCTCCATCCCCATCTGAGGGTGATTTTAAACACACACAGCTAGCTTTAATCCCAGCACTCCAGAGGCAGAGGCAGAGGCAGAGGCAGAGGCAGAGGCAGAGGCAGAGGCAGAGGCAGAGGCAGAGGCAGAGGCAGAGGCAGAGGCAGAGGCAGAGGCAGAGGCAGAGGCAGAGGCAGAGGCAGAGGCAGAGGCAGAGGCAGAGGCAGAGGCAGAGGCAGAGGCAGAGGTAGGTGGATCTCCTACCTTACCCTTGTCTACAGAGAGAGTTCCAAGACAGCCAGGGATTCACAGAGAAAGTTTATCTGGGGGAGGAGGAGAGGAAGGAGGAGGGAAGGGGGAAGAGGGAAGGAAAGAGGAAGGGAAGCAGGGAGGGAGAGAGAGAGAGAGGGAGGGAGGGAGGGAGGGAGGGAGGGAGGGAGGGAGGGAGGGAGGGAGAGAGACCCAGAATATATTTTTCAAACTTTTATATGTACTGGAGTTGTTGGATAGCTTGTTAAAAATGCAAGTGGAGACCCATCCTCAGAGGTCAGGACCTAAAAACGTGCATCTTAACTGCCTTGCAGGAGCTGTTGCTGCTGTTGCTGCTGCTGCTACTGCTGCAATGCTGCTAATGCCTAGGTTTGGGAGTCACACTTCAAGGACCATGCTTCTAGATTGGGATTCTGCAATGTGCCTGGGAATCACCGGGAGATTTTGTTCAAGTGTAGCTTCTGAGTGAGAAGGTCTGAGATGGTGCCCAGAAGGCTGTATTTGGCTGGCTCCCAGGATGTTGTTTCTATGAGGATCATCTCACCCTCAGAGTGGCATTACCCCAAATGTGCTGCCTTCAATCTCTGATTGGCAGACAGTCAACTGTTTTTACCCCTTAGGATTCAATACTTCCATCCCAGCTGCTATTCTTGATGGCTTTGCAAAGGCTTGCTTATCTCTGAGTATCGACAATTCTCTCTTCAGTGCAACCCACCCCAGATCCCCACTGGAAGCCGAGTGCCCAATCAGCTGTGGGAACACCTGTTCATCCCCACAGCGGTGCTGTGGGGACAGTTAAGCCTCATCAGGCTTAGGCTCTTTCTGGCTACTGGACATTCCACTCCCTTGCTCCCAGGGGCCTGCTCTGCCCACTCCATGCTGGCAGAGGCTGCCTGAATGCCAGCTGTCCCTTGCCCTTGAAACCAGCCCGGGTCAGCCACTCTGCTGGCTTTCCTGCTGTCCCCAGCCACTCCAGAATGACTGACTCCATACGGCAAAAATGAGCCCATGATAACCTGTGCTTGCAGCTGCTCTGGAGAAGGGCAGAGGGAACTTAGACACGCCTCTAAATAAGAAGGAGCTGGAATGATTGGGATATGGGGAGACAGAAGAAGAAAGAGGGATCAATTTATTCTTATGAGAGGTCTATTAATTGCAGGGATTATATAAAAAGGAGGCAATCAACCCAATATTCAGCATAAGGGACCAAGGGGCTATTTTGTGCAGGGTGGGGAGAAAGCGGAAGGGCTTCTGGAGGCACATACGTGGATATACCTTTTCTTTTTTCTTTTTTTTAAAAGATATTTTCTTTATTTACATTTCAAATGTTATCCCCTTTCCTGGTTTCCTCTCTGAAAACACCCCATCCCATCCCCCCCTGCTCACCAGCCCACCAACTCCCACGTCCCTGTCCTGGCATTCCCCTATACTTGGGCATCAGGTCTGCTCAGGACCAAGGGCCTCTCCTCCCTTTGATGTCCAACAAGGCCATCCTCTGCTACATATGCAATTGGAGCCATGGGTCTCTCCATGTGTACTCTTAGGTTGGTGGTTTAGTCCCTGGGAGCTCTGGGGGTACTAGTTGGTTCATATTGTTATTCCTCCTATGGGGCTGCAGGCTCCTTCAGCTCCTTGGGTCCTTTTTCAATCACAAAAGAACACACATGGTATGCATTCACTGGTAATACCCAAGATATAATTCACTGACCAATTGAAGCCCAAGAAGAAGGAAGACCAAAGTATGGGTACTTTGGTCCTTAGAAGGGGGAACAAAATACCCATAGGAGGAGATACAGAGACAAAGTGTGGAGCAGAGACTGAAGGAAAGGCCATCCAGAGACTGCCCCATCTGGGGATTCATCCCATATACAGTCACCAAACTCAGACAGTATTGTGGATGCCAATAAACACTTACTGACAGGAGCCTGATATAGCTGTCTCCTAAGAGGATCTGCCAGTACCTGACAAATACAGAGGTGCTGCTCTTAGCCAACCATTGGACTGAGCACAATGTCCCTAATGGAGGAGCTATAGAAAGGACCCAAGGTGCTGAAGGAACTTGTATATACCTTTTCAACATATACACCGAAGTATTCTCCCACTCCTAAGAGAGGGTGCATGGCTCCATGTTTGAGTCCATTGGAAGGATTATTGGAGGAGGCTGGCCAACCTCCACAGAGTTCCCCGGGGTTGTGGAATGAGCCCTGGATTCATCTCTCTGCTGCTTTTGTCCAAAGGTCAAAGGTATCAGACAAATCACCACACCACATAGCTACCTCACTAAGGAGAGCTAAATGAAATAAAATAAAACAATCTTAAACAACGGCTGGAGAGCATAGTGGTCACACGGGAAGCAGAAGCCTATATTGCCACAAGTCATTAAAAATGTTGAACACCTGCTCCTTTTTTCGGAACTTAGCTCTGCTTAGCTGAATTAGACACAAATGATAAAAACATACTATTTTATTTCCTTACAAGCTATTACTTTAATTCTGTGCTGCCCATATTTGCCTTTTAGGTAATCTTTGTTTGCTCAACTTGGTCTCTGAAAAACAAAACTGTGTCTCAAAATCTTGTAATAAGAAAGCAACAACAATCAAAGCAGCAGGTCCCCACAGTTGGCATTTTTTTTTTAGTGAATTGCTTAATACTAAATAGCTAGAAAACCAAAACATCACAGACTTAATGGTTCGTGCGAGCCCTCTGAATGGAAGGGATGTCTAAGAACAGTGTAGGCATGATGGGATGAGCAGACTTTAACTGCTCTAAAAAAGTATTGTCATGAGTGGATGTACATAGTGGGTGGTCATTAAATAGTTCTTGATGGAAAGAAGAATGTTCTGGAAACTTATATATCCTCTCCTGGAGGGACAGCACACATCCTGTCTACGACAGGCACATTTATCTAAAGCTTGGTGATGTTTCAGCTATTTAGTTGATGTTTGGAGTGGCTTGGAAGCAGGGCATTAGGTTGCAAGCAACAGAAATGGGATGCAGCAAAACTCACAGTGGAATTCCACGGGAGGACTTTCATGGGAGTACTTTCATGGGAGTACTTTCATGGGAGGACTTTATGATCTGTGCTTGCTCCCAAGAAGGATGAAGAGTTAGAATTAGCAGAGAAGAGATTTAAGGCTTGAACGGAGCCCTTCCCCTTTCATGGATAGGTCAGTTGTGACCAATCAGAGAGGATACCTTTCTTTGCCTTATTACCTAACCCTGGAATCTTCATCACCATCCCCTCAGGCCCAGCTCTCAAATGCTGTACGAGACCAGCAGCTCACTTAATTGTCATGTTAGGGGATGTGCTCATGCCTTATGCCCATGCCAAACCATTACTCTAACCTGGTTAGAGACTGGTTTATAAGGGCAGTCAAATGACTCCCCCATTCAGCACTCACCCCAGAGGATAGCATGGAACACCTGCAGTCTCACGGTCCTTGTTCTAGTATGCAGTCATTTTGTGCCTGCTGTGGCTTGGATTAAGTGTGCCCTAAATGTCTGTGTGCTAAAGCCTTGGTGCCTGAGATAGCACTGTTACTGGGGTTGCAGACATTCTGCAGGCAAGGCTAGAGGACCTTAGGGTCATGCCTTTGGAGGGGACTGTGGGATTCCAGTCTCTTCCTCTTTGCACCTGTGGTAAAAGGTTTATTCTCTTGTGAGCTCTTAACATGATGAGCTAACTTGTAAGACACCCAAGTCAGTGAGGACACTTGAGACCACATCTGGATCCTTTAGAATAAGCCTCCTTCTCAGTTATTTGGTTACAGTGATGGAAAGCTAATACAGACCATAATACATTTACAATTAAAAAACAAACGCTTAGCACCCTGTGTACTGATACTACACAGAACACAGCCAGCAGATGGCATTGGCCCAAAAGCTCTGTCATAACGTATTATTTTCATGTTCTACTATTCTTATTTAAGAATATAACTAGAAGACTATAGCTCTGTCAACCCCGAGCTTTATTTTTGAGTTGTATTATGAAATGGCCATAAGAACACCTACATGGAAGTTTGTCATATTAAACTAATGAATGCAGGTGTGGCATGGCATAGTAGCACATGAATTTAATCCTAACACTTGAGAAGTAGAGGCAGGTAGATCTCTGTGTGTTGAAGGATAGCCTGGTCTACATAGTGAGCTCCAGGCTAGTCAGAGCTACATAGGAATCCCTATCTAAAATCAATCAAGCAAGCAATCAATCAATAGGTGGTCACAGATGTACACATCTGACATCTTAGTATTTGGAAGCAGAGGTAGGGGCATTGACACAGTTTAAGGATAGCTTGGACTACACAGTGAGTGCTAAGCCAGCCTGGGCTACATAGTAGGATCCTGTCTCAAAAAACATGGTTAAAATATATTGAATGAAAACAATTTTCTAATTTTAAAATGAAAACATGTATTAAGAACAGTAAATAGATGTACTATACTCTTAAAATAAACAGATTAAAACCTTCAAATCTGGATACTACATATAATAGGCCTGTAGCCTGGAAGAACATAAAAGGCAAGAATAAATTATAACTCATTATTTTTCTATTAATATTCAATGACTAAGACTTGGTTGTGTATCAGAAGCTTTTTTCCTTATTGGTGCTGGAGATTGAATCTAAGGCCTACAAATGCTAGAAAGTTCTTTACCACTGAGCCCTAACTGTTTCCTGCCCCTATATCACATGTTTTTTTGTTTGTTTGTTTGCTATTTTTGTTTTTTTCTCGAGATAGGGTTTCTCTGTATAGCCCTGGCTGTCCTGGAACTCACTCTGTAGACCAGGCTGGCCTCGAACTCAGAAATCCACCTGCCTCTGCCGCCCAAAGTGCTGGGATTACAGGCGTGCACCACTACCGCCAGGCTCCTATATCACATGTTAAGGCAGAAAGTGATGGTCATACTTCCTGGCTCTTCTGTCCCTCCATGGTAATGCATTTAGTCACTACATTCATTCTTACATCCTAGGGACCCCTTCCCCAGTTTTGGTTGTCTATAGCACCTTTGCCAATTCTGCTTTTAACTCAGGGGTGACATGGACTTCCATTTTTTATGGGAGTGCATTAATTTGTATGAAAATATTAAAGCAAATGGCTTCACTCAGCTCTGACGATTTCTTCCTTGTAGCACACCACTGAAAACAAAGTTAAAAAGGAAGAGAGAAAGTAAGGGCTAGAGATGGTGTTTAGTTGGGTCTCTTTGGCTCTGGTGGCTTGTCTAGCATCACAGTGGGATAAGGGATGCCCAGAAAATTAGGGCACATTGATTTTCATGATAGGAAACCCAGTCACTGTTGCCAGAACACAAAAAGTGGATGCAGAAAACGTGACTTTTGAGACAGGCTCTTACTATGTAACCCAGGTTGGTCTCATACTCTGGGTGCTCTTGCTTCTGCCTATAGGATTACAGGCCTGGGCCCCATGTTCAACTAATAATGATGAGCTCTTTAATAATGATGGGCTTCTTCTTCTAGGAGCAGAAGGAAACAGTGAACATATCTGCACTGCATGCATGTACACATGCCACATACACATGTTCAGGTAAACACAGGATTAGGTTCCCAATAGAGTAATTCATCCAGACGGAATTTATTCAAATTACCCATGAGTAACGGAGGTAGTAAGTCATCTGCACAGTTTATTTCATACTCTCCATCTCCCTCCTACTCTGGAGTCATGCAGCCTGACTGCCTTCTAATCTTCTATATAACAGTCCAGAGATAAATCTAGTCGTTTTTGTCCCCAGGGAGTCCCAGACTGAGGAAGAAAGACAGACAGGTAAATGGATAAATTCCACCTGGCTGCCACAATTTGCACTTGCCTGTGCTGGGACACCACGGGCTGCTGGCTTCAGGGTTTGTGCCCATAGTGCTTGCTGCAGGGGCTCTAGGATTTTCCCCATCACCAGCACTCCATTTCTTTCCTTTGTAATCTCCTGTCTTACTCGAACAGCCGTGGTGCCAACTGGCTGAGTTCAGTTTAGTGCCATGAAATTGCTGTGCTTGGCACACAAAGTCTGTTCAGCCCCTCAGAAGCCTGTCAGATGCCAGCTCCCTCTCAGGAAGGGCCAGTCTGCCAGGGGCAAGGCGATGTGCCTCATGCCCTCTATCTACCTGCAAGTGTTCTTTGTAAGAGGACTCCAGAAGGCTGGCTTCACGACCCCAGCTTCTCCGGAAAGCTCTCTCTTCCCCACAGGGCTGGGCATTTTCTCTGGTCTTTAAGTGCTCCTTGGTGCCTTTCAGCTGATCCGAGACCCACCTAGGAAGCCCTGCGGGGCAGCTTGGTCACCATGCAGTATGAAAGGGCAAGCTTTACTATGCCCACCTCCTCCCATCTGCCCTGCTTGGAGAAAGGCCAGCCCAGGGAAATGGAGAAGCAACTTTTAATTTAACTTTATTTTTTTTTTATTCCTTTTCAAACCTCCGAAGCAATAGAATAGGCCTGAAGGGGGTGAGGGCCATCTTACCATCTCTGACCAAACAGGGCAAGCATGGAAATTTTTGCTTTGCTCCTGTTTTTTCCCACCTAAAGG
Source organism: Apodemus sylvaticus (assembly GCF_947179515.1). Taxonomy (NCBI): domain Eukaryota; kingdom Metazoa; phylum Chordata; class Mammalia; order Rodentia; family Muridae; genus Apodemus; species Apodemus sylvaticus. The sequence continues at coordinate 132,523,708 of NC_067472.1, read as the reverse complement.
TCTCTGCTCCCCCCTCCTTCTCCCCCCCCTAGAGGGAGGGTAGGAGGCCTCCCTCTCCTTCAGCCCTCACTTTAGGAATGCACACATCATCAATGGCTATTCCTAAGGTTCAGTAACCAAAGCAGTTCTCCCTGGATTCCTTTGCCTTGGTCAGTAATGATACAGACAACTCCAGTTTTGGGGACTTGGGCAGCACTTTGCAAGAGAGAGCTCTTCATCCTTAAAAAATGTGTTTTTATCTTTAGGTTGTTCCCAGGCTCTGCCCTGTTCATCTTGTTTTGAAGCGGACACAAGCTGTTTCCAATCAGGAGGAAGCCCAGCCTTGTCTCCTCCTGTACTCTGACTGGGTCTCGTGTCCACCTAAATCGTTACACTCATGGCCCTAGGCTGCAAGTCAGAATCAAGTTAAAGAGTGCCTGAGAAATCTACTTAGACATAAAAATCAATGAGACAGTAGGTAAAAGGCAAGACTGATTTCAAACTACAAATTACATAACTCAGGCTGAGAGTACACATGGCTTCCTCCTTTAAAGATTGCGAAGGTGGAAATTTGCAGTGTTAATTCAATAGTTGAGAGAAATGACAATACTGATTATATGGGGGGATTTCTACCTGTGTAATGGCTGGGAGAACACACTCAGACAAGTACAGTAATCATGTTTTATGCCATCTTTGTCTTTTTCCACTTCTCAGCCCTTTCTTTTACTTACCCTTCCCCATCTCTGACTGCTATCCTTCTGTTGTGGGATCCAGAGATCGAACTCAGGTCATCATGCTTTTACAGCAATCACCTTTACCTATAGAGCCACCCCAAGAGTCCAAACTCCTTTCCTCTTGTTCCAACTAAAAGATATAATAGGTAATTCTGAGCTACAGCTTTCTACTGTTCTGTAGTGCAGCAGAGCCTGACACTTCTATTTGATTTTGTGTTTCCTGTTCATTTTATTAATGCTAGTACCACAGGAGTGTTGAATAATCAACCTGACTCATACATAAACAGGGTTAAATATGTAGTCTCTGCTTAAGGTGAAATGTATGGAGAAACCTAATGTAAGGGTTGAATAGGTAATATGAGTTGACTAAAGAAAGTCTGATTTTGAAGAGGAAGTGGGATTTGGGAAGCCAGGATGTGGGCGGAATGAGCAATGGTTGGGATTTGTCTTAAGCAGGTGGGAAAAGTCAGAAGCCGAGGCAGTTCCTTGCAAGGTATCCCTTGTGGACATGTCCACCTGTGTTGTACAAATATAGTGGGTTACCAGTACACAGTGGGTTTCTCAGGAGTCCATTGTAACAACAGTAAGACAATCAATGCTTATGAAATCTTTAATATAAAGCAGACTAGTGATAATTTCCCCAGGAAAAATTATTTCAATCTATAGCTGCATCAATTAAATAATGAACAGAATTTGCTTTCTATGAACATTTCTATGGATTTCCAAAAAAAAAAAAATCAAGAGTGCATTGTGTATACAATAATACAAACAGCTGGGAATGGTGGCTCATGCCCTCAATCACAGTAGCTGGGAGGCTGAGGCAGAAGGATTGCAGGCTGAATTCAGCCTGGGTGATGTAAAGAGACTCTGTCTCAAAGACAAAAGCCAAAACTGTGCATCAGTAGAGCGACAACAGTGGAGAACTCCAGGTGAACTGGCAGGGAGTGCGTGTTGGGGTACACAGTGAATACCCTACTCTAGGCCTCTGGGGTCCCAGCTTCAATAGCCAGGCCACAGATGCCCAGCGAGGAAGACTGACAGTGCACCACACACATCTCTTCCAGAACACAAGTCACTCATCTCCCTGATGCTATGACACATCCCTGTGACTTATTGTTCAGTACAACTTACTGACCTATGGTTTCTTCAAGCTTGGTCTCAAATGTTCTATCTACCATTCTTTTCCCTGAGGCTACATCTGTCTCCTAGCTTCTCTACTGATCATCCCAACTCTTATCTATCTATCTATCTATCTATCTATCTATCTATCTATCTATCTATCTATCTATTTTCTTTTTAAAAATTTATATATTTTCTTTATTTACATTTCAAATGTTATCTTCTTTCCAAGTTTCCCCTCCGAAAACCGCCTATCCCATCCCCCTCTCCCTTGCTCCCCAACCCACCCACTCCTGCTTCCTTATCCTGGCATTCTCCTACACTGGGGCATGCAAATGTGGTACAATTACACAATGGAGTACTACTCGGCTATTAAAAACAATGACTTCATGAAATTCTTAGGGAAATGGATGGAACTAGGAAATATCATGCTGCGTGAGGTAACCCAATCACAAAGGAACACACATGGCATGCACTCGCTGATAAGTGGACATTATCCCAAATCTTCATTTGCTCCCTGTGCCTCTCTTTTCCGATAAATCCAGCAGAGCGCAGACTGGAGGAGAAGGCACCCCAGGTACAGACCTGGCTTCTTAATGCTCTACGGTGATCTGGCTGAGCCTTGGAACAACTTGCTGATGAGACTCCGACTCAGCTTCATCCCTGGGAATCTGAAGCAATGAGATGAGAGGGACGGCAAGAGCTGGGGCCTCTCTGTTCACATGCTCTCCGGATCTGTCCCTGCTGTGTAACGCGATGCCATTGGCATTTGTGGTCTACGTCTACATGTTCTTCTGAGACATTTGGAGGCATGGATGTCTTAGTCATTGTTCTTTTGCTGTGAAGAGATGCCATGACCGTGGCAACTCTTAGACAGGATTTAATTGGGGATGGCTTACATTCAGAGGACTAGTCCATTATTGCCATGGTGGCACACCACAGGAAGATGTGGTGTTGGAGAGGTAGCTTCATAGTGCCACTGCCTGGTGGCACACAGGCAGAGGGAAAAGAGACTGAGTCTGGCTTGAGCATCTGAAACCTCAAAGCCCACCCCCAAGGATACACTTCCTCCAACAAGGTCAGACCTATTTCACTAAGGCCACACCTCTTCTTTTCCCATTCATTTATTTTTTCATTTACTTTACGTCCTGATGTCTGCTCCCCTCCTCCCAGTGCCCCTTCTCCCAGTGCCCCTTATCAAACTGTGGTCAAGAAACAGAAAACATCAGCTGGAGCTGGTTAAAGCCAAACTCATAGTGACCTTTTTCACATACTGCAACCTTTCTCACTCATGAGGACTTAATGATTCTAAGTGTTTTTTTAAATTAGATATTTGCTTTATTTGCTTTTCAAATGTTATCCCCTTTCCTCGTTTACCCTCCAAAAACCCCCTATGCCATCCCTCCTTCCCCTGCTCACCAACCCTCTAAGTGTCTTTTATAAAGGTGTGAAATGAGAGCAAAGCCTTGTGGGTTAAGGACTGGCACATGTAGTAATAAGAAAATGATGTCTGAATAAAGTCCAGCTCAGACTGTACTTAATGCGGTCCAAAATGGCCTTTTAATGACCTTTTAGGATTACAAATATCCTGGATTACAGTCTATTGCTGTGAGAAAATGTTAATCAAAGCCAGTTTTGGGGAAAAAGGGCATATTTGGTTAGTAGGTTACAGCCCATCATTGAAGGAATAGGCAGCAGGAACTCAAGACAGGGATGTACGGGTAGGAACTGAAGTAGAGTCTGTTGAGGAATGCTGTCTACTGGCTTGGTTTTCATGGCTTGGTCAGCCTACTTCCTTACATAAACCAGGATCACTACCTAGTGGTGGCACCTTCCTTAATTTTCTTCCATCATTAATAAAGAAAATTCCCCATAGTACTTACAGGTGACCCAGTGAAGGCAATTGAGGTGCCCTCTTCCCTGGTGACTTAAGTTTGTGTCAACTTGACAAAACCAGGACAGCATAGCTTGACCTTTGGTTTTAACCAAATCATGAGACATTTTTCCTGCTTGTGAATGTTATGTCCTTTAGTAGTGAATCTTGTTTCTCTCTCTTCTCCAGGCATCTATGCAAAACACACAATCAAGTGTTAATGCTAGTTAGATGTCATAATGGCAATATTTCTAGAGACCACTGTAAGCTGGGGAAAATTGTTCTACCCAGGTTTTATCTCCATGCCTGCCACTACATAGACATGTTCTCGGACCTTCCAAGGTGCCCCAAGACCTGGTACTAGTGACCCGTTGGATGGGCAGCCTGTTGTCTGAGTCGTCTTGCTCTCTTGTCTTCAATGTTACACAATGCCTGCATCAGTTTACCTCACGGTGAACTTCGAAGAGGTTGTGCAGGGACTCTGGAAGGAAGAAGCCACAGATGCGCCTGTAGGGCAGCTGGCTTGGCAATATAGCCAGGTGTTTAGTTGCCTTCCATTGTGGCCATGTGAATGTTCAGTGAGAGACATCTGCAGTCACTGCCCTAGACAACATGCTGCACATCCTGGAGGAACCTTAAGTCAAAGATGTTTGTTCTTTATGTATCTAAAACACAGAAATGTTTTAAAAATCATCCTCATTAGTGTGTGTGTGTGTGTGTGTGTGTGTGTGTATGTGTGTGTCCAGAAATCCGAGTGTCAATACTGAGTGTGTGAAAATCAGAGACTGATTTTTCTAGAATTGGGTCTCTCCTTCCACCACAGAATCCAAGCCAGCCCTCAACTCCAAGACTTTTATTGCATCAGAATCATATGTGTCACAGACTTAGTATCTTCCATTTTTACAGGAACAATTCTTTATGAGGGAACATTTCATTAGAAGTCTGAGATGGCACTGACACTCTTCCCAGACTGGCTTCAGAGATGTCCTAAGGATGCATCCATATGATGTCCAGGGGTACAAAGGATGCAGATTTCTGGTTCAGTACATTTTCCTTCTGTCATTTCCTTTTCAGTGTCCCCTTTTCATGTGTCACCCCAAAGGGCTCATGGATAGCACAGTACTTTCCTATCTTTCACTAGCAAACCCTGGGAATTGGCAGAGTGCCTTTTCCCAGCCCCTTCTTTCTGGACCCCTTCGTCCTGGCATGGGTGGGTGGGTGTCAGCATCTTTGAGCTATGCCAGAGCTTTTCATCTTGTTCTCTTCCAGTGTGGAGATTATGGGCATCTCTGATCTTGGGAAGCCCTCAATTTGGACTAAGTACTTCTCCATGATCTTTGGATATTTTTCTGCCTACTTCTCAGTCTCCTTCAGACTTGAGAGTTTGTCTGGTACCAGTTTCAAGAAGGTCTGGTGGGTCTCCACAGTGGTGGTCTGGTGAACTCCCGTGGCAGGACATCACATGCAGGTGAGAAACCAGACATACCCAGGTAGAGTCCTTGCTCTTTTAGAGGGATTTGGAATTGTCTCCATGAATAGTACTGGGTTCAAAGTCCTCATCTAGAAAGAGAAGGTTGGGTAGTTCCCTTTGCCCAGTCTGTGCTTCACACTCAGCCCATATTCAGCTTGTAACCATAGCCTGAGATAGCTCACTTTGTCTCCAAGAGGTCAGAGCTGGAGGTTGAGTTTTTAGTTAGACATTTGAACTTGTTTTTCATCGTGGGAGTACTGGATGTCCAACACTTCAAGATAAATTTTGTTTTGGGACTGACTTTGTTGTTTTCAGGGAAGGGTGCCCTTAGTCTCAAGAGTGCTGCCACCTAGAAGAGCAGAGAGGAGAAGTATGCCCAGGAGAAGGGGTGGGGGGAAGCAGAGAAATGGTGTGGGATGTGGTGGCAGCCATAATACAGGTGTTTGGGAAAGATGTAAACGCTGTGGCCAGAATGACGTAAGTTAGCAGTCATGAGGCTCCCATGAGCCTTTTTCTTTTTTCTTTTTTAACTCTGGAGGAAAACTTTAGAAACACATGTGTGGGAGTTTTGTTTTGCATTCTCGACGTGGTCAAAATTCTAACTAATGTCTGCATAGATTGTACCGTCCTCTGGTATCCATAAAGAAATGGATCCAAGAGCCCTGAAAATACCAAAATATGCAGATGCTCATGCTCCTTGTAGAAAATACTTAGTATTTGCATACAACCTACACACACCCTCCCACACATTCTAAACTATCCTCTAACACTATGTAAATGCTATGCAAATGATTTTATACTATATTATTTAGAGAACAACAAGAAAAAAAGTACAGATACAAGTGTTGACTATTTCAGTCCTCTTAAGCTGTGATCGCTTGACAGCACGGATATGGAACCCGCTGGGCTGACTGTGTTTTCTTTGGAGCTGTTGCAGGGAGAAAGAATCCTCTAAGCTCCTCTGCTGTGTGTGTGTGTCATCCTACGATCCCACAGTAACTAACTCGCTAACTCCTGCTGCCATTCTCAATGAGGGAGGACAGGCGAGTGCTCAGAGGCTGAGTGTGAGGGGAGGCTCTGGGTCTGTCTCCTAGAGCATCACCTTGTAGTCTGGTTAGCTTCATGTCCCCCATGCTTCTCATTGGTCGTCTGCTATGGTGGACTGGACACACAGTTCTCCTATCCATAGGCTCACGTGTTTGGGTATGTGGCCCTCAGGTGGCACTGTTGCTTTGGGAGATTATGGAACCTTTGGGATGTGTGGCCATGATAGAAGACATGGGCACTGTAGGCCAGCCTTGAATGCTATTTTCTTTTCTAGTTCTAGTCCAGAGTTCTGCTTCCTGATCCTCCAAGAAGTGAGGTACAACCACTATCCATTCCTACTGCCATGAATTCTGTCATGCCTTTCCTTACCTGATGGATTAAAAATGTGAGTCTAAAGAAACTTCTATTCGGTTGTTTCAGAGGTTCTGTCACTTACATACCTTCCCCACTTCCTGCACAAAGTTAGAATCTTGCTGTGAGTCTCCTCTGTGTCATATGGATTTGGGTGCTTGGGCAGTGCTGAAGGATGCCTTCCATTCAGAGTGAACTTTTTGACTGATCATTTCCATTCTGCTGCACTGAGCCCAGTGTGTGCTATGCTGGGGGGACAGACAAGCATCAGCTGTCAGGGGCATTTCATTCCAGGTTATCAGATGGGTTCTATTTTCGGGTCCGAACATCACTCTATCTAACACTGTGGAACCCAGAGTTCCTCATAGGCTCAGATCCCAGCTGTCACACTAGTATATTTTCAACCCTGCTTAGGGCATACCCAAAATCCAGGGTGAGGAAGAGAAATGTTGGGAACTTATAACACTGAAGGGGGTTGGTAAGCTATGTGCTTGGTATCTGTGCAGACCTCTACCAAGTGACACAAATGGTCAGCTGAGCATTTTCAGAGACCCCTCCAGCTTTGGAATTTTCTAAGTCTAACTCAGAACAGTAATGGGGAGGGGGTAAAGGAACAAAGATCAGCTGAGGTTTTAGACATAACCAAGAGTCAGAATCACGAATGTAAGAAGGAAAGTTCTTAGATTACAGCATCCTCAGACTATCGAGCATGTTGGGAAGGAGAAATTCAGGTGCTGGAAGTGTGAGCAATTGTTAGGATGGGGTGCTGGGGCAGTGGAGTGGCCTTATAGGTGGGAAACCAGGAATGTCAGCCAAGACAGGGGTCATCAGCACATGTGAGCCCCGAGGCACTGACACAATTCTACAGGTGCCCACTAAAGTATCTGCCTACCCACTGTGCTACTAGGACACTAGTTTTCCAAGGGGAGCGTGTGGCTCAGCCCTGTGGGGAGGCTGCCATTCATGTTGCTTCTGAGTCACAATTTCTCCTAGATACTACTTTCAAGATTTAGTGATCCTGTTGGACATTCCACTCATTTTTCTGTCTTTATCTGAATCATTGGGTTTTTTTTGTTGTCCACGGTAAACTGTCATAGAGAGACTTACTTACCTTTCTATGTGTGCATGTTTTGGCCAGGCCATAAGGGGCTGATCACGTCCCCTGGAGATTCTGGAGCACTTGTCTTAGTACTACACGATAATACCAGGGAGCTTATTCCCAAGGCGTGTTCATATAAAGCACCCCTGTCTCTGGAGATATGGTTCAGTGGGTTAAGAGCTCTTGTGAAAGTAAGAGGACCTGAGTTCAAATCCCCAGCACACACATAAAAGCCAGACATGGTCACATGTGCCTTTAATTCCAGCATTTGGAGTTAGAGACGGAGAGATCCCTAGATCTCACTGCCAGTTTTGTAAAAATTTGAGTTTGAGGCTCAGTGAGAGATCCTTTCTCACAGGAAATAAAACAGTAGAGAGCAATGGAAGGCTTCTGCATGCACACACATCAGTGTATATATCTGTAAAACTGTGCACACATATACCACACACACACACACACACACACACACACACACACACACACACACACACACACACCACTCCTACAAGTACTCTGAACAATTTTGCAATTTTGGTTTGTCCTGCTGTGGAAGAGGACAGTGCCTTGATTCCGAGTTACACTGCTTCAGGGAGCCAGTGTCAGCAGCAGTTAAGTTGAAGAACACTGGTGGGAAATTAGATATGTCCTGTTGTCTTAAACTGGGTCCTGAATCATGGCATCCTATTGTTTTTTTCTGGGTTTCTCTGTGTAAATCCCTGGTGGTCCTGGAATTCTCACATTGTACATCAGGCTGGCCTCGAACTCACAGACATCCACCTGCACTTTGCTTTTGAGGTACAATTGAAAATGGACAGCCCTCCAGCTTCCAAATGTGTGACATCCAGGGGGACCAGGCAGGGACTTCTGCCAAGATGTAGTGTTGTGAACTTACTTCCTCCCTCTCAAAACTCTTAAGCATCATTCCCATGTCTTCTTTATAGTCTTTGCTTGATCACTGTGCGATGGGCACAGGTATAATTCTATAAGTCCTATAAAGTAATGGGTATAATTACCACTGCTTTTTTACATGGGGGAACCAAGGCTCAGAGAAGAGTCTTCCCATCCACCCAGCTCATAGCTGGTAGAGTCTGGAGCACAAACTTCTTTTTCCTAATTTCCAGGCACTTTGCTGTCTTGCCAGATGCAAACGATTAAAGAGCCAAGACACTTTATTTGGAAGTAACGAGGGATTCTAAAAATAGCCTCAGCACTGTTTTACTAATTTGAAAGCGTAAAGGAACTGAGTCAAACAAGACTGAGAAATGTGTGCTGTCTCTTAGTATTAATTTCTATTACCTTGGTAATAATAATTGATGCTGTATTTATACATTAATTAAAAATACTTGAGATTTGGTACAAAATCAAGATGACACATGGGCTTGGCTTCCAAAGGAGATACTCATGGTAAACCAAGAATTTGAAAGACTGATTATATCAAAAGAAATGAATGTAAGTGTTAAAGAGTGTGTTAGGAATGGTTAATCCTGATGACCTCACAGAGCTGCGGGGCTGGGTGGGGTGATAGTGTTGATGGATGTCTGGACTTACCCAGACGTCAGCTGGCTTTCCATCCTGGGACGCATGGTGTTTTAATATGGTAGTTACAATGATGCTCTGAAAATGCACTAACATACAAATCTGATAAAATCATATTTTTTTGTAAAAAAAAAGACTTAAAAAAGATAAAGGAAACGGCAGTGCATTAGGTCTGCTCACTTTTCCAGCTTCCTTCTGTATTTGTGAATATTATGCTGTTTTAAAACACATCACACACATCTTAAAATTTCCTTTTTATTTATTTATTCATTCATTCAATCATTCAAGCCCCCTCCCTCCTCTCCTTCCAGTCCCACCCATACAAACCTTACAAATCCCTCCCCTACGACCCCCTTTTCCTCATAGAAGTGGAAGCTACCCTTGGGTACCACCCCAACCTGGGACATCAAGTTGCAGCAGGACTAAAGAGATCCTCTTCCACTGAGGCCTGACCAGTTCGGGAAAGGGGATCCAATGGCAGGAAACAGAGTCTGAGTCATCCCTCGCTCGAATTCTTAGGGGGCCCACGTGAAGACTGAGCTGCACCTCTGCTACATAGGTACAGGGTCCTAGGGCCAGCCCACGCATGCTCTTTGGCTGGTGGTTCAATCTCTGTATCTAAGGGCCCAGGTTAGCTGACTCTGTAGCTTGTCTTGTGGTGTCCTTGGCCCCTCCAACTCACTCAGTCCCATCTCCGACTCTTCCACAAGGGTAGAGTGCTATAGGGGAGATTTCGAACACTGTGTTGCTAACTTGAGAATACATACGTATACACCTCTGGCAGATAAAAAATTAAGGAAACATATGGAAAGCTGGAGATGTAGGGCAGTTGGTAGTGGATTTTCCAGTCATGCAGTAAATCCTGAGTTTGATCCTTGGCACTTTATAAAAGTGGGATATGATAGTGAATGCTTATGATTCTAACGCTTGGGAGGTGGGGGCAGGAGGATCGGAAGGTCAAGTTTATCCTTGGCTACAGAGAAAATTTGAGGCCAGCTCAGGATTCGTGAGACTCTGTCTAAGCACACAGAAGAAATGAATGAATGAATGAAGAAAGGAAGGAAGGAAGAAAGAAAGAAGGAAAACAACTGCATTAGAGTTGCAGCACTTCTAGGTCTAATGTTCCATTATCTAGAGACAGGGTTCTCTGTGTCAGGTTCTTCAGACCAGAACATGCTCAGTATATCACATTTGGCTGACCCATTTCTGTACCTCCAATCTGTGGGACTTTCTCCTCTCTGATAAGACATAACAATTAGGAAGAAGAGCTTAATTAGATGTAGGTATTTAAAAAATACATCATAAATGTATTTTTGTTTAGTTTCAACATTCTTTTTGAATTTCTTTTTATTAGATATTTGCTTTATTTAAATTTCAAATGTTATTCCCTTTCCTCCTTACCCCTCCAAAAACCCCCCATCCCATCCCTTTCCCTCCTCCCCCCTCACTAACCCACCCACTTCTGCTTCCCTGTCCTGGTATTCCCCTATACTGGGGCATAGAGCCTTCTCAGGATCAAAGGCCTCTCCTCCTTTTGATGTCCAAAAGATTCTGTTTCATAAAGAACCACTTTCTAAGTCTTAACCCTTCATGGACAACAGTCATATTCTGAGTAGTGACTTTGAGAATATGCCATATTCTCTTGCTTCATGTTGGGGGCCAATGGATAGAAATCACTTCTGAGTCATGAGAAAGAACCACTGTTACCCACCAAATAAGTGAACAGAATCTCTCAGTAAAAGGCAGAGAGAAGGGTCCAATGTTGGGATCATTTGATCTTGTTTTATACATAAATCTAAAAATAAAACTTCATTATGGTAATCCACTGACAATATGAAACAGATTTAGAAGGATTAAGATGTAGCAGCCATGGCAGTGTATGCCTACACTCACAATATCTGGAAAGGTAGAGTCTAGGAGGATCAAAGTTTCAAGGCCTCACTAAGCTGTGTAGCCTGCACTACATGAGTATATGTTTAACAAAAGAAGCAGGTAGTAATCACTTTAAGTGGCTCCAAGTTTCTAGAAAATCTACATATGTTTTAGTACAGTATTAACATTTAGAATCACTGCTTTAAGTATAGGATGAAACTAGAAACTATCTTCCTGAGTGAGGTTACCCAAGTCACAAAAGACCACATATGCGTGCACTCACTGATAAGTGGATATTAGTTCAACAGCTTGGAATACCCGAGATAAAATCCACAGACCATATGAAGCTCAAGAAGAAGAAAGACCAGACCAGGCAGTGGTGGCACACACCTTTAATCCCAGCACTTGGGAGGCAGAGGCAGGAGGATTTCTGAGTTCAAGGCTATCTGGGTCTACAGAGTGAGAGTTCCAGGACAGCCAGGTTTACACAGAGAAACCCTGTCTTGAGAAGAAGAAGAAGAAGAAGAAGAAGAAGAAGAAGAAGAAGAAGAAGAAGAAGAAGAAGAAGAAGCAGAAGCAGCAGCAGCAGCAGCAGCAGCAAGTGTGGATGCTTCAGTCCTTAGAAAGGGGAACAAAATACTCATGGGAAATAGAGAGTGGGAGGGAATTGGGAGGAAGAAGAGGAGGGGAAGGAGGAGGGGGGAAAGGGGAGCAGGATCAGGTATGTGAGGAGACAGGGATGCCATACAGAGGGTGAGGAATTTGAACAGAGGGGTGCAGCAATGGGGGATGGGAAGCTGGGGGTAGCCACCAGAAAGTCCCAGATGCCAGGAAAGTAAGAGGTTCCCAGGACCCAAAGGAGATGAGATTAGCAGAAATGCCCAACAACAGGGAGGGAGAACCTGTAGATACCATATCCAGAGGTTAGGCAAGCCCCCCCCCCCCCAGTTGGGGGATGGGGCCACCCACTCATCTCCAAATTTTTAACCCTGAATGTCTCCTGTCTAAAGGAAATACAGGGACAAAGTGTGGAGCAGAGACTGAAGGAAAGGTCATCCAGAGACTGCCCCACCTGGGAGTCCATCCCACATACAGACACCAAACCTAGATACTGTTGCAGATACCAAGAAGTGCTTGCTGACAGGAGTCTGATACAGCTGTTTCCTGAGAGGCTCTGCCATAGCTTGACAAATACAGAGGGGGATGCTCTCAGCCAACCATTGGACTGAACATGGGATCCCCAATGGAGGAGCTAGAGAAAGGACTGAAGGAGCTGAAAGGGTCTGAAGCCCCATAGGAAGAACAATAATATTAACCAACCAGACCGTCCAGAGCTCATTTGATTATTTGATAAGGATTATTTGATAATCCTTAAATGATGTCAGGTCTCTGGACTTATTTTTTTAATAATTATTTAGGGTGTTTGTATGTGTGTTCGTGAATGTGTGCATGTATGTGTCTGTGCCTTCACAAGTGTGTGGAGGTCACTGGGCAACTAGGACAAGTCACTTCTTGTGGGTTCCACCATGTAGGTTCTGGGGATCAAATTTAGGTCATTTAGACACATGGCTCTTTATCCACGGAGCCACCTTGGTGGCCCCAGCCTGGACCTTTCTGTGATCTTAGTATTTTATTCAGGTTTTCCCATGAAGACACACTAGTAAAGCTTCATTCGGAAATCATGTTTCCTGCCTTCCTCCACATCTCGACGGGATCATTTAGGTTTGTGTTTCCCTAACACACCTCAGGTTACTGATTACTAAAGAAATGATCTCCGCTCTTCTCTCTTTCTGCAAAAACAACTGGGCAAACTCTACATGATGAATGTCTTATCCAACTCTGACTGAGGCTTGGGGACTTAGGGAGGTAGATCTGTCACCACTAATAATGACACTGATGGTCCACACAGTGTCAGGTTACCTTTTAGAGACTCTATCATTTAGGGTCTACATGAGAGTGGGGAAACAGAGAACCCACGTCAGACAACACTGTCAGGCATAACCAGCTCAGCAATTTGGGACAATTTAGTTAAGGGACAGATAACACAGCAATTTATCAAATTGTTAAGACTTCATCAAATAAATTATTCGTAAGATGTCTCAGTGAGGAAGTAATGGTAAATGTACTAACATTATATAAGAGGGCGAGATGCTAAGAGACAAACAAACAAACAAACAAACAAACCACTTTTTGATATTTAAACAAGTTACCTTCACTGTGTTGTTCCTGTTATATTTAGTTAACCAAAGCCTTATTGTATTGTATGTTTGAAGAAAACAATAAAAATAATTAAAGCTTCTTTGTTTCACTGGTAGAGAAAAGTCTGAACCTCATGGACTAGTCTCACCTGGCCTGATATTTCTTCTTACTTTCAGCCATTTTCCCAGCACAATGATTCTTCATCTTACTCTCCGACACATGAGTTAATTAGCTAATCTGGATTTTGATTCACACATATTAAAAACCATCTTTTTCTGAGCTCACAAAAAGCCTCCTTATGTGAAATTAATGGCATTATGTCCAAAAGAATGGCGTTCCATTGTCTTTTACTTGGGAAGAAAAGGAGGTAATTAGTTTGATATATATTTTTCACTCGTGAATGTTAATGCCATCTTCACAGCAGAAAGAAAGGTGAATGGCTGTGCCCGGGCACTGTTCCTGGATTTTGTGGACCTGACATTATAGAAAGGAATTTGGAGAAGTGGAACAGGATAAAAGGGCCTCAGTTGAATACGTGAGCAAGCAGTGTTCTTAATACTTCAACAAAATCTTACAAAGTTCGAAATTCATAGAGCGCTTCTGAAAGGCTGCCAAGAGGGATATTTTCAATAGATTGGTAGAATGAGAAATCAAATGTATATTATTTTGGAAGAGATTGGAGTTTAATACAGCCTTTGCCCAGGTTAAATTTATATCAATAAAATAGTAGGTGGAGAATGGGACCATTTGATTTTCAGCCCTCAGAGGACACACAACGTCTCTAGAAAAGATGAACGCAACTTGGGGCTACCCCTTTTTAGGCCTCTGTGTTCCTTTTCAAAAGCAGCCTGGGAAATTTCTGCCATCCTTTGGAGTTCGAGGCAGCGGCAAAGCTGCGGTCAGAAGTGATGGATTGCGCAGCCAATTTGCTTGAAGTTTGTGGTTCATTAATCCAGCTTTTTTTTTTTTATTTTGAATTTCAAAGGACTGGAGTGATGTCATTTGGAATGTAGATCACAGAAAATTAATGGCGTTCCTTGGTCAGAAGTGAACAGGGGGACAATGAGACCTAGAAGAAAGGGATGGGTGGTGGCTGAGGTTTGGGGAGTCTGGTTTCCACCAGGAAAGCCTCTGCAGCTCTTCATATCTCACCCTGTCCCTCCCCTCCCCCTCCCCCGCGGGCTGAGGGAGGCTGCTTTGAGAGATTGCCCTGCTCCCTGTGAGAGAACACAGTGGTTCCCAAGCACCCAGCAGTCTCAAGTCTTGTCTGTCACATTCAGTGCTGCAGACCTGCCTTTTGTCTGTCCCTAGGTTCTCAGCCCACCACCCCATCTGCGCCAGGAATTTTACAAGTTTGGTTTAGATGAAGGGAGCCCTGCCCATTTCAGGACGCTTCTATCCTGTGCTTCCCACGCTGGGGCCCAGGTGGAGTGGCAGAAGGGAGCCTGGATCATAGCCAAAGATGCAGTCTGGGAAAGCGTGCTCAGAGCAGGTCCCGGGAAAGATCAAATGGGACAAGTGAATGAGTGTTTAAGGAGCATATCCTAGCTGCTAAGCTGGCAGTTAGCCGCAGTCTCTTAGGTCATTGGACCGCTATAGCAGTTATCTGTGATGCTAACAGAAATGGAATACTTGGCCCGAAATGGCCACACAGCCACGGCTTCTTGAATGAAACGGAGTGAAACAACTCCAACAACAAAAGTCTCCACAATAGCTCAGCTAGATATTGACACTATGCTTTTTAAAGTGAGGAAACAGATTTTTAAAGCTGTGTTCAGGACAGCAGGAGAATTCTGTCCTTGGTATCTTTGTGAACTGGTAACAATAACCTTCAGACATAACTTCACGCAGCAGCATCACCACGGAAGCCCTGGACTCTGGAAATGCCTGAAGTATCGGTTAAGTGATTTCATTGACCTTGTACACGAAAGGCTAGTGGCATCCCTGTAGGACTGTCTTTTTGCATGAGGACAGGTGAGGACTTACGCATAAGAATACTATCTATGACACAAGGTGAACCATCTACACTTCGTAAGAAAGTCGAAGTTTTTCATGCATCTCAAAAAAGGTAATGAGCCAGGCGGCGGTAGCACACACCTTTAATCTCAGCACTCAGGAGGTAGAGCAGGCAGGTGCATCTCTGAGTTTGAGATCAGTCTGGTCTACATAACGAGTTCCAGGACAGCCAAGGTACACAAAAAAACCCTACCTCAAAAAAAAAGTGGGGGCTGGAGAAATGGCTCAGCAGTTAAGAGCACTGACTGCTCTTCCGGAGGTCCAGAGTTCAAATCCCAGCAACCACATGGTGGCTCACAACCATCTGTAATGAGATCTGATGCCCTCTCCTGGTGTGTCTGAAGACAGCTACAGTGTATAATAATACAGTGTATGATAATAAATAAATAATTTTTTAAAAAATGTGATGAGATTTTGCAAAATAATTTTCCCTTTAGAAATCTTATTTTTGGCTTAGGACTCAAAATATGCTAGTGTTTATTGGGTAACAATATGACTATATAATTGCAAGACTGAGATGTTTTCTGTTGGCAGTGCAGAAGTGGTTCTTTCTCTGTTTCTTTTGTTTTTTGTTTTTTTTCAAGACAGGGTTCCTCTGTGTAGCCCTGTCTATCCTGGAGCTCACTCTGTTGACCAGGCTGGCCTCGAACTCGGAAATCTGCCTGCCTCTGCTTCTCGAGTGTTGGGATTAAAGGGGTATACCACCACCGCCCGGCTCTTTCTTTTTCTTGTACAATTTATTTAAATATTTATCTTTATTATTTTTACAGTCAAGTCGTTATCCCCCTCATGGTCTGCACTCCCACAGTTCCTTATCTTATTCCTTCCCCCCTACATGGGATGTCCATGTAGGATGGGGATGTCCCTACATCCCACCCCACCCCACCCCACCCCATCCCACCCCACCCCACCAGGATTCCCCACTCCCTGGGGCCTCAAGTCTTTAGCAAGGTTAGGTGCTTCTCTCACTGAGGCCAGACCAGGCAGTCCTCTGCTGTATATGTGTCAGGTCAGGGGCCTAGGACCAGATTGCTGCCTGGTTGATGGTTCAGTGTCTGAGATATCTCTGGTATCAGGGGGTGGGGTGGGGTGGTGGTTGTCCAGGTTAGTTGAGACTCCTGGTCTTCCTATGCGGGTCACCCTCCTTCTCAACTTCTTCCAACCTTTTCCTAATTTAAGCACAGGGGTCCCTGACTTTAAACCATTGGTTGGGTATAAGTATCTGCATCTGTCTCAGTCTGCTTGCCTGTTGGACCTCTCGGAGGACAGCCATGCCAGGCTCCTGTCTGTAAGTGCACTATAGCATCAATAATAGTGTCAGGCCTTGGAGCCTCCGCTGGAGAAGGATTCCAAGTTGGGCCAAATCATACTCTGTCACACTAACAGTCAGAGCTGATACAGGTGGTAGATTTTGTTGCCTGTATGTTTATTGGTTTCCGAGCATGCTTTTAACTTGATAGCATGTTCTATGGCTCCTTCTAACCATAACTAGGCTTTTATTTTAAATACATTTAGGGCATTATGTCAAGATAGAGTAAAAGTAAATTGGTAAAAAAAATAATCAGTTTTATGCATTCTCATTTTGGTTCCTTACTTTCTCTTAGGGTCTGATAACCCTGGAAGTAGTCACTAAAGATTGATCAATAAATTGCAGCTTTCAGTATCCGCAAAGAACAGAGCCTTAGAAAGAACCCAGCCTCGGTGCGCCTTCTACCTGGCTTCGTCTTTCTCTATGTGGAGAAGGCGTATGTGATTGAGCGTATTTCATTTACTATTTGAGAATTTCGTACAGGTGTATAATATATTTTGATCAAGTCTACCCTCTGTTCTCTTCTCTCTAATTCATCCCCTATCTCCGCACCGTTTTTCTTTCTGTAGTTTATAAGGCATTAGTGTAGTAATACATGTACATTTGGAGGAGTCATAAATAGTACTTATTACCTTGGTATATCATACTGGTCTTGACACTGTTATTTACATTTATGTGTTTTTTCCACCACCTTCCCCTTCCCATAGTCTGACTACACAATACATTCCAGAATGTCTAGCCACAGAGCAAAGCAACTAATGTCCCTAACAGTCCATACTGTTAGGAGAGGGTCAAGATTCCCCTATAGGAAATGCAATGATTTAAAAAGAATTTGTAATGCAGCACACCGACTATGGTAGCATCGATAGGAATGAAGATGGACAGCGGAGATGGTTGGTTGCCACTTTCTCTTGACACTAAGCATAGGACTTTATAGCTTCTGCTCAAGTTTTCCTTTGTGCTTTCTAGTCTACTCTTGGTACCTTGCAACTGGTCTTGATGCTCCCCCCGGCTCTTCTATGAGTTCTGCAACAACCTGGTCAGTTTCTGCCCTACTATTCTTCCTCCCAGTTTCATGTGCCTGTTTGAAAATCCAGAGTCCACTCAGTGGTACTAGTATGTGCATGGGTATAGGACTATTTATTAGGGCGTGGTAGCCTCTCAGCTGGTGCATCCCTGAAGATTGCCAATTGCTAATTGCCAATAGTTCCCTAGCTAGAGGTAAGGACTCTGTGAGCC
This sequence comes from Apodemus sylvaticus, assembly GCF_947179515.1. Classification (NCBI taxonomy): domain Eukaryota; kingdom Metazoa; phylum Chordata; class Mammalia; order Rodentia; family Muridae; genus Apodemus; species Apodemus sylvaticus. The sequence continues at coordinate 132,505,864 of NC_067472.1, read as the reverse complement.
CCTCCCCCATCTGGGCTACAAGCTTGACTATCTAGATGTTGCACATATACCCACAGTTACTGTGAGGCCATGCCTGGAAGTCACAGTTTTGCAGTCCTCTCCAGTCTATGGCTTTTATAATTCTTTCACTCCAGTTTCTTAGATGATCCCTGAGCCTCAGGGGGAGGAGGTCTGAGGTAGACATTCCTTTTAGAGCCCAGTACTCCACAGTGTCTGTAAATTGGGAATATTTGAAAAAGTAGCCTCATTTTTTGGTTGAAAGGAAAGAATACGAAACTTCCACGATGGGACTTTCAGATGTATTAAGTGGGCAGAGAATAGTTTAAGCACATCATTATTTCCCTGCCCAGACCTAAGAGCCATTATCAGTTTTGTGTGTCAAGGTTTATGTCTTTCTTCTCTATTCTTATGGACTGGTTTAAAGGAAATCCCTTGTGGTTTCATCAGTAAGGACTTAAGATAGAAAACCACCTTTAAGAAACCACCTAGCAAAGATCATACCTAGAACAATGAGCAACGTCTTCAACTTATATACTCCCTGATTGTTTTGAAGGTGTTCTCTGTAGTTAAGATCTGGTTCTGACACATTTTTCTTCCTTTATTAATAGTTTTAGTATAAAAATAAAGGGTTCAGGATGAGATTTTCATATGTGATGTATAATCAGTTATACCTTGTTCTTATTTGTTCCCTTGCCTTTCCCATAACTCCGTGTTTAAATCTAGATTCTGCATCTGAGAGAACACTGCATTTTGTCTTTCACCCTATTACCCTCTCTTGTTCTCCCCTCTCCTTTTAACCTTTCTCCCATTTCACCCTTCCCCTTCGACCTTCACATTATCCCTCTTTCTCTGTCTGTCTGTCTGTCTCTCTGTCTGTCTGTCTGTCTGTCACTCTTTCCTTAAGGACAGAAAACATTCAATGTTTGTTTTTTAATGAATATTTGTATATATTTATATAGGAAAGCATGTAATATAAAATTATTCTAAATGCTTTATCCTTCCCCCAACTGATAAATAAACCAATAATAAACAATCATATCTGTTTCTAAGCCACATTTAAAGCATTTTCCAAAATTAACTTTTATTATAAAAATCTACTTTTAAACACACCAATAATATAAGGAAAAAATACATAGCAAGCATCCATGTTGCCGTTTCTCAATAATAACACTTTTCAAAGTAGTGAATTTAATCCTATACTTCCTATTTTTCATATTGTACCTTAGTTCTAGACACAGAATAGAAAGACCCCTTAATCTCTGGGATGTGTCTTTATCTTTAGAAAGCAAATATGCTAGACTCAGAATAACAAGGTGTCTCTGTAGTCTGTGAGTCTAGAGCTGAGGTACAATGAGCCTTCAGGCATTGCAACCTCCCCTGCTAGAGGGTGGGGTTTAACTGTGGAACACAACCTTTGCTTCTGTGACTGGGCTTGGGTAGGGAGTGGACCAGGTAGAGCTCTATCAGAACACAATAGTCTCATTCTAATTTCTAGACATTGCCTGCTTCAGGTCCCTTGTTTTGCACTTGTGGCTGCAAAAAACATGAGTGAAATTTTTGTAGATATGTAGAAAAAAAGCAGTCATTCTAGATGATATACTTCCCCAGAGTAACAAAATGTTAGATCTTGTGGGGATGAGAGTACTCACATCCTAATGCAAGAGCTTCAGTTGCAGTCCTAGGTGGAGTAGAGAATTAAACAGAAGTAACAGAGGGGAGAGAGAGGGTCCAGGTGGGGTGGGAGAAAGAAAGGATGCATGGCTTGTTCTATGAGTTTTTGAGGAGGTCAAGTATGGTTCTTTGACTCATGAGGTAGGAGTCCATCAGGAGAATCTGACCATTCATGCCAACTCTGCAAATGAGACCTAATTTCATTTTCCAATATTTTGAGAGAAGTGCGGAGGACATAATCTGTATAGACACTGTGATGCAAGGACAGACCTAGGATCATGTGTGGCAGGCACTTCCAGAGAATAAATTCTGATTATCCCAGGCAGAGGAGTGATGCTGGTAAAGTTGATATATACACTATTTCTTATAGAAACATGCCTTCCTAGCTGGGTGGTGATGGTGCACCTTTTAATCCCAGTACTTGGGAGGCACAGGCAGGTGGATCTCTGTGAGTTCCAGACCAGCTTGGTCTACAAAGTGAGTTCCAGGGCAGCCAGGACTGTTACACAGAGAAACCATGTCTTGAAAAACCAAAAACCAAAAACTAAATACCAAATACCAAACCAAACTAAAATACTCCAGTGAAAAACAAAAACAAAAAAACCCAACCAAACATAAAACTAAAAAAATAAATATGCTTTCCAGATGCTATACTCATATTCTGAAAGAATTAGACCTTTTCTCTTGAAATATATTGATATTATAAAAATTATTTCTTTTATTTTTGAGGTTATAATATCATTTCCCCTCTTTTTTCTCCCTTCAAAGTCTTCCATAAACCCCTCTTTTCTCTCTAATTAATGGTCTCTCTTTTCATTAATTGTTTTTACATACATACATGTATATTCCTAAATATATAAATACAACCTGATCAGGCTTACGACATCACTTGTATGCATATTTTCAGGGCTGAACACTTGGTATTGGGTAATCACTCGGTGTGCCCTTCCTAGAGGAGACCCTCTCTCCTGTTCTCAGCGCGGCTTAGTTACCTGTACTTTCTCGAGGCCTGTGGTTTCGTTCCCGTTCACTTTGGCATGACTGTTCTTGCCCTTGTTTTGCTTCTCTGTAAGCCGTGGTGCTGAGGAGACTTTCTGGGTGTAGTTTCTGACATTCCTAGGAGGCACAATCCCCCTCTCCTCTGGTTATTATCTTTCCACCCCTCTTCCCTGAAATATATTGATATTCTTTAATTGTCCAAGTTACTTATTAGTACTGTCAGTAAATGTAATAATAAAAACAAGCATTTGGATAGTATTCCATAGTTGTCAGAATAGTTTTACAAACATTTCTTTCATCTTTATGAATACTTTGGCCACTTAAAGCTGAGGCTTACCCAGTTCTTATTACAGGCTGTAATCCACGGATGCTTTTTGTGTGTATGTCATCATTTCTGTCTATCCCTTCTTTAAGGGATTTGTCTCTAAAATCCTCCTCTTTTGTATCAAGTCAGATTCACTGAAAAATCAGAATAAATATGTAGCTTGTTTTATTTTATTTATTTATTTATTTATTTTTTGCCCCACAGAGAATTGGTTTATGCAGTCAGGGTGTTTGGCTCAGTAGTTCCTTGCCTCTCATTATCAAACTGGAGCTTGAAGTCCTCAAGCAAAGGGAAGACTGCAGGCAGGGGTCCCATATGCATTATGTTGGAACCCTGTAAGAACAAACTGATTCCCCTCCCCTTCTCTCTCTGTTTGAGTGTGAGTGTGTGTGTATGTGCATGTGTGCATGTGTGCATGTGTGTGTGTGTGTATATGTGTGCATGTTTGTATGTGTGCATGTGTGTGTATATATCTGTGCACATGTGCATGCATGCATGGTATATGTGTACATGTATGTTGTGTGTATTGATGTATGTGCTATTGTACATATATGGAGAAGAGAGATAACTTGGGATGTTATTCCTCAGGAACAGTCTACCTTGTTTCTTGAGATAGGCTCTCTCTCTGGGACTTGGGTATCCTCAGTTAGGTTAGGCTGGCCGGCCAATGAACCTCAAGGATCTTCCTGTCTCTGCCTCCCTGATCTGGCAAGCTCATGTAACTACAGCTGCCTTTTTATATGGTGCTAAGATCAAACTCAGGTCCTCATGTTTGTGTGGTAGGAAGCGGGCATTTTACCACACTGAGCTTTCTCCCCAACCCTCCTATTGCTTCTCACTTTGGAGAGGAGGATGTGGTACATAAACTAAGAAGCTCTGAACACTCAAGGCACAATTCACATATCAAACGATTCCCAAGAAGAAGGAAGGAGAGGGCCCTGGTCCTGGAAAGGCTTGATACAGCAATGTAGGGGATTACCAGGACAGAGAAGTGGGAGGGGGCTGATTGGGGAATGGGTGGAGGGAGGAGGGCTTATGGGACTTATGGGGAGGGGGGAACTGGGAAAGGGGAAATTATTTGGAATGTAAACAAAGAATGTAGAAAATTAAAAACACAAAACAAAACAAAACTAGTCTTTTCTCACAGAGCTGAATACACACCCAGGGCCCAGGAGTGGTGTGTGTGTGTGTGTGTGTGTGTGTGTGAATCTGGTGGGTAAGGAGAGTGTGAATCCAGCTGCTGTATCATGCCAAGGAGATGTGCCTAAAGATCAGCGGCAGATACATGTGGCAGAATAGTAATGCATTCCTTTTGCCTCTCCCCTCTACTGAGGGTCTCCTGTGTAGCCCATCAGAGGAAAAATTTTGAAGTGTCATTCAGCCTAACCAAGAGGGACACATTTGAAAGGCATTATTGCACCTGTTTTGAGACATGAGAGAGGTAGGAAGTAGTTTATGTTCCGGGCTGGAGAGAGAATAGTGACCCAAAGTAGGAGACTTTGAGTTGACTTGCACCACTCCGAGAGGCCATGTCAACTTTGTGACCTTTGTGACTCCATTAAACATCCTTCCCTGCAGTAGATGCTTCTCACTGTAGGATGTGTCCTGCTGGCTGCTTGATACACAAGTAGCTGAACTTTGTGAGAAGTGGGAAAACACTCTTTAAAATGAAATAATTATCAGGGAAGTGTGGAGTACTGGCTTATTTATGCTTCAGAGTCATTCACTCATCCAGGCGCTATTTGTGGCTCTGTGGTAGTGTTGTGCTGTGGCTTCGGCTCTTTGGGGGATTGTCTAGTATTGCTCAGGGCAACAGCTGCATCCTTGGGTGTCCTGGTTGCAGACAGCTAATTGCCACATACCTCATACACAGTCCTGTAGACTGTGCCTGGCAGGCTTTTGGCTTCAGCTAGGTGGGTACCCTTCATGTCATGGCATCTTTGACTCTTGGCTACTGAAAATACCTTCCTTCACAAACTCGGGCTCTGCTAAAGGCATACCTGGCCAAGCCTGACTCTCATCTGTCTCTTTAAAGTCACTACTATCAACTTGGAGTCAGGGCCATCTACCATTCGGGAATCTGTCACTATGCGTATTGCAGAGTTCAGGGAAGGGACTGGCTTGTGTAGTTTTGAGAAAGGCACAGGACAGAGAAGAGCTGACAAGTGCTTAGTAGCTTTAGCCATGGTGTCTGATCTGACTTGGTGCCATCTTTGAAATCCACACCAGTGAATAAAACACTCCTCAAGCAAGCGTGAGACAATCCCTGAGGACACACACAGGGACGGTTGGACCAGCAGGGTCTGTTACACAGTCAGGAGGCTAGCTCTGGGTACTGAGAGCCCTCAGGGCAAATGGCAGCTTTGAGCTCCAGGACCAAGATGACAGGGACTGCCAAAAGCCACGCACGCCAGCTCTGACATCTACGTGCTCCCCGGGAGCACACTGCCACTCATAATCTTTGTTCTTTGATCATAGCTTAATGGAAGAGAAAGCTCAGTGCTTTTGAGGCCTCAGCTGGGAACTGGCGCTCTGACAGGCAGGCCTGAAAGGCCAGGGGCCCAGATAGCTCTGCAAAGAATAGCAGCTCACAATGCCAGAGGACTCTACTCATTGGCCCAGGGCAGTGGATAGTTTTCTAGTCTTTTTACATAAATAAATCCTGATAACTTCATCGAATATTTCATTCTGTGTTCCTACTACAGGGGAAGGAGGGGGGTGACTCAGGAGTTTAGACTAGATCTTCTTATGCCAGGAAACCTAAGCTTTACACCCAGCTGGGGCTCTTGGAGACAAAGCTTTTATCCTGAAAAAAAGTAAAGCCAATTTCTTCTTCTCTGAGGATTTAGTAAGTTAATCTATACATTATCACCAAAGTAAGGAAGTCACAGCCTCCAGGCACCGGAATTCCCACAGAGAACCAGCAGGGGTGTTTAAGAGGATGACTTTTTTTTTTTTTTTTTTTTTTTTTTTTTTTTTTTTTTTTTTGGAGGGGCATGTTCTTTCTACTTGTGACAACCATCTTTGGAGTATGGCAGAAAGACAGATGATGCTGCCTAAAGACTGTATAGCTCCTGGCCCTTTAGATAATTTCTTTACTGCTTATGATCAAGCCTATCTCTCTACACTCTCCCAAGATAGTCCATTCTCTCAGGACCAACCAGAAAGACTCTGTAAATGTGTGTGTGTGTGTGTGTGTGTCTGTTTCTGTGTGTGTGCTTGTAGGCGCTCGCACGCACACGCGCACGTGTTAGGCTTGCCATTTTATTCTCTAATTAGCAGTAAAAAGTTAAAACTTGGCTCATGGCATGGATACACAAGACCTGGAGATCTGAGCTCCAGAGAGAAGCACACGAAGGGGAGTTCTTGGTGAGGCATGTGTGTGTACTTCCTTCTCACAGTGCTAGCCCTGGGATTCCAACAAGAGGGGTATATTCAGAGTACATCAAGTGAACCCGCTCCAACACAAGGTGGAAGAGTCTGTCACTGTGTATCTAGCATGGGCTCCCTTCCTGTTCTCTGAGTTGTTGGCTATGTGGCCTTACTTCCACCTTTGTCTGGGATCCAGGCATTGTCTGGTCTTTCTGATGTCAGTCCTTGGTCTTCATTTCTAGATGAAGTCATTTTGGTTCTGCCCTGGTAACTCAAAACCTTATCACTTTGCTTGAGGCTACGATGGGATCATAACACATTCTTTTAAAGCCCGTTCCCTCTCTCCTTCCGTCTCTTTGTTCATCTCTTGCTCCCTCTCTCCTTTCCTTTCCTTTTTCCCTTCCTCTCTTCTTCTATCCTCTATTGACACCAAGATCAGGGGCAACCACAGGGCTACAAAGTCAAGTGATAACTCAGTTTTAAATTTAAGGCACTCATAAGATTTTGCAGTTGACACTGACGTATATTCAATTTTAAAGCTTGTTCTGTGCATCCAATCACATGACCCTCTACTTGTTTTACATATTTAAGCTATATCAGCAACAAGTTTGCTATGGCTGCACAAGCAGAGACTCAGTCTTTCGCTTGCCTTGGTTCCTAGGATCTGTCTCAGTGATGTGCTTTAGGGTATAGATCAGACTGCCTGCTTCCTGGTCCCAGTAGTGAGTTCTGAGTTACATGAAGTCTCTGAGAGTACAGACCAGTGCCTGGCACAGAGTGGGTCTCAGGCAGTGACAGCTATTATGATTACTGTGGGTAGAAAAGCTTGGGAAATATTCCTTAGTGCATTTGAAATGTGTTGACAGATGGGCAGAGACAGGAGGTGAAATTCAAGCCTGTTGACTTGTTAGGAGAATAGTTCCTCAATTAGATAACAGCAAAAACTCCTAATGCTGTTTTGTTATGCTTCAAGTTGGCATTCTTGTGTGTGTACGTGTGTGTGTGTGTGTGTGTGTGTGTGTGTGTACATGTGTGTATGTGTGTGTGTATGTGTGCACACACATATGTATGTTTGAGAGAGTGTGTAGGTCAGAAATAACCTTGGGTATTAAACACTTTTTTTTTGAGATAAGATCTTTTATTGGCCTTCCACTTATCTAATTAGTCTAGACTTGATGATGAGCCATGAATCCGCATAAAACTCTCTCTCCAAAACAGGGATTACAAATGAGTGCCACAAAGCTTGACCTTCTTATGAGGGCTCTGGGGATTGAATTCAAGACCTTGTGAACGCGAGACTACCAGTTTGCCAATGGAACCATTTTTCCGGCCCCACTGGCATTCTTATGAAAGGTTGATTGCTTTAGAGAACAGACAGAATTATGAAATCAGATGTAGGTAGCCTCAAGTTGAATTGGCTAAGTTGACTATAAGACACCACGATGCCTGGATGACAATATGTGGTTTGCATCATCACTGGATTAACAGTGACAGTTGGTAGAGTAACTTGTACATAAAGTAGAGCTAATTAATTAACTAATTTTATAGGCTATTAGTCTGCTAAGGCTGCCAATAACAGCAAGTAAAGTATTTCTGTGTGACACCCAAACAGAAAACTATAGTTTCTGTTCTAGAGGATGGCAGCACAAAACTGGTGGCGTTAGACTTGGTTCATCTGAAGCTTGTAAATGCTCATCTTCCTTACTATGTATTTATGTTATTTTTCTTCTTCTATCCAATGAAAAAATAAATCATCTGTATTTGAAGGTTATCAGTTATTATGGGTTGTGTTCATTGTAATTGAAGTTGGTTACCTTTACAAGAAATTTGTCCAAATGAGGCCATGCTTGAAACTTTACTATTTGTTTTGAAACAAATTAGAACCAGGTATTATTCCCCACTTCTTAGAGAAGAGGAACAAGAGCCTATGGGACCTTTCCCTGGCCTAGTTCATCAGAGGGCTGTTGAGAAGAGGTCCAATTGCTCTTGAAAGCTACTGAGCCTCATCAATATGTAAATATGGCAGGTAGTCCTAATGGGTGAGCATTAGGTATAATACTTGGGTCAGTACTTACTCTTCCCTAGCACATGAGCTTGGCTCTGAGGGACTGGATCAAGTAGACATGGTACTTAGATAGAAATGAGATATCTTCTTTTCTACTTAGGAATCTCTGCTTCTTATACTGATGGTTGGATTACTAACCAGAATCTATTGACAACCATAACAGTTATAGCTAACACTCCATGACTTAAAATTGCTAGCACTCTGTGATTTTTCTGAGCTGCTTGTGTCAATGTCATTTTCATCCTTTGACAATCCTGTGGGTGGAGGCAGATCTATAACTCCTCATGAAAGCCCTTAGGGCCAGATACATCCATAATCCCGAGCTCTGAAGACTTTAGAAGTGTAATAACAGTATATGCCCTGTACATTACATAGTATTCCTGAAGGGTCTGAGGCAGTTTTGAGGTCCTAGAGCTGACTGTCCAAATAAGCCACATGACACTGCACTGATAAAGGTATGTAACATCTTGTTTGTTTAGGTCAAATTTTGCTACTTCTGAATTATAAAAAATATGGTTTGTTTTAGGGCTTTTTGAATTCTAGATAGGCATGTTGGATCCCAAGTCAGCTCTTGTGTGAAGTCACACACCTGTCCAGAGAGGTGAGCTGGGTTGGATGAACTCAAGGTCAGGTCATGGTTAAGGAAGCCAAAGCCCTGATCCAGCTTCTTATACCGATGGTTGGATTACTAACCAGAAGCTATTGACAACAATAACAGTTATAACTAACACTCCATGACTTAAAATTGCTAGCACTCTGTGATTTTTCTGAGTTGCTTGTGTCAATCTGCCTGTCAACAGAGGGGGCTGAGGGTAGGATTCTTTTGAGTAAGATCTGGGCATAATTTTAGGGATAGTGTAACCCAATGGCCAGGGACAGGTGTATTGCCTTGTCCTCTCCTGAATCAAGCTGGTTATTTCAGTTGAAAACACCGAACTTCCTCACATCTGAAAACCACCAAGTTAAGGAGGATGACAGGAATGCAAGGGTTAGTTGGGATTTTTTTTGAGGGGGGTTGAATACTGAATGTCTTTTTATGAAATGGAATATACAATTACAAACATAAAATTAGATTCACGGTAATTTTTTTTTATTAGAATGTAGACTCACAACAGATTATAAACCTTAAAAAAGCTACTCAGCAAAAGCAAGAAGGTAGATGGGGACCTTTCACAATTTCTGTTCAATTTTTCCATAAACCTAAAACTGCGCAAAAAAATCAATTAATTAAAAAGACAAAGAAATTGCCAAATAGCTCAGACACCACACAAATCAGAAAGCATTTTTGTTAATTAACAACCTGTACTCTTCTTTAATAGTCTTTTGTCAGTAGGTTTTTTGGCTGTAAATTCTTGGATTTCTTTTTTTACAAGATAACGATGTTTTGTCTTTTTTTTTTTTGGTGGGGGAGAGACTATAAAAAAATCATCTGCAAAGGTGATAACAGTCTTTCTCTTCAGCATGGTTGATCAAACTGGTTTCTTATTAATAAGAGTTTAGAAAAGTTTCTCTTAGCATTTCATGTCTTTGTCAGTGATATCAAGTAAAGTTTTGGGATCTGTGACAAGTTGGAGACACCTCTGCCAAGCTTCTTCCTAGCAATCTTTGTTTAGCCTCCTGTGGGCCTCAGGGGAGGAGAGCTGCTGGAGCTCACTACAGATGTGTGTTCCAAGACAGATGGGAGAAGAGAGTTAAGTTAGACTTGGTTGTATTCTTAGTGACCATCTCTCTCGAGACCTGATGCTTCCAGACTTTCCACTGGAAGATCACCCCTGACCTGGCTTTGTGAACAGTGCTTTGGCAGGAAGGTCTTTAACATCCCTGTATTCCCCTGTCTGTGGTTCTTTGGACTTCTAGCTCATTAATGTTCTGCTAACAAGGTCTCTGTTTTGTGTGCATGTCTTACTTAACATGCCAGTTTCTTAGGAGACAGGCCCTGGAGCCAAGGGGATAAGTAAAGATCTTGTTTTGAAAGTATGATGACCGAAAGTTTGACTCCTTGAATTTGGGGAAAATTTTTGGGTGTGGTGGTATGTGATTGTAATCTCAAATGTATGGAAGTAGGAACAGGAGTTTTCCTGGGGCTTGTTGGCTATCTTGTCCAGGCTATTAGCTTTAGGCTACGAGGGAACCTGTGCTGAGGGTTGACAGCTGAGATCAACTTCTTCCCCCCCCCACCCCCACCCCAGATGTTAAAAAGAAGATGGGCTCTGTCTCAATACTTTTGGATTTCTCAGTATCCCAAAAGAGACCCTGATGTCAGGGGCATGTTTCTCCATGTCTATGACACTAGCACTCAGCATGGTGTCTGTCATGAAACTAGGATTTAATCTTGCCAAAAGCAATATACAGATTCAATGCAATCCCCATGAAAATCCTAAAACAGTTCTTCATAGAGTTAGAAAAAGCAATTCTCAAATTCATCTGGAATAACAAAAAACCCAGGCTAGCTAAAACTATTATCAACAATAAAAGAACTTCTGGGGGAATCAGTATCCCTGACCTCAAGCAGCACTACAGAGCAATAGTGTTAAAAACTGCATGGTATCGGTACAGTGACAAACAGGTAGATCAATGGAATCAAATTGAAGATGCAGAAATGAACCCATACACCTATGGCCACTTGATATTTGACAAAGGAGCTGAAACCATCCAGTGGGGGGAAAAATAGCCTTTTCAAAAAATGGTGCTGGTTCAACTGGAGGTCAGCATGCAGAAGAATGCAAATTGATCCATTCTTATCTCCTTGTACTAAGCTCAACTCCTAGTGGATCAAGGACCGCCACATAAAACCAGACACACTGAAACTAATAGAAAAGAAAGTGGTGACGACCCTTGAGGACATGGGCACAGGGGAAAAGTTCCTGAACAGAACACTCATGAATGCTCTAAGATCAAGAGTTGACAAATGGGACCTCATAAAATTACAAAGTTTCTGTAAGGCAGAGGACACTGTCAATTGGACAAAACGGCAACCAACAAATTGGGAAAAGATCTTCACCAACCCTACATCCGACAGAGGGCTAATATCTAATATATACAAAGAACTCAAGAAGTTAGACTCCAGAGAGCCAAATAACCCTATTAAAAATGGGGGTACAGAGCTAAACAAAGAATTTTCACCTAAAGAATTTTGAATGGCTGAGAAGCACCTTAAGAAATGTTCAACATCATTAATCATTAGGGAATTGCAAATCAAAACAACCCTGAGATTTCACCTCACACCAGTCAGAATGGCTAAGATCAAAAACTCAGAAGACAGCAGGTGTTGGTGAGGATGTGGAGAAAGTGAAACACTCCTCCACTGCTGGTGGGATTGCAAGCTGGTACAACCACTCTGGGAAGCAGTCTGGTGGTTCCTCAGAAAACTGGGTATGACACTTCCAGAGGACCCTTTCATATCACTCCTGGGCATATACCCAGAGGAGTCCTCAGCATGTAATAAGGATACATGCTCCACTATGTTCATAGCAGTCCTATTATTTATAATAGCCAGAAGCTGGAAAGAACCCAGATGTCCCTCAGTGGAGAAATGGATACAGAAAATGTGGTATATTTACACAATGGAATACTACTCAGCAATTAAAAACAATGAATTCATGAAATTTTTAGGCAAATGGTTGGAATTGGAAAATATCATCCTAAGTGAGGTAACCCAATCACAAAAGAACACACATGGAATGCGGTCACTGAGAAGTGTATATTAGCCCAGAAGCTCTGAATACCCAAGACACAATTCACATATCAAATCATTCCCAAGAAGAAGAAAGGAGAGGGCCCTGGTCTTGGAAAGGCTTGATGCAGCATTGTAGGGGAGTACCAGGACAGAGAAGTGGGAGGGGTTTGATCAGGGAATGGGAGGAGGGAAGAGGGCTTATGGGATTTATGGGGAGGGGAGAACAGGGAAAGGGGAAATCATTTGGAATGTAAACAAAGAATATAGAAAAAAAACAAAACAAAACCAAAACCAAAAAAAGTGTGCCATAAAAAAAAAAAAGAAAGAAAAGAAAAGAAAAAAAAAAGAAAAAACTAGGCTTTAGATACTTGGGGAGAATAAATGAATGAATGAATGAGGTATTGTTTTATCCATTTTATTTGTTATAATGGAATACATACTTTATAATGTATAGAGAAAAGCAATTTGTAAAGAAGCAATAACTTATAAAGGAAATATGTTTATTTTCCATGGCTTTTTTTAAAATTAGAAGTCTAGGAGAGTAGTATGAATCTGGTAAACACATTATCATCCCATGATGGAAAGACAGCAATCCAGTGAACCTGTGCAAAATTGAGAAGCATGGGAGGGCAGAATCTTCCATGGTGATGCTATTATGTTCATGAAGATGGGGCCCTTCTGACCTAAACACCTTCCATTTGGAAAACGTTTCAATATGAGATCTGGAGATCTGGATGTTTAAACCACAGCAGACAGCTGGGGATGTGGATCAGTTGGGTTCTATCTCCAGAACCACTTAAACTAGTGTGCCAGTACACATCATGATCTGAGCACCTCAGAGGTGGAGGAGGGCAGAAAGAGGAGGAGTCCAAACTCATTCTCTAATACAAAGTAAGTTTGAGACCAACCTGGGCTACGAGACACTTTTGCACTCACTCACTCACTCACTCACTCACTCACTCACTCACTCACTCACCCACACATGCACATACTAGCAGATATGAAGGGCTGCTTTGGTTTTATCACCAAGGATTATCCAGGAAGCCCCAGGACAATATGCATCAGTGGTTCTGAGCTTGGAAGAGGGAGTGAGAGCTCATGGTGGAGTGACTGGCACTCCCATTTTTATTCCACAGAGCTACTGCAACATGCAAACTGTGGTTTTTGAAAGAGAAATTTATGATTCAGTCAGTCTAGAAGGTTCAAAGTCTGAAATCAGGGTGTTAGCCACCCTTATATAGTTATAGTTCTATAGCAATAGCCATTAGTTATAGAACTAATAAGGTACCCTTCCCCATCTCTTCCCCTCTTCTGGTGTTTTTCTGGCAGGCTCATTGTGTTCTTTGTCCAGTCATCTGTCTTCCCAGATTTTTTTCCTCTGTGTCATTCCATACCATCTTTCTTCTGTGTATAGCTATGTCAATTTCTCCTTTTGTGTAAAAAAATAACTTATACTGGACATGAGTCAACAGTAATGACATCATCTTCATGTGGTACGATATGCAAAGGTCACATTCCCAAATAAGGTTGGGTCAGAGAACTGGGGGGTTAGGGTTTTATCATGCCGTATGGTGGGATGTGTTTTAACCTATAACTACATTCAGAAGCTTTTACTTTCAGTGTTTTGATATGACATTCATGGGGTGGAGACTAGGGGATGCTCTCCAGCACAGAAGAGCAGGAATCCTGGATGGGGCTTTTCAGCAGTACTGGATAGGCAAGTGAGTGCTGTGCAAGGAACAAAAGCAAGAAAGGAAACAGAGATGGAGAAAGAAAGAGAGTGAATGTGTTCCTGGGAGCTAGCCTCGCAGCTTCGTCTTGACTTGGACAGATTGCTTTTGGAAGTTCTGGATATGTCCCTGCCAGACCGATCTCTTGATGTCTGTGACTAGGAACCATACAGACTTGTGTTTCCTTGAGTCCTGGCTCCACTTTCTTTCAATTAACTACAGGGTATAGGTGACATGATTCAGCCTCCAAGAACGTGCTATTCCTTGTTGAAAGTGAAAATGGCAATGACTGTGTAGAATTATTAATTACTAAATGTGCTCAGGCATATGACACATGTAGGTCAGGAAAGGCAGAGTGTAAATGCCCAGTGGATAATGATTAGCTTTGTGTGTGTGTGGTGTAATACATGCATGCATATTTGCTTATATGTAGGCTACAGGTGTCTTCTATTATGCCTCACCTTACATTTTTGAGACAGAATCTCTCACTTAACCAAAAGCTCACCATTTTGGCTAGCCTGGTTGGCCAAAGAGCTCCCAGGATCCTCTTGCTTCTTACGCCCCTCAAGGATGGGATTTTGGATGATCACTGAAACTCCTGGCTTTTATGTGGGTGCTGGGGATTAAAACTTGTCCATCAAGTGCTTTACCCACTGAATGTTGTCCCAGCCTCTATTTTTAATGCTCACATCTGGCCGTTTCTTCTATTGATGACTCTGGAATAACTTGTTAGTTTGGTGTGTTTTTTTCTCACTTTCTCTTTATTCAAGCTTTAGTTTATCAGGCTGTACACACTGCCCCTAGAAATAGAGTAAGGAGATGCCCAGTCCCTAGGTAGCACAGTGTGCAGCAAAGCTCATCTTTTGGGTTACATCAGTTCAGTGGCTTTGTGGATTAAGCTATATATCTTCTCTATCCTAAAGTACCCTCATTTGTCAAAGGGAAAGGTTGTTGGTCTGTTCCTATACATAGGGCCTGTCAGGCCATTGGCTTTATGCTCCTGTGAATGTGGATGGCAAGGACTACTAGTGAACATGATTGCACTGTAAGAAAGCATTTTTCTTTTTCTGTTTGCCATTGACAGTGACATGGCATTGAAGTCCTGGGATGAAGAAAGATATGAGAAGCTATGCTTTAGAACATATTGTAGAGGAAGGGGAACCAATTGCATCTGACCTAATTATATTTCATACATTTTACCATTTGTTTTGAGTTCAAAACCATCAAACACACACACACACACACACACACACACACACACACACACACACACACACACACGCACAGTGCCTCTAAGGAAAGAGTAAGCATGGTTACATAACTCACTAGGAGCTCTCAGTCCTGGTGAGTGAGAACAGCAGTCCTTGAACCCAAGATACCTGACACTCTGCGCCCTCCGGAGAAGCCACTGGACCCCAGGGGAGCCATGTGTTTGCCTGGTGTAGAGGTGTGAGCTGCCTTTGGCTTGGGCAATGGGATGCCAAAGAGAGTTCTTATGAAAGCAACGAGGCATGACTAAAGAACCACAGCTCCTCTGGCCTGCCAAACATGCCTGCGTGAGAAAATGAGCTCTTAAGGAGATAATAAACTCAGCTTCTCTGGGAAGTGTGTAGGCAGCTGGTGGGAAATGTTCCCATGCAGAGTGAGTGCCAGCTTCAGGGTCCCTCATAGCCTGTTCTGTGTACGAGACAACAGCCTTGTGCTGAGGAGAAAATATGTGTCTTCCTTCAGCCCAGAAACCCAGGAGTAATTACGGCCATCCGTGGAGGTTCCCAGGCTATTTTACTGTAAGTGTTTATACTAAGCAGGTGCTTTTTGATCATGAACTCTCTCTCAAAAGGATATTAAAATGGAAATCAGCTCTTTCCAATTGAAACAATGGACAAAAATTGGCAGCAACTCACGCTTTGCAAAGTGAGATGTTAGAGGGCATAGAAAGGAGAGGGTGGAAAACTAGCTTGAGAACCTTAAGCTTTTGAATGCTGTAGGATAAAAATGGGGATGAAAAGAAGATCTTGAAGTTGGGAAGATAGAGAAGGACAATGGAAAGCTGGAGAACTTCTTTGGGCAGGGCTAGGTTGTGATTCTAGCTGTTGATGGATAAGGAACATGAGTCTTCTCTGATCCTCATGAGAGGGACATGCCTGGCCACACACAAAGTTCTTGGCACACACCCTATGATTCTTAAAGGTCACACTGGATCAAAATGGGTGAAAAGATATTGGAAGAAAAAAATCAAAATATGAGATGCTCAGGTGCCAAGGGAATTATTATGACTAACCAGAATATCTGTTTGTCCACATCAAGGGCACCGAGGCACATTGAAGCAGATCCTTCTGATAATGACTCTTTTGGGTATGGAGCTGGTAAAGAGCCAGGCCATGGTAAGTACTCAGTCTGTTCTCAGCATGAGTCTATGAAGTTGCTATTATTAGCATCTTCATTTTATGGACAAGGAAGCAGGTCAGGTCAGTTGCTAAAGGTCCTGCAAATATAAGGTTGCAGAACTGAGATTTGAACTCAGGTACTTTAGCTACATATTCAAGTCTTTTATGAATTATCTGCTGCCAAGTCTTCTAGCAGTAAAGCTACGGTGCAGTTCTGTGGAGGGAAATGTCCAATGTCCTTCTAGGACTCTAAAAGAAGCTGAGATTCTGAGTGATGGTGTTCCCACTTAGGTCTCTTTCTGTTGAGTCCCTAAATTACCCTTCATTTAACAAGACCTCCATATCCTCTCCATATGCTCCCAGAGGCTTTTGCTGGGATGCTGACATCTCTGCTGCTGGACAGTTGTCAACTAGTCTTGACTACACAGACTGTTGGCTGCCTATCTCATGGATAAAGCCTGGATCTTGTTACCACCGTAAAGAACATCTCATTAGAAACGTTAGTTCAAACTCTCCAACCATTCCTCCAACCTAGTTTGCTCAGGGCTCCTGCTGGATTGATGGTTTACCTCCTCAGGTAGATGATAAGGGTCTTTTGACCACTCAGGCTTTGAGGGAGAGAGAGAGAGAGAAAGAAAGAAAGAAAGAGAGAGAGAGAGAGAGAGAGAGAGAGAGAGAGAGAGAGAGAGAGAGAGAGAGAGAGAGAGAGAGGATACACTTAAGGAAAAAATGAGCTGAGTATGGTTGTATCTGCTTGAAATCTCAGCTTTGGATAGGCAGAGGCAGGCAGATATCTGATGCCTAATGGCCAGTCAGCCAAGCCAAATGAGTCAGCTCTAGGTAAACATGAGATTCTGTCTTAGAGAATGAGGTAGAGAATGACTGGGGAAGATACTTGAGATTGACTTTTTGGGGTACACATGCATACACACACACACTCAGACACATATAGATACACTAAGAAATACACACAGAAACACACAGATATGCAGGAACACACAAAGATACACACACACACACACACACACGGACACACACAGACACACAGAAACACACGGACACACAGAAACACAGAGACACACACTGGCATTCACATGCCTCTACTTACATATTTTTGTATACATGCACATAATGCACACAATTCAACATCTTAAATCTGATTCTGTTCTTCATCTTCTTGAAGCCTTTTAGTGGTTTACTACTTGTTATCCAACTAACCCAGGCACACAAACAACTAACCTATGACCACCTACTATGTACTATCTAGCACACTGTGTTATGTCAGTCAAAGACAGAATGGAGCCTGCTCTCAGCTCCCCCTTGGATCTTGTTGGGAAATCATCATCTCTTGTTCCTGTCAGCCCATTTGGTGCTGTCATCCAGTGTCTTCTTGATTTCACTATAAAAATCTTGGTTCAAATCTCTCTATGGGCCTGAACTACTGCAGGGAATTTTCCCAATGAAGCTTCATTTCTCACATGAATTTTAGAGAAGAACATTTTTGGGCTCACCCATCTGCCATGTACTCATTCCCTGCCTCCAGGATTTAGGCAGCCTCTTCAGTCTGCATGTTGTTACCATGTTTTCTTGCCTGATTCCTTATGAAGACACTCCTCATGTAACAAACTCTATCATACAAGTCCTTTGTAGAAAATTCCATGGTCAAAATATACCATTGGTGTTCTCTCATTTTCTTATTTCTTATAGATACACTTGTTCCAGGATTTTGGTTTTATGGAATTTTCCTACTTGCTCTTACCAATGGTCCTGGGTCTAACAGTGACAGATAAGTAGGGTAAGAGAGTTTTGTGTACACACTCAAACTCAGTGACTAGTAGAATAAAGATCTGAGCCTGAATCACTTGCTGAAATATTATTCTATTATTCTTTGCTGTTATCCTTATTTATTTTTATGTATGTGGGTCTATGGTCTGCATATACATCTGCACACAAGAAGAGGGCATCAGGTCCCATTATAGATGGTTATGTGTCACCATGTGACTGCTAGGTATTGAACTCAGGATCTCTGGAAGAACCACTGAGTCATCTCTCCAGCCCCACCTTGCGGTTATCTTATTGTCATTGCTGCCTGTGTGTTTTTGGAGCTGGAAAGTGAAGCAGGCTGACCTTGGTGGCTTAAGCGGTTTACCAGACATCTATGTTAAAGGACTCAGAGGTGCCATTTAATCTTAGAAGGAGCATCTTGGTCAGGAATTCTTCCATGCTGTAGATAATGATGTAAATGCGAGTCTACACATTTTGTGTTGGTGTAACAGAATATTAGATATGGGTTATTTTAGAATAAATAAGCATTTATTTTTCATAATTCTGGAGAAGTCCAAGATCGAGGTGCTAGCATCTGGCAAGGGCCTTCTTTCTACAAGATGACATGGTGGGGGCCGTTATGGTGGAAGGACAAAGAAGGCAAGAGAAAGCTAGATAAGAAGATGTCACCCTTCTGTAAAGGCACTAGTTCCATACATGAGGGCGCCACCCTAATAATTTCTTAAAATTCTATGTCTTAACTGTTACAAAGGCATTTGAATTTTTGCTATAAATTTGGAGGGAGACAAGCATTCACACTTCAACAGAAAGTATCTAGCTCAGTGTCTGTGGTACAGCTGAAACTCAGAAAACATGAAATCTCTTACCTCCTGGTAAGGGAAATAGTGGGGCATATTCTATAAAACATACTGGCTCATGTAGTAGGCAAGGCTTCTGTAATGATTCTGGAAATAGAGGGATTGGACCACTGCAGTCAGGGATTGTTTGAGGAATGGTGAAAGATAATGAAGTGAGACTTTGGGGTTAGCATTCTTGAGTTTGAAATTCTGTCCATCATGTGGCATTTGTGTGAACTTAAATATGTTACTAAAACATTGCAAATTTCAATTTCTATATCTGGGGTGGATATAGGTAAAATATTTATCAATATGTTGAGTGTATTAAGTAAGGTATTGTATACGGATGTGTAAAGCACAATCCGGGACATGTAGAAACATTGCTTCATAGATGCTAATCATTAAGTATGCAATCCCTACATCCACAGTACAGTTCCTGGCTGCAGAGGGCATTTGAAAATCCTCCTTGCAGTTCTCCCTTCTTGTTGCTTCTAGAAATCAGGCAGATACAAGGAAAAGGAAACTTCTCTTTTCTGTCTTGATCGATCATATACAACACACAGCTGCTAATGTGGAGTTCTGCTAACTCGTGGGTGCCGTGGAGGGGTCTGTACCTGTAGTTGTGAGGTAGAGAGCAAGGAAAGGAGCTAGTTTATTTTCTTATCACATTCTGCTCCTTCCATTGGCAAGGGCATCAATAAAATGGCTCCCAGCAGTGAGGGTGGTGAGAAGCTACATTGTCTTCAGACTCATTGCAGATGGACCCCAGACAACATCCATTGCTGGGGCTGCGTTAGCAGCTACTGCCTCTGTCCTGTCTCCTTCCTTCTTGATTTTGCTGGACAGTTGCTGTCAGCTAAGGATGATGCTTTGACAACATTATTGCCAGGATGGAAGTTCTCAGTGAGGAACATGAGGTCAAGAAAGATGACTACTTTTCTGCATACAAGAATGTAGACAAGATGTCCATGGGAACTGAAAAGCATTAGACTGATGCCCTGAGAGATGGGCCCACATTGACTTGCTGGCTCTGTCCATCAGGTGGTGCTTAATTTTTTGTTTGTTTTTGTTTTCATCACGATTGCTCTGACTTGGAACTAAATTTAAATTTGAGAAATAATGCTTAGCAGTTAAATGCACTAGTTTATTCTCCTACTCAGAATCTGGGTTCATCAAATTATGATATCAACATTTTCACTTCAGGTCAAATAGTTATGCACCTCTTTCAGTCTATATAGTAGACCAGGAGAAAATTAGAGATGAATAGAAAATCGGCTTCCTGAACCGATGATCATAGCCCCACATGAGGTAGGATAACAGTATGGAGAGCCATGAAACATTTGGCAATAGTAAAAGGTTTCCGAATATGTTATGGTAAGAAATTAATAACAATTCAAATGGGCAACCAGCGTGAGGTGATTCTGGAGGAGGTTGCCATGCCATACTGTGAAGCATCACCGCAGCCTTGGTTCTGAACACAAGTGTGTGCACTTCTCACTGTCCGTGCACCCACACCACACAATGCCAACAACTACTGGCTCAGATCTGGAACTTTCCAGTGCTGTGAATTGCAGTGTTCTTACTGTACACACAGAGCCTTCTGCTTTCCTAGAGACACAATAGTTTGATTACAGATAACAAGACACAGTATTTTTCGGATCATCGTTCTTCAGCATGTAAGTATCACATTAGCAAACTTTTGGATCATGTTGTGATGGAGAAACAAGAACATGTATCTCATTAGTATGCAAATTTGTTTTATTGTGTAATAAATAGTAAAATTATATGTATACTAGTGAATTGTTTTAAAACAAATTTCTTCATAATTTATTTTTAGTAAATGTTTGCTTTATATTTCTTGCATATGTGTATACCTGGGGTTGCATAAAATTTTCTCCAGCAAAAATGGGTTGTGAATGGAAAAATGTTTAAGAAGCCCTGTCACAGGGTCAAGCCTAGAGTTCCGATGGTCTAGCCTAGAGTTCTGATGAGAGCTGTCTTGACATTGCAGCCTGGATATTTTTCTAGACAGTGAGGTCAGAGCTCTGGCTTCTGGATCAGAAGATGTGGCTCTTGTTCAGCTGTTACTAACCCATTGCAGCTATTTTTTCCTGTGGTGAGTGCAATGAACTTGATCTGCTCTATGGCCCAACAACATAATGGGTAAGAAAAGTACACAGTTCCTGTCTTACTTAGGGTTACTATTACAGTGGTGAAGCACCACGGCTGAAAGCAAGTTGGGGAAGAAAGGGTTTATTTGGCTTATGCGTCTACATCATTTATTGTTCATCATCAAAGGATGTCAAGGGGAAAGACTCAAGCAGAGTAGGAAGCTGGAGACGAGAGCTGATGAAGAGAGCACAGAAGTCCTGCTTAGGGGCTTGCTCAGTCTGCTTTCTTATGGAACTCAGGACCACCAGAGGTAATGTCGTCACCCACAATAGGCTGGTCCCTCCCCCATTAATCACTAATTAAGAAAACACCCTATACCCAAAGCTTACAGAGACATTTTCTCTTTTGAGGATCTGTCCTTTCAGATGACTCATATGCTTTTATTGTAGAACTGTGATAATGGCCAAGACACTGAAGAGTTCCTATAGGAAAACTCAGCAATGTTTCTCTGACATAAATCCATTTGTTGAACACATAATTTCTGGCATCTCTGAGTGACTTCTGTCTCCAGAGTTTTACCTTTAGTAATACTTTGTAAGCTGAGTCACAAGGTACATGGTTTTTGGCTTCTTTACTTAGAATAATGCTGGTGAGATCAAACCAAGTAGGTTTATGATATTAATTTGTTCTTTTTTATCAAATGGTGCCTAATTGTGCAGTGTTATTTGAGCATCTGTACTCTACCCATCTCCCAAGTTCTTATGTTGAAGCACCAACCCCTAACATGACAGTAACTGAAGATGGGGATTGTGGGTAATAATTAGGTAGGGCTGCAAAGAGAGTCTTCACTAGAACCTGTCCATGCTTGACCCTCTACTCTGAGATGTCCAGCCTCCAGAATGAGAAATTACATGTCTGTTGCTGAGGTCACACAGTCTATGCCAGCTCAAGATGACTAAGAAATACAACTGAGATTTTAAGAAGGAAACTATAGAAAAATGATTTTTATATGCATTCCTACGTAAAGAATATTTCATGGACACAGTGAAACTAATTGAAGCTTTGGACCAATTAGATTTAACAGATATATATATATATATATAGAACATTCTATCCTAAAGCAAAAGAATATACCTTTTTCTCAGCACCTCATGGTACCTTCTCCAAAATCGACCATATAATTGGTCACAAGACAGACCTCTACAAATATAAGAAGATCAAACTAATCCCATGCCTCCCATCAGATCACTATGGAGTAAAAGTGGTCTTCAATAGCAACAAAAACAACAGAAAACCCACATACACATGGAAACTGAACAATATTCTACTCAATGATACCTTGGTCAAGGAAGAAATAAAGAAATTAAAGACTTTTTAGAACACAATGAAAATGAAGACACAACATACCCAAATCTATGGGACACAATGAAAGCAGTGCTAAGAGGAAAACTCATAGCCCCGAGTGCCTCCAAAAAGAAAATGGAGAGACCTGAAAGCCCTGGAACAAAAAGAAGCTATTTCACCCAGGAGGAGTAGAAGGCAGGAAATCATCAAACTCAGGGCCGAAATCAATCAAGTAGAAACAAAGAGAACCATACAAAGAATCAACAAAACCAGGAGCTGGTTCTTTGAGAAAATCAACAAGATAGATAAACCCTTAGCCAGACTGACCAAAGGGCACAGAGAAAGTATCCAAATTAACAAACTTAGAAATGAAAAGGGATATATAACAACAGAAACTGAGGAAATCCAAAAAATCATCAGATCCTACTACAAGAGCCTGTACTCAACACAACTGGAGAATCTGGAGGAAATGGACAATTTCCTTGACAGATACCAAATACCAAAATTAAATCAGGACCAAATAGATCATCTAAACAGTCCCATAACGCCTAAAGAAATAGAAGGAGTCATAGAAAGTCTTCCAACCAAAAAAAAAAAAAAACACAGGACCAGATGGTTTCAGTGCAGAATTCTATCAGACCTTCAAAGAAGAGTTAACACCAATACTCTTCAAACTATTCCACAAAATAGAAACAGAAGGAACACTACCCAATTCCTTCTACGAAGCCACAATTACGTTGATACCAAAACCACACCGTGATCCAACAAAGAAAGAGAACTTCAGACCAATTTCCCTTATGAACATGGATCTGATGATTTTTGAATTTCCTCAGTTTCTGTTGTTATATCCCCCTTTTCATTCTAATTTTGTTAATTTGGATACTCTCTCTGTGCCCTTTGGTCATTCTGGCTAAGGGTTTATCTATCTTATTGATTTTCTCAAAGAACCAGCTCCTGGATTTGTTGATTCTTTGTATAGTTCTCTTTGTTTCCACTTGATTGATTTCAGCCATGAGTTTGATGATTTCCTGTCTTCTTCTCTTCCTGGGTGAATTAGCTTCTTTTTGTTCCAGAGCTTTCACGTGTGCCATTAAGCTGCTAGTATATGCTCTTTCCCTTTTCTTTTTGGAGGCACTCAGTGCTATGAGTTTTCCTCTTAGCACTGCTTTCATTGTGTCCCAAAGATTTGTTTAGATTGTGCCTTCATTTTCATTAAATTCTAAAATGTCTCTGATTTCTTTATTTCTTCTTTGGTCAAGGTGTCATTGAGTAGAGTATTGTTCAGCCTCCATGTGTATGTGGGCTTTTTGCTGTTTTTGTTGCTATTGAAGACCATTCTTACTCCATAGTGATCTGATAGGAGGCATGGGATTAGTTCGATCTTCTTATATTTGTTGAGGTCTGTCTTGTGACCAATTATTTGATGGATTTTGGAGAAGGTACCATGAGGTGCTGAGAAAAAGTTTTTTGTTTGTTTGTTTTGTTTTTAGTAGGGCTTAAAAACCTTGGCTATTACTGTGGTAGAAACCTAAAATAAGAACAACTTTTAGACATTGGAGTTCATTTTAATAGCCTGTACTTCAAAAAATCACCAAAGGATTTTACCTCCATGGTTAGCTAAGCTAAGAGTTTTGTTCTGCTGCACCAAGGAATGAATTGTAGGCATAATTATTTGGATACAGATTTCCTACTATGGTCAAAGCTATTTGACTTGAGTAACTGTCATCATTCTCAACCCACAGGGAACAGGTTACATTAATTTAAGAAATGGTGTGGCCCGGTGATGGTGGCGCACACCTGTAATCCCAGCACTCTGGGAGGCAAAGGCAGGTGGATTTCTGAGTTTGAGGCCAGCCTGGTCTACAGAGTGAGCTCCAGGACAGCCAGGGCTATACAGAGAAACCCTGTCTTGAAAACAAAATCCAAAAAACCAAAAAAAATGGTGTGTGTATTAATATGGTCTGTCCATGAAGTTATTCATCAACTGTTTCAATGGTTCTGCTTGGAGGGTGGCACAGACATTAGGTGAGGTAAGATTCTGGTTCATTCGCTGTGATGATTTTGAAAAGTGTTCATCTCAGAAAAAGAGTAACTTATAAGGTCATCGTCTTCAAAATTGATACAATATTTATAAATATCAAGCAAAACATTCAATCTCACTCTTTGTTGTTCTCTTACAAGTCACCTCCCAAATTAATTATTTACACTTCTTTTGGCTGTATAAATAATTTTGAAATATGTAAGCTGTTCTGAAAACCATAGTATAGTGTAAAAACATCAAATAAACAATCCTATTAATAAAGAGGCTATGATAGGAGAAGCATGATTTCAAGACCATTATGTGGTACACTGTCATGTACAAACAAGCAGAAAGTATATATAGATTGTACAATATTGGACATATTTCTCCAATTGCCAAATTAGAGAGATCACTTGGGTGAGAGCCCACAAATTTCTAATTCCTCATATTTTTGAATTTCAATAAATTAGGATATGTTGGTAATATTACTTTTCATATTAAGAGATATTAAGGAAAAGGTTATTTCCTGTTATTTTTGTTGTTATAGGTGGAATTATGTTTGTGTGGCTTTGTTGAAAGTTTACTTTCTTGCTTTTCCTAGAGTGTAGTTTCCCTCCTTGTGTTGGTGTTTTCCATCTATTATCCTTTGTAGGACTGGATTTGTGTTAAGCACACCCGAGGCTACAAATGTCTTCAATAATGCCACTTTGAAGACAGGGTGCATCT
The DNA here is from genome assembly GCF_947179515.1 of Apodemus sylvaticus. Taxonomy (NCBI): domain Eukaryota; kingdom Metazoa; phylum Chordata; class Mammalia; order Rodentia; family Muridae; genus Apodemus; species Apodemus sylvaticus. Next base: position 132,480,816 of record NC_067472.1, on the reverse strand, counting down.
CTCAAAGAAGCCATCAGGCCTCCCACCGTGTGTGCAGATGACTTTCTCTTCCTCTGTAGCAAATTACCAAGATGACCTTTGTGATCTCCTAGGACTAACAGGAGCCACAAAGATGAGAGCTGGCTATATCATCCCAGGTTTGGAATCCAAATACTCACATTTTAAAATACTCCTCTTGAATCACCCCTCACCCCAAAGTGTATAAGGCTGGTGGAAAGTTTCAGCGACAAGGGACAGAAAAATCTAGAAAGACATCAAAGAATATTATAGTTTGCAGAAATGGAGGCAATCTTCAGGAGCCTCTTTTTATTTTTCATTCAACAAAAATTTATTATAAGAATATTGCAAGTAAGAGAAAAAAATCACACACCATAATTAACAAAAGCCAAAGACTATATACCTGAATGAATTCCATACACTTGTACTTAAATTTCTGAACTGAGGCTATGACAGTTCCCACTGGGTTTTATACTTTTCACTGTAGAATATATTTTTGCACACTCATTCACCACCCAAGATGAAAAATCTATGACAGAGTTAGAACTGGAAAAACAATTAGCTTTATATTCGCATTTATAACTTGAATCTATTACTTGCATTCTGTCCTTCTCATCTCCTAATATTTAGCCTTTTTGTCCTATTTTCACATGTTATAGTGTGTCTACATGTACATTTGTTTACATATATTATTGCCTAGCTCCTTTCTGAGAGTGTGTGACCTCACTTACTATTATATATTCCAAGTCCATATCACAACTTGATATGTTGCACAAGTTCTTGCAAACTTTGTGATTACATTTTCTTTAGTAATCAACAGTATTTTTTAAATTTTAATTTATTGAATTATAATCTTCATTTACATTTCCAGTGGTAAAACCTTTCCTGATTTTCCCCCTCCTCAAAGACCCCCAACTCCTCCTCCTACCCCATGCCTCCAAGTATGTGCCCCTCCACCTGATCCACTCACACCTCACATCGGTCAGAATGGCTAAGATCAAAAACTCAGGGGACAGCAGATGCTGGAGAGGATGTGGGGAAAAAGGAACACTTCTCCATTGTTGGTGGGATTGCAAACTGGTAAAACCACTCTGGAAATCACTTTGGCATGGCGATTCATCAGAAAATTAGACATAGTACTACCTGAGGATCCAGAACAGTATTTTATACCAAAATTTTGTTATCCATTCATCTGTTGATGGGCAACTAGGTTGATTCTTATTCTTTGCTATGGCGAATAAAGTTATAATAAATATGTGAGTTCAAATATCTCTATGGCAGGGTCAGGTGTTGCCTGGATATAAATACATCTAGGAGTCATATGATAGTTCCACTTTTAATTTTTTTGAGAAAATTCCGAACTAATTTCCACAATGGCTGCATTAATTTGGATCTTTACCAATAATGAATAAGGGTTCCTGCCTTTCCATATCCTATCCAACATTTGTTGTTAAATTTCTTGTCTAGGGTGTGGTGGTATTTCAATGTAGTTTTAATTTGCATTTCCCTAATGGCTAGGGATATTGAATACTTCAAAAAATAGTTGCTGGCTGTCTTAGGGTTTCTATTGCAGTGAAGAGACAACTACGACAACTCCTAAAGGAAAAACGTTTAACTGGGGCTGGCTTACGGTTTCAGGGATTTAGTTCACTATCATCATGGTGGCGTGCTGGCAGACATGATGTTGGAGAAGGAACTGAGAGTTCTACATCTTGATCCACAGGCAGCAGAAGTAACTGTGTGCTACACTTGTGCTTCTTCAACCTCAAAGCCCACCCGAGTGACCCATTTCCTCCAGTAAGCCCACACCCATTCCAACAAGGCCACACCCTCTAATAGTGCCACTTCCTATGTTTCAAAAACATGGGTTTATGGGGACCATTCCTATTCAATCAACCATACTGACCATTTGTTTTTTGTGTCTTTTTTTTTTTTTTTTGCCTGCCATGAAAACTTTCAGTTTGGTTTCTTTATCCAATTGTTGATGGACAATTTTTCTCCTAGTATTTGATTTCTGTGATCCTTTGTAAAATCTGAATATTAGCCTCTTATCTGGGGTGTTGCTGGTAAAGATTTTTCTCTTATTCTGTAGGTCATCTTTGTGCTCTACTAATTGTTTCCTTTGCTGTGCAGAACTTTTTATTTCATGTAGTCCTCTTCTATTGATATTTGTTATTTCCGGTTCTATTGATGTTCTATTAAAAAAGTTCTTGTCTACTCCAATATCTTGAAGGATATCCCCCAGATTTTCTTCTGGAAGCTTCAGTTTTTCTGGTATTAAATTAAGGCTTTTGATCCATTTTGAACTGATATTTGTATAAGGTGAAATATAGTAATCTAACATCATTCTTCTGCATATAGAAATCCAGCTTTGCCAGCACTGTGGTTGAATAGGTGATCTTTTTATGTGATGCATGTTTTTTTTTTTTTTACATCCTTTGTCAAAAATTAGCTGGGTATAACATTGTTGTCTTATTTCCTAGTCTCCAGAACTGGACATGACCAGTTTTCCCACTCTCATGACCCTGGGCCAGTTAGCCTACCTGCCATAGGTGACAAGGAATGAAGGACATGAGGGAGGAGGGCATTTTTCCCTGGTCTGCACCCCTCATACAGCAAACAAGAGTCAGGGTTGGCTCTCCCATGCTTATGTCCTCTGGACCTCACCCACAATCCCCATGTCCAGGACCAGCTCTGTTGTGATGCCCAGGTGAGGTGAGGGGCAGGCTTTTCTGAGTGATGTAACAGGTGAGGGCTAGGGTCAGCTCTCCTGCCTGCACCATGTGGCTAGTGTAAAAGGAAGGCGAAGGGATCTCTCCCTTGCTGATGCTGTCACACAGTAGACAAGAGGCAGGGCCAACTCGCTCACGCTCATGCTCTTGCTCTTGGGGTCAGCTTACCCACAATCCCCACATCCAGCGCCAGTTCTCTCACTCTGATGACCTTAGACCCAGCTCTCTAGCCTGCCTTAGGTGGCAAGGGTTGAGAGGAAGTACATCTCTCCCTTGCCCGTGTCACTGTGTGGGAGACATATGGCAGAACCAGCTCTCACACACTCATACCCAAGCGGGTGGCTCATTTCAGTGAATACAACCAGAGCCAACTCTACTTGTGCTTCCTGGGTGAGCTGCAGGGCCTGCTCTCTTGAGTACTACAGCTGGATAGGGGCAGAGTTAGATCTCCTGGTCTCATACTCCCAGGGCCAGCTCTTCTATGATGCCCAGACAAGGGATAGAGCCCATTCTGCACAGCCCTCAGACATGTCCCCAGGTTGCAGCCCAGGCCAGGAACCTCCTCCTAGTGTTTGGTGGTAGCAGATGCCTGCTGCTGCAGGGCTATAGACACAGACTTGGCTCCCAGTGGTAGCACAGGCTAAGGCCCTATCATGGTCCTAGGTGGGATCACTGGCTACTCACATTTGGTTTCTCACTATCCCCAAATTTCCAATTCTGCTTTCTCTTCATTGTGTCCACATCCTTCTTCTCCTCTTTCGCATCCATTTCTCTACCATTTAATTGCTCTTTTTAGTGATGCTTGGGATCTCTGAGTATCTCAGGTTGTCTTACAAGTGTTCTCAGGAGTGCTATGCCCAACCCATGCATCATGGCACTGGGCAGTGCCTATCAGGCAAGGTTTGCACCTCTCCCCCAAGGCTGGCAAGGCACCAGACTGGTGGTCATCTCAGGCTAGCTCTCTTCCCCCTGTTCATGGAACTGGAATGGTGGTTGTCTTGGCTTGCTCCTTGTCCAGGCACACCCATGTGGCTCCATGTGGGGGGTCACCTGTCTTAGGGGCTCTCACCTGGGGCCTACAGTCCCAGGCAGGGTTCATTTCATCTCTGGCTCGCTCCCTGTACTGGGAGCTCATCATGATGAGCCTGTGCAGCCCTGAACTGGTGCTTGTCTCAGGTTGTATTACAGAGTTTCTGATAGGTTGTGCTTTCATTATCCTTTGTTGCTAGGAATTTAAAAAAGTTCTTTCTGATTTCTTGTTCATTCAAAAGTGTATTACTTAGTATCCAAATATTTTTGTGGTTTCTGCAGTTTTTTTCACTGCTGATTTCTAGTTTTATTGTATTATGGCATGAAGGAACACAAGGAATTATCTCATTTTTTAATATATGGAGACATGAATTATGTCCTATGATGTAGTCAGTTTTGGATATACTTCCATGTGATACTGAGAAAAATGTGTATTTCCTACCCATTGGATTAAATAATCTGTCCATCCATCCATCCATCCATCCATCCATCCATCCATCTATCATCTGTTAAGTTCCATTCATCCATAGTATATTTTAGCTTGGAAATGTCTTAACTTATTTTTAGTTTGGAAGACATATATAAATATGAGAGTCCTGAAGTCTCCATTATTGTGTCAAGACCTATGTGGTCTTTTATGTACTTTATTATTAATTTTATGAAATTATATACTCCCAATACCTGGGACATAGAGTTTGCAAATGCTATATCTTCTTGGTGAATTTTTATTGATATTGAATGTCCTCTTTTATCTTTTCTAATTAGTTTTGGGTTTACCTTGTCAGATGTAAGTATGGCTTCACCTGCCTGCTTAAGTTTTCTCTTTGGCAGTTTGTTGTTTATCCTTTGACATTATGTTTTAGTATCTTTGCTGACTAAGCGTGTTTTTATGGAAGCAGTAGTGAGCTGGTTCTTGTTTTTAATCTAGTCCATGAGTCTGTATGCTTTTTGTGATGACTTGAGGGCATTTATATTTTAGCTTATTATAGAAAGGGGGCTGCTATTTCCTGTATATTTTCTAGGTGTTATTTTGCTTGATTTATGGTATTTCTTTTTCTTGTTTTAATCTTGAGGATTTGTTGACTTGTTGTTTTGGACATAGTTATTTCTTTCTCAAGCCTACTTTTTTTTTCTACAGTTAGGCTTTTTTTTCAGCCTTTCAAAGAATATTTAAATACTCTTTATGTATCTCTTTCCACTAAAAACTTTCTGTGGTGCTGGGTTGGCTGTCATGAACCGCCTTAATTTGTGTTTGTCTTGAAATATGTTTATTTCTCTATCAGTTTTGAAATATAGCTTTATAGACTATAGACTTCTTGGTTCATAGTACTTTCTGAGGTTGAAATATTTCATTTCAAGCTGTTCTGGATTTTATGGTTGCACATGAAAAGTCTGTAGTAATTTTGGTATTTCTGTCTTTGTAAATTGATATTTTCTCAGGCAGCTTTTAGGATTATTTATTTACATCTTATTTTTTTTAATATCCTGACTGTAATATGCCCTGGATATTTTCTTCTTTTGTATGTTTATTTGGAGTTTATTTACCTCTTGTGTTTGGTTGACTGCTTTTTGGGAAAACTTGGTAATTTTCTGCTAATAATTGCATTAAATAGTCTGTGTAATCCAGGGGTTCTCAACTTTCTTCATGCTGTGACCCTTAAATGCAGTTCCTCGTGTGGTGATCCCCAACCGTAAAATTATTTTCATTACTGCTTCATAACTGTATATCCTATATTCAGGATTCTAGTCCATTGGCCTTCGAGATCAGCACAGGGTCCACCTTTTGACTTCAGTGTACCCAGGGTCACTAAGAAACTGGACAACTGATTCTAGCTATTGCTGCCTCATTTCAGGTATGGAGCTCTGTTTTCAGCTTTCAGATGACATGACAGGGCCTGGAGTCTATACTGCTGTGGTTCCATGGTTCCTTTGGACCCGTGAATCTAATCACAGTCCCCAAGAGTAGACAGACTTCACAGGATCTGAAGTCTCTTATGAATTATAATATAAATATTTTTGGAGGTAGAAGTTTGCCAATGGGGTCCCAAAGCAAAGGTTGTGAACTTCTCCTCTAGTCCATTCAGTTTTGTCTCTGTTCATTCTTCTGCTCCATGAATTCTTAGGTTTGGTTTCTTAAATGTGTTTCAGACTTCTTGGAAATATAATTAATTTCCACCTTACATATATCTGTTGATAATGTTTCTTTCATCCCTGAAAATTTTTCTTTGGCATGGACTTGTCTGTTAATGAAGGTGTCTGTTGTGGATTGTATTTTATTTGCTATTTATTTCATTTCAAGCAATTCTGTTTGATTGGTTTAAAATATTTCAATACTCTTGCTAGACTTTCCCTCCATACTGTAGACTCTTGCTCCCAGTTTTCTGTTATATTCACTTTGGAGATTGTATTGTCAAGGTCTTGAATAGTCTTCCTTAATTCCTGCATTTGATCTGTTTGTTTGAATCTTCTATATGCTTACTAGTTCTCTTGAATAGCAAGACTTAATTTTTTTCTCATATATTTCACATGTATCTGTAATTTTGGATACCTTTTAGGGGAGTTGACTGGTGATGGAACTGAGTAGTGACTGTATCCTATTCTTTTGTGTTTCTTTGTCATATACATATATATAATTTTCTCTCTATATATAATTTTCTAAATTCTTTGTTTACATTCCAAATGCTTTCCCCTTTCCCAGTTCCCCCTCCCCATATGCCCCATAAGTCCTCTTCTCTCCATCCATTCTCCAATCACCTCCCTCCTTTTTCTCTGTCATTATATTCCCCTACAATGCTGGATCAAGCCTTTCCAGGATCAGGGCCCTCTCCTTACTTCTTCATGGGAGTCATTTGATATGCTATTTTTGTCTGGGGTATTCAGAGCTTCTGGGCTAATTAATATCTACTTACCAGTGATTGCATTCCATGTGTATTCTTTTGTGATTGGGTTACCTCACTTAGGATGATATTTTCCAGTTCCAACCATTTGCCTAAAATTTTCATGAATTCATTGTTTTTAATTGTAGAGTAGTATTCTGTTGTATAAATATACCACATTTTCTGTATACATTCCTCCATTGAGGGACATCTGGGTTCTTTCCAGCTTCTGGCTATAATAAATAAGGCTGCTATGAACATAGTGGAGCATGTGTCCTTATTGCATGCCTGGGAATCCTCTGGGTATATGCCCAGGAGTGGTACAGCAGGGTCCTCGGGAAATGTCAAGTCCAGTTTTCTGAGGAACCGCCAGAATGCTTCTCAGAGTGGCTGTACCATCTTGCAACCCCACCAGCAGTGGAGGAGTGTTCCTCTTTCTCCACATCCTCACAAATACCTGCTGTCTCCTGAGTTTTTAACCTTAGCCATTCTGACAGGTGTGAGGTGAAATCTCAGGGTTGCTTTGATTTGCATTTCCCTAATGACTAATGATGTTGAGCATTTCTTAAGGTGCTTCTCAGCCATCTGAATTTCTTCAGGTGAAAATTCTTTGTTTAGCTCTGTACCCCATTTTTTAATAGGGTTATTTGGTTCCCTGGGGTCTAACTTCTTGAGTTCTTTGTATATATTGGACATTAGCCCTCTATTGGATGTAGGGTTGGTGAAGATCTTTTCCCAATTTATTGGTTGCTGTTTTGTCCTTTTGACAGTGTCCTTTGCCTTACAGAAACTTTGTAATTTTATGAGGTCCCATTTGTTAGTTCTTGATCTTAGAGCATAAGCTATTGGTGTTCTGTTTATGAACTTTTCCCCTGTGCCCATGTCCTCAAGGGTTTTCCCCAGTTTCTTTTCTATTAGTTTCAGTGTGTCTGGTTTTACATGGAGGTCCTTGATCCACTGGGAGTTGAACTTAGTACAAGGAGATAAGGACGGATCAATTTGCATTCTTCTGCATGCTGACCTCCAGTTGAACCAGCACCATTTGTTGAAAAGGCTATCTTTTTTCCACTGGATGTTTTCGGCTCCTTTGTCAAAGATCAAGTGACCATAGGTGTGTGGATTCATTTCTGGGTCTTCAGTTCTATTCCATTGATCCACTTGCCTGTCACTGTACCAATACCATGCAGTTTTTAACACTATTGCTCTGTAGTATTTCTTGAGGTCTGGGATACTGATTCCCCCAGAAGTTCTCTTACTGTTGAGAATAGTTTTAGCTATCCTGGGTTTTTTGTTATTCCAGATGAATTTGAGAATTGCTTTTTCTAACTCTATGAAGAATTGAGTTGTGATTTTGATGGGGGAATGCATTGAATGTGTATATTGCTTTTGGCAAGATGGCCATTTTAACTATATTAATCCTGCCAATCCACGAGCATGGAAGATTTTTCCATTTTCTGAGGTCTTCAATTTTCTTCTTCAGAGATCTGAAGTTCTTCTCATACAGATCTTTTATTTGTTTGGTTAGAGTCACACCAAGATACTTTATATTGTTTGTGGCTGTTGTGAAGGGTGTCATTTCCCTAACTTCTTTCACAGCCTGCTTATCCTTTGAGTATAGGAAGGCAACTGATGTGCTTGAGTTGATTTTATAGCTAGCCACTTTGCTAAAGTTGTTTATCAGCTGAAGGAGTTCTCTGGTGGAGTTTTTTGGGTCACTTAAGTATGCTATCATATCTGCAAATAGTTGTAATTTTACTTCTTCCTTTCCAATTTGTATCTCTTTGATCTCCTTATGTTGTCTAATAGCTCTAGCTAGAACTTCGAGTTCTGTATTGAAAAGATATGGAGAGAGAGGGCAGCCTTGTCTAGTCCCTGATTTTAGTGGGATTGCTTCAAGTTTCTCTCCATTTAGTTTGATGTTGGCTACTGGTTTGCTGTATATTGCTTTAACTATGTTTATGTATGGGCCTTGAATTCCTGTTCTTTCTAAGACTTTTAGCATGAAAGGATGCTGAATTTTGTCAAATGCTTTTTCAGCATCTAATGAAATGATCATGTGGTTTTTTTTCTTTGAGTTTGTTTATGTAGTGGGTTGCATTGATGTATTTCCTTATATTGAACCATCCCGGCATCCCTGGGATGAAGCCTACTTGATCATAGTGGATGATCACTTTGATGTGTTCTTGGATTTGGTTGGTAAGAATTTTATTTAGTATTTTTGCATCGATATTCATAAGGAAAATTGGCCTGAAGTTCTCTTTCTTTTTTGGATCTTTGTGTGGTTTTGGTATCAGTGTAATTGTGGCTTCGTAGAAGGAGTTAGGGAATCTTCCTTCTGTTTCTATTTGGTGGAATAGTTTGAAGAGTATTGGTGTTAGGTTTTCTTTGAAGGTCTGATAGAATTCTTTTTTTTTTAATTTTTTTATTCGATATAATTTATTTACATTTCAAATGATTTCCCCTTTTCTAGCCCCCCCACTCCCGAAAGTCCCGTAAGCCCCCTTCTCTTCCCCTGTCCTCCCTCCCACCCCTTCCCAGTTCCCCGTTCTGGTTTTGCCGAATACTGTTTCACTGAGTCTTTCCAGAACCAGGGACCGCTCCTCCTTTCTTCTTGTATCTCATTTGATGTGTGGATTATGTTTTGGGTATTCCAGTTTTCTAGGTTAATAACCACTTACTAGTGAGTGCATAGGTCTGATAGAATTCTGCACTAAAACCATCTGGTCCTGTCCTTTTTTTGATTTGAAGACTTTCTATGACCCCTTCTATTTCTTTAGGGGTTATGGGACTGTTTAGATGATCTATTTGGTCCTGATTTAATTTTGGTGTTTGGTATCTGTCTAGGAAACTGTCCATTTCCTCCAGATTCTCCAGTTGTATTGAGTATAGGCTTTTGTAGTAGGATCTGATGATTTTTTGAATTTCCTCTGTTTCTGTTGTCATATCTCCCTTTTATTTCTAATTTTGCTAATTTGGGCACTGTCTCTGTGCCCTTTGGTTAGTCTGGCTAACGGTTTATCTATCTTTTTGATTTTTTCAAAGAACCAGCTCCTGGTTTTGTTGATTCTTTGTATGGTTCTCTTTGTTTCTACTTGACTGATTTCTGCCCTGAGTTTGATGATTTACTGTCTTCTACTTCTCCTGAGTGAATTAGTTTCTTTTTGTTCCAGGGCTTTCAGGTGTGTCATTAAGCTGCTAGTGTATGCTCACTGCATTTTTTGGAGGCACTCAGTGCTATGAGTTTTCCTCTTAGCACTGTTTTCATTGTGTTCCATAGATTTGGGTATGTTGTGTCTTCCTTTTCATTAAATTCTAAAACGTCTTTGATTTCCTTCTGTATTTCTTCCTTGACCAAGGTATCATTGAGTAGAGTATTGTTCAGTTTCCATGTGTATGTGGGCTTTCTGTTGTTTTTGTTGCCATTGAAGACCACTTTTACTCGATAGTGGTTTGATAGGAGGCAATGGGATTAGTTTGATCTTCTTATATTGTTTGAGGTCTGTTTTATGACCAATTATATGATTGATTTTGTGGAAGGTACCATGAGGTGCTGAGAAAAAGGTATAGTCTTTTGCTTTAGGATGAAATGTTCTATATATATCTGTTATATCTAATTGGTCCAAAGCCTCAATTAGTTTCACTCTGTCCCTGTTCAGTTTCTGTTTTCCTGATGGGTCCATTGAGGAGAGTGGAGTGTTGAAGTCATCCACAATTATTGTGTTAGGTGCAATGTATGCTTTGAGCTTTAGTAAAGTTTCTTTTATGAATGAGGGTGCCCTTGCATTTGGAGCATAGATGTTCAGGATTGAGAGTTCTTCTTGGTGTATTTTTCCTTTGACCAGCTTGAAGTGTCCCTCAGTGTCTCTTTTGATGACTTTAGGTTGAAAGTCCATTTTATTTGATGTTAGAGTGGTTACTCCGGCTTGTTTCCTGAGACCATTTGCTTGTAAAACTGTCTTCCAGCCTTTTACTCTAAGGTAGTGTTTGTCTTTGACACTGAGGCGTGTTTCCTGTATGCAGCAAAATGTAGGGTCCTGTTTCCTTATCCAGTCTCTTAGTCTATGCCTTTTTATTGGGGAATTGAGTCCATTGATGTTAAGAGATATTAGGGAATAGTGATTATTACTTCCTGTCATTTTTTATGCTATTTTTTATATTTGATTGGTTATCTTCTTTTGGGTTTGATGAAAGATGGTTACTATCTTGCTTTTTCCAGTGTGAGGTTTCCCTCCTTGTATTGGTGTTTTCCTCCTATTATCCTCTGTGGGGCTGGGTTTGTGGAAAGATCTTGGGTAAAATTGGTTTTGTTATGGAATATCTTGGTTTTTCCATCTATGGTGATTGAGAGTTTTGCTGGGTATAGTAGTTTTGGCTGGCATTTGTGTTCTCTTAGAGTATGCATGAGATCTGCCCAGGATCTTCTGGCTTTCATAGTCTCTGGTGAGAAGTCTGATGTGATTCTGATAGGTCTTCCTTTATATGTTACTTGGCCTTTTTCTCTTACTGCCTTACATATTTTTTCTTTGTTTAGTACATTTGGGGTTCTGATTATTATGTGACAGTAGTTATTTCTGTTCTGGTCCAGTCTGTTTGGAGTTCTGTAGGCTTCTTGTATATTCATGGGCATCTTCTCTCTTTAGGCTAGGGAAGTTTTTTCCATAATTTTATTGAAGATATTTGCTGCCCCTTTATGTTGTAAACCTTCACTATCATCTATGCCTATAATCCTTAGGTTTGGTCTTCCCATTGTGTCCTGGATTTCCTGGATATTTTGGGTTACAAGCTTTTTACATTTTGCATTATCTTTGACTGTTGAGTCCATGGTTTCTATGGTATCTTTGGCATCTGAGATTCTTTCTTCTATCTCTTGTTTTCTGTTGTTGATATTTGCATCTATGTCCCCTGATTTCTTCCCAAGGTTTTTTATCTCCAAAGTTGTCTCCCTTTGAGATTTCTTAGTTGTTGCTACTTCTGTTTTTCGATCCTGGATGGTTTTGCTCAGTTCCTTCACTTGCTTGTTTGTATTTTTCTGTAATTCTTTAAGAGATTTTTGTGTTTCCTCTTTCATGACCTCTGGCTGTTAACCTAAGTTCTCTTGTATTTCTTTAAGTGATTTTTGCATTTCCTCCTTATTGGCTTCTATCTTTTGACTCATAATCTCCCGGATTTCTTTAAATGATTTTTGTGTTTCCCTTGTGAGGGCTTCTAACTTTTGATCCACTTTCTCCTGTATTTCTTTAAGAGTTTTATTTATGTCCTTCTTGTGTTCCTCTAACAGTATCATGACCAGTGATTTTAAATACAAATCTTGTTTTTCTGGTGTGTTGGGGTATCCAGGACTTGCTGTTGTTGGAGAACTGGGTTCAGATGCTGCCATACTGTCTTGATTTCTGTTGGTATGTTTTCTACATTTGCCTTTTGCCATCTGGTTATCTCTGGTGTTAGTTTGTTCTGTTGTCACTGGCTGGTGCTTGAACCTCCTGTGAGCCCCTAAGGTTATTTCCACACCACTGGATGACTGAGTTTCCCCTGGCACAGATTGCTGATGTGCTGCCCTCCTCTTGGGTGCTGTTGGAGCCCTGGTGTGTCTTGCCCCAAGCAATGTCATACTTGGGTTGTCTCTGTGGACCTAACCTGGTACTACCCGTCTGCTCTGTCAGGGTGTGAAGATGGCAGCAGAGATCCCGCAGGGCACAGGACCCATGCCTGGCTGGCACACGGACGAACCTGGACATAGGCGGCAGCCAGCAGCTCCGCGGTCTGCATCCCCAGAGGTCCTAGACTCAGGATATCTCAGTACCTGGGGTCGCCTTTCCTGTCTGACTGGGGGCCAAGATGGTGACTGCCAACTTCTTTGCTGCCACAGGACCCGCGCCTGGCTGGCACACAGAAGAACCGCTGCTCTGCCCAGGTCCTGGCTGTCGGCAGCTTGTAGCACAGTGGTCTGTGTCCCCAGATGTCTTAGACTCAGGATATCTCCATACCTGGGGTCACCTATTCCATCCTACTGGGAGCTAAGATGGTGGTTGCTGACTTCTCCACAGGGCACAGGACCAGCGCCTGGCTGGCACACAGACGAACCGCTGCTCTGCCCAGGTCCTGGGCGTAGGCGGCAGCCAGCAGCTCGGCGGTCTGCGTCCCCAGAGGTCCTAGACTCGGGATATCTCAGTACCTGGGGTCGCCTGTCCTGTCCGACTGGGGGTCAAGATGGCAGCTACCAACTTCTCCCCGCTTTGTCGTATTTTATACATCTCTTGAAGCACATTTTTTTTGACTCCTTCTGAGCCTACTGGAATTCTTTTTTAGTTTTTGTGAATCTCCCTAGAGGAACATGAAGTTTGAATGAAGTTTAGGTCTGTGTACTGGTGAAACTGGTGTTATCAGATGAGCTAGTGTACTGATCCTGTAGTAGCTATGTGCCAGCAAGACCAAGGGTGGGACAACAAGGTGACCGGATGAAGTCAAAATCTTCATAACCCCATGGATTCTAGAGTCCTACTTGAGGCAGAAAAAGAAACTTCAGATCTTGTAAAGTCTCTCTACTCTCTGGGGACTATAATTAGAGCCACACCCAAAATAACCCATGGAACCATGGCAATATAGACTCCAGACCCTGCAGGGACATCTGAAAGCTCAGAAATCATAGCTCCATACTTGGAATGAGCTCAGTGCTAACTAGATCAGATTTCCAATTTCTTAGTGACCCTGGGCATGCTAGAGACAGAGCATGGACCTTAAACTGACCTCTGAGGTCAATGGACTGGAATTCTGGATATAGGGTGCTCTTTGTTCCAGTAGGTATGTAGGCCAGGAGCCTACTTGTCTAGTGCTTGCTGGTCCAGTAGAAATGGGGGGCCTGAGTCCTCATTATTTCTAGTTCTGGTTGGCTACCTGCTTGCTTAGGGCTCTCTGCTCTAGAAATCTGAATCCTTGCAGAAATCTGGAACCCAAGCACTTGTGATTTGGTCCCTTACAGGTCAGAAGCCAGATAGATGTAGCTGTCTTGTCCCAAAGATCTGGAGGCTTAAGCACCCAATGCTCTCTGGTCCTGTAGAAGTCCAGAAGTTTCTTAGAGAGAATTGGATGCAAGGAGGAGATTAGAATCCTGACGAGATCTTAACTTTAGATATCCTTATTTCTTCCAGAGCTCAGGTTACAGCAAGGCATTGATATCATCTAGAAAAAGTTATTTAAGAGCTGGTCATACTTTCAGGGCTTTTTTTTTAATTTTCTCTTTAGAATAAGAAGAGATTGGACGGTATGTGGGAGATGTACACTTATAAAAACCAACCAACCAACCAAATGCTAACCATTTGCCTTTAATCTCAGCATTGGAGGTGAGAAGGCAGGTAGATCTTTGTAAATTTGGAGGCCCAAAACTTTTCTTTTTGTTTATGTTGAGACAGAGAGAGAAAGGGAAGGAACAGGGAGAAAGAGAAAGGAGGGAGAAAAAAAAGGAAAAAGGGAAGGAGGGAAGGCAAGAGAAAGAAAGAGAGAACGAGAAAAAGAGAATGAATTTGGATGAATAGGAGGTGGGAAGTATCTGGGAGAAATTGTAGATGGGGAAATATTATCAAAATATATATTGTATGACAGGTTTTTTTTATATGACAGGTTTTTAAAACAACAACAACAACCAAAACCAAACAACTACAAAAAGAGTTATGTGGCTCTTCTGTCTCCTCACTGGAGATGGAATGGCGAATCATTTTCCCTCAGCCTCCTTCCATGTGTTCCCTTGGAGGATCTCCATCTCTCCCTAGGACCCATGTGACAGTCTGGAGATACCTTCTCTATTGATTTTTTGGACATTACAAGTCCTATTTGAAGTCTAAGTAAACATAGTTTTAGTGCAAGCTGAGTCCCATCACCAAAGTTTGTTTTCCAGTTTTATCCTAAGAGTGCTTGAAAGCCGAGCAGAGAGCATCACAGCAGTTATCTTGTGGGCAGGCAGCAGCTGCTCCCCTAGCCTGGACCAACCCGCGGGGTGACGCTGAGCTGATGGGAGGAGTGACTCACAGCCTTGTCCTGTTATAGTGAGAGGTAGAAGGACACTGGAGGAAGGAACTGAGAGCCTTTACATAAAATCTAAAGGACTCTGAGGTCCTCAGCTCAGTCCCTCTGCTCTGGATGCTCCGAGCTCAGTGTGCTTCTGTCCTCTATGTCAGCCGAGAGAGGAACAAGGGAAGTGGCAACAAAGCTTCTCCCTCTCTTTTCCTCCCCCCTCACATACACACACACACACACACACACACACACAAATACATACACACTCACACACACACACTCACACACACTCACACACACACACTCACTCACACACACACTCACACACACACACATATACACACACATATACACACTCACACACACTCACACTCACACACACATACACACACACTCACACATACACATTCACACACACACTCACACACACACTCACACACTCACACACACACACTCAGACACACACTCACACACACACACTCACACACACTCACACACACACTTACACACACACACACTCACACACACACTCACACACACATATACACACACATATACACAAACACATTCACACACAGATAGGGAGAGAAAGAGAGAGAGAGAGAGAGAGAGAGAGAGAGAGAGAGAGAGAGAGAGAGAGAGAGAGAGAGAGAGAGAGAGGAGAACCAGAGAACAGGATGATATTGAGGTAGTAATGTCAGCCCAGGCACAGAGAACCCAAAGGGAACCCTGGAGGCTTATTTGACCCTGATCATTGTAACAGAAGGCTTTACACTGAGAATTTTCCAATGGTGGCTGTACACATAATTTTTAATGATTAACCTCTTGCACATTTACTGCTCCACTGTTAATTTTTTTCATAGGCATTCTTTTTCCTCTTCTTACTTATAAATGAACATAATCCAAGACTTTCCTACCCTCTAAGAGGCGGGGTCACTCTCACAGGTGTGTCTGATGGGTCTAAGGCTTGGCCAGGGGAGAGCCCACATGACTGGGGAGGTGAAATACCTACAGGGACCTAGAGTGGGTTCAGGAAATTGGATGAAGTTCAAAGACAAGAGCCAGGGAATAAGAAGACATATGAACAGAATTTCCCGTGTGCTTGCTTTCTGCCTGCTTTTTTCCTGAGAGAGCCCAGGCCTGCCCCTCCCTGGTGTTTTCTTTTATTGCTCCTAGACCTTGCTAAAGTCTAACAGAAGAACATTTGGCTTTTCAGAAGATGTTAGAAATGGAAAGAGATACACTGTTTGTCTTTCTGGCATCCATTCCTGACAATTACGGTTCAAAGCTATTTTAAATATGAGTAACTGCCTCATCATCCTCAGAAAAGATGTAGCACTGTTGAACCATAAGGCCGATCATTGCCTGTCTGCAAGGTCTGTCCTTGGGAAGGAAGATGAGGAGTCTAGCCCTGGGAAGAAAGGCCTCTTAAAGCTCTCTAAAACCTGTGTCCAACTGATGGAAGGTCCAGAGTGATTATCTAGTTTTCAGGGCTAAAACTAGGGATGTTCCAGGAAAAGTAGGACACCCCTATAGCTTAGAGACTCTCAGGACCATGAGTCATGCCACACAGTCAAGTGGGAGGCCATGCCTTCAGGAGTATGGGGACACTGCTGCGGAGCTTGGTGCGTACGGTCTTCCAGAGAAACTCAACTGTGCTCATCGTTCAAACGGTTCAATTTGCTGGGAGAACTGATGATCCGAATGCAGTAGGATGCATCTGTTGGCCTCCTTTTCAACCCCCACCCCCTCTAGTAGCATCGTTTCTGTTGATGAGATCTATTGCTTGGGTACTTCTAAACAAGAGTCCTCTAGTTTGCCCTAATTGATCAGGCTGTTGCCTGTTGTGATTTTCTTCTTCCCAAGCCAGCTTATTTATGTCTTGTTCTGCTCTGACCTCCAGGCCTTTACAGAGAGGAATATCTATTCCAAAAGATCTTTTTAATTAATTTTCCCTCCCTTCCCAGAGGAAAAGCGAGGGCCGAGCAACCAGGGGAGGGAGTAAGCAGAGTGAAAAGCAAGGGGAGGCTGTCACAAGGAGGGGGACTGCAGTGCATGGGAGGCGGATGCCTGTGGAAGGCGTAGACTTTAAGACACAACCCATGTCTTATGGCAGTTTTGGCATCCGTTCTTTGCCCGAGTTTTTTTCAACCCTGACACACTTCCTTCTTATTTTTCTTCCATTTGTCAGTTGTGAATGTTTTGGTTTGAGTCATAAGAAACAGACAGCTGGTACAGCTCTCATTGCTTCAACCACACCAGAGGTGTTTATGTTCACACCTCCCATCCAGTGAGTGATGTGGGCGTTAGGGAAAGCATTGAGGTGCTCTGTTCTGAGTCTCAGCGGGAGGGGTGGCAGACCAGGTGGGAATGGCCTTCTCCAAGTTCAATCTCAAACACAGTATGCTCCAGATAGGGGAAACCTTAAAGAGTTTGTATGTGTATGCGTATGTAGGGGGATGGGGGAAATAGAAAGACAATTCTGATCAGTTCACTTCTGGGATTACATTGGTGTCTACCTTGAAAGGAAGCTGGACCAGTACAAATTGAAAGGCTGATACGACCTATTATGGAGAATGATTTGTTTGGAAATTTCTATTGTTTTGAAACTTTACACATTTCATTGGTGAGCAAAGACCTGATTTCTTCCTCACGCTAGTTCCCTGGATAACTCAAGACTCTTGTTTTTTTTTTTTTTTTTTTTGGTTTTTGTTTTGTTTTTTTTTTGTTTTTTAAATCTTTTTATTCTATATATTCTTTATTTACATTTCAAATGATTTCCCCGTCCCTGAATCCCCCCTCCCTGAAAGTCCCATAAGCCCTCTTCCCTCTCCCTGTTCCCCCATGCACCCCTTCCCACTTCTCTGTCCTGGTTTTCCCCTACACTGCTGCACTGAGCCTTTCCAGGACCAGGGGGCACTCCTTTCTTCTTCTTGGGCATCATGTTATATGTGAATTGTGTCTTGGGTACTCCAAGCTTCTAGGCTAATATCTGCTTATCAGTGATAACTCAAGGCATTTGCAGCCTTGGCTCGACACTGGAAACACTAAAAAAACTGAACATTGCCCTGTGGTGGTTTGAAGAGGTTTGGACCTCTTAGATTCATGTGTTACAAATGTTTGGCCACAGGAGTGGCATTACTAGGAGGTGTGGCCTTGTTGGAGGAAGTGCATTCTTGCGTAGGTGTGCTTCAAGGTCTTCTATGCTCAGGCTCTTCCCAGTGTAGAATCAAGTTTCCTCTGGGCTGCCCGCAGAAGGGAGTATCCTCCTGGCTGTATTTTGCTCATGTTGTTGAACTCTCACCTCCTCCAGCACGATGTCTATCTGCATGCTGCCATGTTTCTTACCATGATAATAATGAACTGAAGCTCTGAAACTGTAAGCCAGCCCCAATTAATTGTTTTCCTTTATAAAAGTAGTCTTGGTCACGTTGTTCCTTTCACAGCAATGAAACCCTCACTGAACCTTCCCGTACCTATTTAGGTTTATTTAGTTGGGGATTTGTTTTCTCCATTGGTTTTGCTCTTTGACAGCTTCACTTATGCATGCAATATATTCTGGTTACTTTCG
Source organism: Apodemus sylvaticus (assembly GCF_947179515.1). NCBI lineage: Eukaryota > Metazoa > Chordata > Mammalia > Rodentia > Muridae > Apodemus > Apodemus sylvaticus. The sequence continues at coordinate 132,462,604 of NC_067472.1, read as the reverse complement.
CTCACACCCTCTCTTGCCCCTCCTATTCTTTGCATCAGCTCTTGTCAATCTCCACAAGTCCCTTTCCAAGATTCATGACTTTTTGTTTTGTTTTGCGATCCATACTGGACTGGATCTATCCACTGGAACTCATTAGTCATTAGTGAGGTAACTGAAAACAACGGTTTCATTTATTCCTGAATCTATCAGTAGTAAACAGTTCAGTGGTGAGATGTAGGTACCCTGGATTTTTAATACCTTCCCAGCCTGACAAGAATGCAGCGACAGTTGATGACTATTGTTTAAAGCTACAATATATAGTGAAGGATCATGCATTCAGCATCCTCTGGTAACTGGCTAGATGTTTGAATCTCAGCTTCTACCTGATTCCAGGATGAGGCAAGATCTGCAGTTTGATAAGAACCTGCAGGTAGCTGGGCGGTGGTGGCACATGCCTGTAATCCCAGCACTTGGGAGGTAGAGGCAGGCAGATTTCTGAGTTCGAGGCCAGCCTGGTCTACAGAGTGAGTTCCAGGACAGCTAGGACCACACAGAGAAACCCTGTCTTGAAAAATAAAAAACAAACAAAAAAACCCTGCAGGTAGTTTATATGTACAGAAAAGGGTAAAAGGCCGTCTCTGAGCTTGTGTCCCCAGGCTCCCCAGGCAGGTGAGACTGCAGATCACCTCTGAGCTTTTTAGATGACTCACAGTTTAGAGACTAGTGACAAGATTCCACACTTGTGTTCTTCTGTTCATTAGTTATGAGGAAATTAAGTATGTCAGTATGGCGCCCCAGTTTCCTCTTCTGTAAACCAAAGACAATATAAACTTGACTCATGGGATGTCTATGAAGAACTGTGACACACTTAGGATAGTCCCTGGTGCATAGTAAGGAGCTCGGTGCGTTAGCTGCCATTGTGACTATGAAGGTGTGCTCAACTTTTCTTTGAGACTGAGGATTTTGTGGATATATGATGAGTACATGAGAAAGATGACCAATTTTAGTTAGGTCATAATATTTTTTATTTTTTGATCAATTTTATTTTATTTTTTTACTTTCTGATAAAAATCAAACCCCAAATAATTTTTAGTATGCATTATCAGAGTCAGGAAGTTACTAAAAATGCAACCTTTTTAACCTACTTCCTTCCTGTTAGTTTTAGATATCTGTTATGGGAACTGAGTGCTTGGGACATCAGAAATGAATCACCTCCTTTGAGTGCTGCAGGTTGTAGCCCTTTAGTGAACCCAGTCCCCCAACCCAGTGCCAGCCAGACTGCTTCTGGGAAGCTGGAGTCACACTTCTACTATATGGGAACAGGCCTAGAGCCAGCCTTGGAGTTTCTTGGCTCAGTAATGAAACACAGTCCTCAGCAGTGCTTGGCCTCAATGACTCACTGCTCTAAAGACTATAATTCATACATCTAAATGAGAGGCATGTATGTTTGCAAGACACAGTTACAATGAATGGAACAGTGCCGATAGCCAATTCAGAGTGTTAGTGAAAAGTGTGACCTTAATTTCCACCAATCAACTCATTCCTAGGATAGCAAGCCCTCCCATAGGTTTTTCTTGTAACCCATCAGGGGGACATGGGGTCAAGGACAGAGATAGAACATAATGTTTGGAAAAGCATTTCTGCAAAGTGAACAATTATATTGAACAGAAAGAGTTCTCTAATTGCATGAGTTGAGGGTCATTGCATGTGATATCCTTCTCCTGGAGAACTAGTATTCAATCACCACAGTAGAGCCTAGGCTGCACATGTGACAATGGAGGCTCTGAAGCTTGGTTTTCTTGGAGTTTTCACAGAGATATCTCTTATGCAGTCATCATTTAGAACAGTGTCTAGTGAATATCTAGCTAAGCTAATATGTCTCAGAGAATTTTGAATTTTGGAAGCAACTGTGCCTCTGTTCATATTGCTCAATCTGTTTTATGATCATTTAGCTTAATTCTGGGTTCTGGGACTTCTTTATTGAGTGTCTGTAACTTAGGGAGGTTATCTATAAGCAGGTTCACTTAAGTGGTACCTTGGCAAACAAGAAGGTGATGGGTTTCTGAAGATCTGGGAAGAAACATTCCAGCTGGAGGGACGAAGGGAGGAAGACTATGGCAGGTATGCAGGAGTGAACCAGCATATTGAAGGTCTTCTAGGCTGTAGTAAAGTGCCCCCAGATATAATGAGGAGCCCCAGAGGATTTCTGCTAAGGAGAGTCATATGATTTGGTTATTCTAGACAATATAACTCCCTACAGAACACAAGGTGGTCTACAGAGAATATGATGGTTGATTGTAGTTATTTTTAAAAAACTAGACACAATCTAGACTCACCTGGGCAGGGAGTCTCGGTGAGAAGCTGTTTAGATTAGGTTGGCTGTAGACATGCCTGTAAGGGACTGTTCTCCACTGGGTTAATTTAAATGGGAAGATGCATCCTAAATTTGAGTGATGTCATTTCCTGGGATGAGTCCTGGGCTGAAGGGAAAGCAAAGGCCGAGTGGAACACTGGTTTGCATTCATTAGTCCCTGTTCCTGACTACGATTGTTATATAACCTATGCCCTCAGGTTCCTGCCACTGTGAATATCATGTTGTGATGGATTGTACCCTGTAACTATGAGCTAAAATTAGCCCATTTCCCCCTACGTTCTTTGTCAGGGTGTTTAGTAACAGCTGCAGGAAATGAAATGAAGGTGAATGAATGAGGAAAATGAAACGAAATAACATGAATAGAGAGGAGGGAAATTTCCTAAAGGCTGTTACAAAGCAAATCTTCTATACTCTTCTTGAACATTTCAGGATTGTATTAAGAGATTGACCCAATTGACCTTTGAATCCAGGCAGGCTTTATTTGCTCTTAATCAATGGAACACAGAGGATTTGGCACCGTGTGACTACTTCTAAGGGCAGATCATAAAAGTTCTGTCTTTTTATCTTTACATTTATTATTAATTGATCAATTAATTAATTATTTTTTTACACTCCATATTTTATTCCCCCTCTCTCCTGTCCACCCCATGACTGTTCCACATCCCGTACCTCTTCCCCACCACCCTGTCTTTCATCTTGTCAGGTGGGATTATGTTTAGAACTTTGAATGTCATGAAAGAAGTGTGACCCTCCCTCTGCAATTAGCTGACATGCTGTGAGGAATTCAAATGACACAGAGGTCCCATGCCATTAGTAACATAAGTCTTTAATTCATCCAGGTGCATACCTGCAGTTTCATAAACATCTAGATGATTTTAGCTTCTGGACCAAGACATCCTCAGACTTGCATGGACAGACTCTAGTGTCCAGACTCTATCCCTTCTAAATTTCTGCCCATCAGAACTATCAGCTAGTTAGAACAGCTGTCCTAGGCTGCTAAGTTGGGGTCGTTTGTTGGGCTGCAGCAGTAGGCAGAACAGTGTGGAGAGTCAGGAGGCGTTTTCATTGGTTCAGAAAGGAAAAAAGGAAGCTTCAGCTAATGACTGTCAATTTCTACCCACATCAGCATTAAAACAACAGCAGCGTGTTAGGTTGATTATTTGCATCATGCAACAGGGAGCCATGGGAAGCCATGCGGGTGTCTAAAAATAGCTAAAGGACCAGTGCTTTCTAAGGTTGTCTTGGGAGATGCTGAAGTGGTGAATGGTCTTTGTGTTGGTTTGTCTATAGGACTAATTTAGCTGGTTTTCCCTGGAGCCTTGAGGGCTTGACTGAACTAGTACAAAAAGATTGTTTCCCCCTCTTTGGAGAGTCTGTGGTGAGCTGTGGCTTATCCTATCACAGAATATCTGATTTTTTTTAGCCAGGATACATGTTGTAAGTTGTAGATTTTGTTTAAACTCTAAATTCTGTGGAACAGCTTTGCTGCCAGCTGTTAATTTTAAGAGTGAGATTTTTGACTATGCTTTAAAAAAAGACTATTTTTAAGATATACAAACTGGAATAGTGACACTATATAGCAATGATGATTCTCAAAAATATTGTTATTATTTTAAAAATATATATTTAATGAAAATAATATGTTTTACACAGCTTGATACAGTACATTTTGATACTGGTTTCCCCTCCTCCAACTCCTCCCAGATTCTTCCTACTTCTAGACCCACAAAAGGCCATGTCCATCTGTTGATCTCTTTCTTTCTTTCTTTCTTTCTTTCTTTCTTTCTTTCTTTCTTTCTTTCTTTCTTTCTTTCTTTCTTTCTTTCTTTCTTTCTTTCTTTCTTTCTTTCTCTCTCTCTCTCTCTCTCTCTTTCTTTCTTTCTTTCTTTCTTTCTTTCTTTCTTTCTTTCTTTCCTCTTTTTCTTTCCCTCCCCCCTCCCTCCCTCCCTCCCTCCCTCCCTCCCTTCCTTCCTTCCTTCCTTCCTTCCTTCCTTCCTTCCTTCCTTCCTTCCTTCCTTCCTTCCTTCCTTTCTTTTTTCTTTCTCTTTCCTTTCTTTCTCTTAAATAGGCCAATAAAAAATAACTAACAAATGAAAATGTAATGAAAAAACAACAGAGGAAAAAAATACAAGAAAACACACACACACATACACACACAACATAATAACATAAAATCAAATTCATAACATACAAGGAAAAATCCAGTAAGACAAGCAAGCAAACAAAACAAAACAAAAACAAACAATTCCCCCCAAATTCCCAAACCAAACCAAACCAATACCCCCAAACAAAAACATTCCCACAAATCAAATGAAAACTCTGAGAATTATGAGACAAGAAGTCTACAAAAATACCATTGAGTTTGTTTTGTGTTGGTCATGTATAATAGCTGGACATGGGGTGTGTGTGCCCTTAAGTGTGGTTGTATACTCAATGAGACTCCATTGGAGAAAACTAAATCTTCCTTGATGTTAGTTGGAGATAACTTTTGGGTAACCAATGGGAAATTGTGTACACTTTTTATTTTTAGGACTGGATCTTTGCCCGGCCTGTGCAGACCCTGTGCATGCTGCCACAGTGTCTGTGAGTTCTTAAGTGCACCAGTCTTCTGTCCCTGGTACTCATCCCTCTTACTCTTACAATCTTTCTACTGCCATCTCTTCCAAATATCTCCTGAGCCCTGATGGGAGTTCTTGAGATAATCTTTATACTTATTTAAGAGCTCATAGATGTGTGTGTGTGTGTGTGTGTGTGTGTATGTGTGTGTGTAGAGGCACAGGTATCTTTCTTAATTGCTCTCCATTTTATTTTACATTTTAATTAATTAATTAATTAATTAATTATTTTTCACAGTCCATATTTTATTCCCATCCCCATCTACCCTCCGACTGTTCCACATCCCATACCTTCTTTGCACCCCTCTGTCTCCATGTCAATGTTCCCACCTCCACCTGACCTCTAAACACCCTGGGACTTCCAGTCTCTTAAGGGTTAGATGCATTATCTCTGAATGAACACAGACCAAGAAGTCCTCTACTGTATGTGTGTTGGGGCCTTCATATCTACTGGTGTATGCTGCCTGTTTGGTGGTCCAGTGTTTGAGTGATCTCAGGGGTCCTAATTAAATGAGACTGCTGGTCCTCCTACAGGGTTGCCCTTCTCTTCCGCTTCTTTCAGCCTTCCCTAGTTCAACAACAGGGGTCAGCTGCTCTGTCCATTGGTTGGGTACAAATATCTGCATCTGACTCTTTCAGCTGCTTGTTGGGTCTTCCTGAGTGCCTTCATGCTAGGTCCCTCTTTGAGAGGGCTCCATAGCCTCAGGAATAGTGTCAGGCCTTGGGACCTCCCATGAGCTGGATCCCACTTTGGGCCTGTCACTTGACATTCTTTTCCTCAGGCTTCTCTCCATTTCTATTCATGTAATTCTTTCAGACAGGAACAGATATGGGTCAGAGTTGTGACTGTGGGATGGCTCCTCTCTCCTTCATTTGATGCCCTATCTTTCTGTTGGAGGTGGGCTCTATAAGTTCTCTCTCCCTACTGTCAGGCATTTAATCTAAGGTCCCTCTTTTTGAGTCCTGAGAGTCTCACCTCCCAGGTCTCTGGCGCATTCTCTCTCACCGAATCTGGAGCTTATTCAGGTAGACTGGATGGCCAGCAAGCCCCAGGAATTCTTCTGTCTCTGTTTTCCCAGTGTAGGACTATAGTAGTACACCATGTCATGGGCTTTTATGTAGGTGCTGGGGGTTTGGACTTAAGTCCTCATGCTTGTATATTAGGCACTTTACTGACTAAGCTGTCTTCCCATCCAGGTCTATAGTTAATTTTTAAATATGAGATATAGATATTTATTATATCAGAACTTAAAATTTAAATACTTAGTAACATTAATTTATAATGTTTATTAATTGATAATGGATGATCATTTTAACAGAGAACTATATTTTTAAAATACCTAGTTAGAAGACATTATTGTTTTACATTTTTGCCCATCACTCTCAGGTCTGGTTTAAGGAAGTTGGTAGTCCATTACTTTGTATGCTAATCTAAAAATGAAAACATAGAGCATGGCTGCATTCTTCCACTTGCTTCTAAGTTTAATACATTATACTCCGTGGTTTTGAGTAGAGTATCAGAAAAAGGTTGTCCCTCAAATGTGGTGATTTGAAGATGCCCCCCACAGGCTCAGGTATTTGAACACTTGCTCTGCAGTTGGTCACAATTTTGGGGAGGAAGTTTTGGAACCTTTAGGACATTGAGGCTGACTGAGGGAATCACCTCACTAGTTGTGGTGTTTGAGTGTTTATAGTTTTGCCCTGGTTCCAGTTCACTTGCTCTGCTTCGTGTTTGTGTTGAAGACATGATTTCTCAGCTTCCTGCTCTGGCCGACTGCGTCATCCCTCCCTTACCCCTATGGACTGTGTTCGCTTGGAATGGTAAGCCAAAGTAAACTCCTTTTTCTTTAGTTGCCAAGGTCATGATATTTTATGACAGCAATAGAGAAGAAACTAACACACCAAATAAATATGTAGTTGGAGAAGGCAAAGGTATTTTATTGGCCTCTTTCTACAAATACAATTATTTTCTGATACTGCACCAAAAAGTTGGCAAACTCATATTATTAATGAGCTTTTTTGCTTTGACAGATTGCAGTCTATTTTAGTTAATATGTTACTTATTCACTTGTATTAATTCTTTAGGTTGGGATGGAAATTAATGGATTTCATCACATCACCTTCATACACATGACATATGTGTCATTTATACAGTTGCTTTAAATGGGTCTTTTTTATCCATACATGATTCTGTATTAGCATTCACTGGTCACTGTAAATGTTGCCTTATGGAATATTCCAGTCTCCCAAATGCCACTGCGTTTTATTATACAACTTTTAGAAAAATCACACTTGTTAGTATCCCCACTGATTGTATTGGGAAGGTTTTTAAGTATTGAGCAGCTGTCAAACCCATGGTGGCTGGCAGACACAAGTGGCCTCAACTAGTGAGTTTTTCTATTAAGGTTGAACTGTGTCCTTGGTAACAAATGCCATCAGTTATTTTCCCTGAAACGACAGTGTTCCTTAATTCATTTTTGAGAAAATGTGTGCTAAGCACCTGAATGTTTATATGTCAGTCAAGCTTTCCCATAAATAGTATTCATCAGAAAAGATATTATCTTAGCTTACTTCTTGCAGGTCTGCATAATATTTGGGGCAGATATACTAGGTGTGCAGCAGAAAGCATGTTAAAGACGTCTCCATCTTGTCACATACTGTATTCAGATGATGTGTACATAGGAGCTGAGTTTTCCTGAAAACAAATTCCTATTAAATTATTACTTGCTTCTAGAAGACCTGGTGAGACTGGTGCTCATTTTAATGTATCACCAGACGGAACACTGCAGTGATGCTGTTTTGTCCTGGGTGAAACTGAGACAACTTTACTTCCACTGTTTCTGTGCTATAGGTGCAACTGTGAGTACAGTGGAAAAGACAAGTAACATCGTGTTGTGATGAGACGTCAATCTGACTTGGAAGTTTTCCCGAAAGTGTCTTGGCAATCCCAGTGGTCACTAGTATTTACTTCAAAGCAACACCAGAGAGAGGAAAGGGAGGGGGGAACAGATAATGTCAGAATGGTCATGAGTTGATAACTGTTGAAGTTGGGTCATGGGTCCATATGAGTTTGATGTGTTATTTGGTCTACCTTGTTATGAACTGAACTCTCCACAAACCCAGAATAGAATGCATAGAGCCCTGGGGCTCTAGTTTCAGTACTGGAATAGATTGTGCCGTTGTTTCTAGTTGGGGAAGATGGAAGAAAGGAGAAGGGCTGAATAGAAAGAATTCTGTTCTACGGATTCCAGCGAAGTACCCACATTGGTTTAGTGGTGGAACACAGAATTCTCAGTGGTCACCTGGTATTTCAAAGGGTGGATTTGGCTGTTAGAGTGAGAGTGTGTCAATAGGTGAGCCCAGTTCATGAGCCTTCTTGAGTGTGCTGGGCTAGCTCATTGGGCCTTGGTTAATTACCCACAGCCCCAACAGCCTTTGTAGGCCTTTCTGTGTTCTTGATGCTTGGCACTGTGCCTTTGGGATTAAATCTTTTATCCACTGGTGCTCTCATTATCTCCTGGGATTAATGGAATTAGAAAGGCTACCCAATCACAAAAGAATACACATGGAATGCAATCTCTGATATGTGGATATTAATTAGCCCAGAAGCTCTGAATACCCAAGGCACAATTAGCATAACAAATGACTCCCATGAAGAAGTAAGGAGAGGGTCCTGATCCTGGAAAGGCTTGATCTAGCATTGGAGGGGAGTATCAGGACAGAGAAAAAGGAGAGAGGTGATTGGAGAATGGGTGGAGAGAAGGTTTATGGGACATATGGGGAGGGGAGAACTGGGAAAGGGGAAATCATTTGGAATGTAAACAAAGAATATAGAAAATAAAAAATATATAATAAAAAAAAGAAAGGCTCTGAAGGAGAACGTAGTTTTTGGTTTCTTTGTGCAACTCTGATCTTATCCTTACTTCATCAGTTATAATAAGAGGAGAGGGGCAGGGATCTCAAGAAAGTGCAAATTCACAGAGACTCTTTAAGCCTCATTCTGGTTGATGGCTGTAGACTCTGCCCATTATGTAAAGTGACTATATTTACTAGGGGTGTTCAGAGTTCAGACACTGTCATGTTTAAGGCTAACCTGGTGGTGAAGAACTGAACCTTTGAGGTTCATTCAACTTGGACTCAAGTCTTTCCCCTTATTAGATGTTTAGCACTTGATGTGTGCTATAAACTCTTTGAAGTCTTAATTTCTCCCCATCCTAAATAAAGTAAAACCCATCTTCCTTTGTTTTGGGGGCAGGGTCTATGAGGTGTGCGTGTACAGGGCTTGCACAGTTTGTACTCTGTGGACTTTGGTTTGCTTTCCCCTTTCCACGATCCTTGTCCCTCTTTGACGGCATTAAGCGTTTGGAAGGAAGAGGAGCAATCACACATTTAGGTGAGCAGATGGCTTTATAAGTGGCCATCTTTATCGACCTTCCTTACCATCCTTTCAAGCAAGGCTTTCTCTATTCAGTGTTAAGTGAACTTATCAAAGAAGCCAACTAATCCCATCTGGAGCCAAGTAAGATCCTTCTGTTGAGAACATTCAGGAGCATCTAGTGTCCTGGAGAGCATCAGTGCCTTCCAGGGACAGGACGAATGAGGCGAAGCAGTACCTGCTGCTGTCCACCTTGCTTAGCAGAGCTGACATGAGGATTCTGATCCATGCAATACCTAGATCCTTCAACAGTATGGGGAGGAGCTTCATGCCCAGCACTTGCTCTTCTGCCTTGAGTCTTTATCCTTTAATCAATAACTTTGGACATTCGTTTTTTCCTTTATTTTTTGTTAGATATTTTCTTTATTTACATTTCAAATGTCATTCCCTTTCCTGGTTTTCCCTCCAAAAACTCCCTATCTCATCCCCCTCCCCCCTGCTCACCAACCCACCCAATCCTGCTTCCCTGTCCTGGTATTCCCCTACACTGGGGCATCGAGCCTTCTCAGGACCAAGGGCCTCTCCTCCCATTGATGTCTGACAAGGTCATCCTCAGCTACATATGAAGCCATGGACATTTCTCCTAAGGATTACTAGGCTCCTGTCCTATTGTAGAGGGCAATACTACTGGAAGAATATGTTCCAGGGTAGTCTATTGTCCTAGTATCTTAAGATTACCTGATGTGAATCATGGGCCTTGCCTGATTATCTGAGACAAAAATCTTTTCCTTATTACTGCTCAACTACAGGTAAATGTTTCTATGCTGTTTTTCCAGACCTAAGTACCATGGTAGCCATGTTGGTGGATGGTATAGTAAGAATAGATCTACAATACTGAGAAGCATCAGAAAAGAAATTGTTCTAGTATCTGTATTTGGTCTGACTTGGAAGAATGTTAACACCATCACAGTTCTATCTAAACTGGGATAATTTTACTAAGAATATTTCCTACATAACTCACACCCTTTACTATCCTGTTCATTCATTGGGTTTTTTTTTAACCAGCTGTTCATGTGTAACCCTCTACATCTGAATTTCCACTTACTATATTCTGACAAATTTGTCCTCATACCAAAAATATGAAAACACATATCACAATCCTTGCCTTCATGCATTCTCAGTAGAGTGGGTTGGGCTGATAAAGGGGGCAGGATTGCCAGTATAATTCAGATGTCTACAGGCAGTGAGAGTGATATGGGATGGATGTGAGTGATATTGTTTTAAAAGGAAGACAATAGTACAAGGATGATGATGGATGTCACATGTCACCTTACTTCAGTTGAGGAAGCTGAGCTGTTGTATGCACCTCCTACAACATCACACCTTTTGTGGCTTGCTTTATTAGCTTTCTGTTGTAATAAAATTCCTGAGATGTTCAAATTTGAATGGGGCAAAGGATGATTTGAGCTTCTGGTTTCTAGGTTTCAGTTGGTGTCTGTGTATAAGTTCTTTTTCTCATTGCTATGACTAAATGTCTGACAAAGAGCCACTCATGGAGCATGGATTCATTTGGTTCATGGTTTAAGGACACAATCCTTCCCAGTGGGAAGTATAGTGGCTAGCATGGGACGCATACTGTGTCTATAATCAAGCAGAAAGATGAGTGCTGGAGTTCACTTTTCTTTCTCCCCTTTAAAATGAAAAAAAAAAACCTCAATTATTTTATGTGTATGGGTATTTTTGCCTGCATGTCTACATGTGTGTCTGGGAACCACATGTGTGCCTCATATTCACAAAGGTCAGAAGAGAATATTAGATCTCCTAGAACCGGACTTGCAGTTGCTTGTGAGCTGCTATGTGGGTACTGAGAATTGAACCTGGGTCTTTTGGTAGAGCAGCTACTAAACCATCTCTCTAGCCTCTGCTTTCTCCTCTCCCCCTTTTTTCTTTCAGTCCCACAAGATATGGAAAGTTGAAGCCAACATTCATGATGGGTCTTTCCCTCGTAGTTAAATACCCTTCACAGACATCCCGGAAGATGTATCTCTCATGTGATTCTAAATCCAATAAAGTCAACATTAAAGACTGACTATCACAGGTTGCTTGGTTCTGGTTGATGTGAGTCTGGAAAGACAGAACATTATGCCAGGGTACATGTGGTAGGACAGAATTGTTCACCTCACAGTAGCTAGGGTTCAAAAAGAGAAATAGGAAGGGCCTTGGCTTCTACAATTTTCTGAGGGCATGACTCCCAGGAGCTGAACTCCTTCAAATTTGGACCTACCTCCTAAAGGTTCAAGCACTTCTCAGTAGTAGCAACATCTGGGGTTCAAGTCACTCTTAGGCTTTTGGGGCACATTTAAAATCTAAGGTATAGCATTCACTGTGCTATTAGGACCAGGGGCAGCCTGGCTTGTAAGAATTAAACTACTAAGATTGACAAATGAATGTTAACTAGGGCCAGAGGTGAACTGAAATGTGTATGATCTGGCTGAATAGTAGGCACAGCTGCAACTTAGTTTTAGCCAAAATTTTGACATGTGAAAAGTGGGCCAGAATCATTAGATCTTCTGCTTTGTCCCTTTAAGGAAGTCAGAATTCACCAATTTTTTTTAAAGCAAGGTCTTCAGTATTAAAAATACCAACAAAATAAAATATTCTGAAATATGATGCTGCACTCCATTAATATGTACCATTTTATATTTTTATGTATAAATTAGGCATAAATTTAATAAAAATATACAAGCCAGTTTATGTTGATTAAGCAAATGAATCTTCAGAATTAACCTAGCTTGTAGGCTGTTAATTTTCAGGTTCTGGGCTAGATATGCCATGGAGAGGCCCTACAGTCATGCATGTGCAGAAGACGCGAGACTAGGTGCCACACAGACCTGGGGAGCATTTGCTCTGAACCTGAGCTGGGGCTTGGGAACTCTGAGCGGGCATGGGAAAAGCTAAGATCATATCAAGTCACTAAGAGCATCTAAGGGAAATGGATTTATTTATTTATTTTTGCTATCAACGGCTTTTTAAAGTAATTTTAATTTGCATACATTAATTATGCATAATAATGGGTTTCATGATGGCATTTTTTTCTTTTTTCTTAAATAAATTTGTTTTATTGAATATATTCTTCATTTTCATTTCAAATGCTAAAACCCTTCCTGGTTTCCCCCCTCCCCGAAAACCTCCAACCGCTCCTTCCACCCCTTGCTTCCAAGTATGTGCCCCATCACCCAACCCATTCCCACCTACCCTCCCTCAATTTCCCCACACTGGGGCATCTATTGAGCCTTCACAGGACCAAGGACCTCTCCTTCCACTGATGCCCAACAAGGCCTTCCTCTACCACACTTTTGGCTAGAACCATGTGTACCCCTTGGTTGATGGTTTCCTCCCTGAGAGTCCTGGGGCTTCTGGGTGGCCGGCATCAGTCTTCTTCCCATGGGGCTGTAAACCCCTTCAGCTCCTCCAGTCCACCCTCCAACTCCTCCATTCGGGATGCCACACTCAGACCAATGGCTGCTAGCATCTGCCTCTGTATGTGTAAGGCTCTGGCAGGGCCTCTCCAGAGACAACCATAAGAGGCTCCTTTCAGTATACACTTCTTGTTGTCCATAATAGTGTCGGGGTTTGGTGACTGTTTAATGGATGACTCCTAAGTAGGGCAGTCTCTGGGTGGCCTTTACTTCAGTCTCTGATCCATACTTTGTCTCCAATATTGCTCCTGTGAGTATTTTGTTCCCTTTCTCAGAGAAACCAAAGCACCCTCACTCGGTCCTCCTTCTTGAGCTTCCTGTGGTCTGTGAATTGTAATTTGTCTATCTTGAGCTTTTGGGCTAACATCCACTTAACAGTGAGTACATACTATGTGTGTTCCTTTGAGATTGGGTTTCCTCAGTCAGGATGACACTTTCTAGTTCCATCTATTTGCCTAAGAATTTCATGAATTCATTGTTTTTAATAGTTGAATAGGACTCTATTGTGTATATACATTACAATTTCTGTATCCATTCCTCTGTTGAAAGGCATCTGGGTTCTTTCCAGCTTCTGGCTATTGTAAATAAGGCTGCTATGAACATAGTGGAGCATGTGTCCTTATTACATGTTGGAGCATCTTCTGGGTATATGATCAGGAGTGGTATAGCTGAGTCCTCAGGTAGTACTATGTCTATGTATTTTCTGAAATACTATGTATTTCCTGCCAAACTGCCAAACTGATTTTCAGAGTGGTTTTACTGGCTTGCAATCCCACTGTCAAAGGAGTAATGTTCCTCTTTCTCTACATCCTCGCCAGCACCTGCTGTCCCCTTAGTTTTTCATCTTAGCCATTCTGACTGGTATGAGGTGTTTTTGATTTGTAGGGTTGTTTTGACTTGCATTTCCCTGATAACTAAGGATGGATATATTTTGATTCTATTCCATTTATTTTCTACTCCACTCTGGCAGTTCACTCTTAGTTTCTTCCCCACTAGTTTCCTCTAACTTTCATATCTTTTTATTTCTGGTGATTTAATCAGTTCCATGAGGAAAGATTATAGGAAGATGGGTGAGGGGTCATTTATAGGAATGTGGCACTAGTAGATCCCACTTTTAAAAAGGCCCTTCTTCCTCCTACAACAACTAACTGTCTATAGATCCTCAGGGCTTTGTCAGTCTATCCCCCCTCCACACCAGCATCATAGTTGTCTTTTTTCAAATTTGCTTTTTCATGGCAAAAAGTACCAGAGAGTCATTTCATAATCATCTTTTCCTATGACTTCCAGGATGAAGCTTTAGACTTATTTGTTTCAGGGTAGAGAGAGCATAAATGTCCTCTAATATAATACAGCAGGCATGCATGGAAATGTCTGGTCAAGCCAAGGAAGAAGATGCTCCTTAGAGATGGTGCCTACAGTCAGGATGGCAGAAGAAAACCCATCAACATAAGTTACTTGCTGTGATTCCCAGAACTTTGACTGGCTGAACATCCCTGTGCAGTGAAACCCAGGGGCTTGTGAAGAGCAAGTCAGTTGGTGTGGCTCAGCCTAGGTTGGCTTCCTCAGGAAATTACACTTAGATCAAGATTCATTATGCACACTGTGTAGAACCTCAGGAGGTGATACATTGATGTAGGGCTTCAGAAGGGGTGTCTGAGGTTACTGCTCCCCTCCTAGGTTCCACTGAGGAATCATTTGTGTGTTGGCTTGCTTAGCCATCCACCTTCTGGAGGAGGCGGTGGGCTCAGCCTATGCCTAGTTTCCAGGGAGGAGAGCACAGGCCAATGCAGAGTCAGTGCTCTGTGTCTAGGAATAATGAAGGTGCTAGCATCTCCCAGACACTGTGCTCTGTTCATCCCAGGCTTCTGTGGTTTAGAATGCTGAAGGTGACCAGACACATCTCCTATTTGCTGTATGGAAAAAACCAGCAAGAGAGGGGTGGAGGCCATAGTACCCCCAGAAAGTCTGCAGGAATGACAGAGATTATTGCATTTAGGGACAAAGGGACCCCGATGATGACTTCTGTGACTGATTGATGGTTTCAATAAAAATGTAAATTTTGAAGTCTAGGTATTATTGGTCTAAGACTATCTTAGAGACAAGAGCTTGCTATTGATTCTCATTCCTAACTCAACTTACTAGGGCCCAACCCTAAGTACTTAATCACTTCAGTTGTATTTGGCTCCAGTGATATGAAGTAAGAATTTATTTTCAACTGAAGTCTTTAAGTTTAAAAAGATCTTTTGGAACCAAACCCTGACACTATTACTCATGCCATATTGTGCTTGCAGACAGGAGCCTAGTATGACTGTCCTCTGAGAGGTTCTACCAGCAGCTGACTGAGAAAGATGCAGATACTTCCAGTCACTCAATGGATTGAGGCTGGGGACCCCTATAGAAGAGTTATGGGAAGGACCAAAGAAGCTAAAGAAGATGACAGCCACTTAGAAAGACCAACAGTGTCAACTAACCTGGACCCCAGGAGCTCCCAGAGACTGAGCCACCAACCAAAGAGCATACATGGGCTAGTCCGAGGCCCCCAGCACATATGTAGCAGAGGGCTGCCTTGTTTGACCTCAGTGGGAGAGGATGCACCTAATCCTGTAAAGACTTGATGTCTAAGGGAAGGGAGATGTGAGTGTGTGTGAGGTGGGGGGTGGAGGGAGCACCCTCTCAAAGATAAAGGGGAGGGGTATGGGATGAAGAACTCTTGGAGAGGGGACCCAGAATGGGGTCACCGTTTGGGATGTAAATAAATAAAACAATTAAAAAACCAAAATAAATGAATCGATGCAATTAAAAAAAAAACACCTTTGTTATTTTTTATTCCTCTCAGGGCTAAGCACAGTGCTTTGCTTGTAGAAGATGTGCAAGTTTCTTTTTTTTTTTATTCGATATTTTATTTACATTTCAAATGATTTCCCCTTTTCTGGCTCCCCACTCCCTAAAAGTCCCATAAACCCTCTTCCCTCCCCCTGTGCCCCCATCTACCCCTTCCCACTTCCCTGTTCTGGTATTCCCCTATACTGCTGCACTGAGCCTTTCCAGAACCAGGGGCCACTCCTCCATTCTTCTTGGATATCATTTTATATGTGGATTATGTCTTGGGTGTTCCAAGTTTCTAGGCTAATATCCACTTATCAGTGAGTGCATACCATGATTGATCTTTTGAGACTGGGTTACCTCACTTAGTATGATGTTCTCCAGCTCCATCCATTTGTCTAAGAATTTCATGAATTCGTTGTTTCTAATGGCTGAATAGTACTCCATTGTGTAAATACACCACATTTTTTGTATCCACTCCTCCGTTGAGGGACTCCTGGGTTCTTTCCAGCTTCTGGCTACTACAAATAGGGCTGCTATGAACATAGTGGAGCATGTGTCCTTACTGCATGCCGGGGAATTCTCTGGGTATATGCCCAGGAGTGGTATAGCAGGGTCCTCCGGAAGTGTCATGCCCAGATTTCTGAGGAACTGCCAGACTGATTTCCAAAGTGGTTGTACCATCTTGCAATCCCACCAGCAGTGGAGGAGTGTTTCTCTTTCTCCACATCCTTGCCAACACCTGCTGTCTCCTGATTTTTTGACCTTAGCCATTCTGACTGGTGTGAGGTGAAATCTCAGGCTTGTTTTGATTTGCATTTCCCTAATGATTAATGATATTGAACATTTCTTAAGGTGCTTCTCATCCATTCGAAGTTCTTCATGTGAAAATTCTTTGTTTAGCTCTGTACTCCACTTTTTAATAGGGTTATTTGGTTCTCTGGGTTCTACCTTCTTGAGTTCTTTGTATATGTTAGATATTAGCCCTCTGTCGGATTTAGGGTTGGTAAAGATCCTTTCCCAATCTGTTCGTTGACATTTTTTCCTTTTGACAGTGTCCTTTGCTTTACAGAAACTTCGTAGTTTTATGAGGTCCCATTTGTCAATTCTTGATCTTAGAGCATAAGCTATTGGTGTTCTATTCAGGAACTTTTCCCCTGTGCCCATGTCCTCAAGGGTCTTCCCCAGTTTTTTTTTCTATTAGTTTCAGTGTGTCAGGTTTTATGTGGAGGTCCTTGATCCACTTGGAGTTGAGCTTAGTACAAGGAGATAATAATGGATTGATTTGCATTCTTCTGCATGCTGACCTCCAGGTGAACCTGTTGAAAAGGCTATCTTTTTTCCACTGGATGCTTTCAGCTCCTTTGTCGAAGATCAAGTGACCATAGGTATGTGGGTTCATTTCTGGGTCTTCAATCCTATTCCATTGATGATGTGCAAGTTTCAAAAGCAAATGGTACTGAATGCTGACTGAGTGCCAGGACCTGCACTGGTATTTGGCATCCTCTGTCTCATTTAGTTTGCATAACAGAGTTGGAAAGTAGTTGCTACATTCATACTTTACAGAAGAGGAAATCGAGGCCATCAGAGACTAAGTAAGTGTCCATTGTAGCTGCCAGGTTAACTTTCACCTTGTTTTGTGACCCTGCAATGATTAAAGAAATCTACTCCCCACCCTGATCTTCTACAGTATCAGGATACCTTGATAAGGTTCATCCCATGTCTCTACACCAAGTTCTTTCTACCCTCACTTACTACTCTATACAGGGGAAGCTCTTTTCTTCCCAACCATGGAGACATTTGTGGATATCATGGCTGTAACATTGTTCTTCAGCTGCAGTCCTTGACTACTAGAGACCTATGACAATAATTTCTTTCCATTCCTCTTGCAAGAATCCTTTCAAATAGTCTCTCCTTACCTAAATTCAGAGTTATGCTTTTCTTGGTAGAACTAACATTCTTTGGGCACTTCCTTAGGTCCAAGCACTAGGCACTAGGCTATATCTGACTCAGTTCTTAAAACTAGGTATTGTGTTCACAGTCTCAATGCATTTTAAAGGTGAAGGATAGAATCTGTATTAGTCAGGGTTCTCTGAAGGAACATAATGGATAGAATGAACACACACACACACACATACACACACATACACACACACACTAAAAGGGGATTTAGATTAGATCAACCTACTTACAAGTTGTGGTGGAGGTAGTTCAACAATAACTGCTTCCTATTGGAGAGGCTGAGAATTCAGTAGATGTTTCCATACTTATGGTGAGCTTTCTGCTTTGCATAATCTGACCAAGTAAACTGCTCCAGGACTTCCCAGAAGCTTGTGTTTCAGTTGATTACATATGTTGTAAAGTTGACAGTTGGAATTAGCCATCACAGAGTCCAAGGTGACCTAGCGAGGGATTTTAATTAATTTTTTAAAATTTTCTATATTCTTTGTTTACATTCCGAATGCTTTCCCCTTTCCCGGTTCCCCCCTCCCCATCGGTCTCATAAGCCCTCTTCCCTCCGTCCATTTCCCAATTCACCCCCTCACATTTCTCTGTCCTGGTACTCCCCTACAATGCTAGTCAAGTCTTTTCAGAACCAGTGCCCTCTCTTTCCCTCTTCTTGGGTATCATTTGATAAGCTAATTGTGTCTTAAAAATTCAGAACTTCTGGGCTAATCAATATCCACTTATCAGTAATTGCATTCCATGTGCATTCTTTTGTGATTGGGTTACCTCACTTAGGATGATATTTTCCGGATCCAACCATCTGTCTAAGAATTGAAATTCTTTGAATTCATTGAGTGGAATTCATTGTTTTTAATTGCTGAGTAGTATTCCATTACGTAAATGTACCACATTTTCTGTATCCATTCCTCCACTGAGGGACATCTGGGTTCCTTCCAGCTTCTGGCTATTATAAATAAGGCTGCTATTAGACCCCAGAGAACCAAATAACCCTGTTAAAAATGGGGTACAGAACTAAACAAAGAATTTTCACCTGAAGAACTTTGGATGGCTGAGAAGCACCTTAAGAAATGCTCAACATCATTAGTCATTAGGGAAATGCAAATCAAAACAACCCTGAGATTTCACCTCACACCAGTCAGAATGGCTAAGGTTAAAAACTCAGGAGACAGCAGGTGTTGGTGAGGATGTGGAGAAAGAGGAACACTCCTCCACTGCTGGTGGGATTGCAAGATGGTATAACCACTTTGGAAATCAGTCTGGCAGTTCCTCAGAAAACTGGACATCACATTTCCAGAGGACCCTGCTATACCTCTCCTGGGCATATACCCAGAGGATTCCCCGGCATGCAATAAGGACACATGCTCCACTATGTTCATATTGGGGGATTTTAGACTCAAAAGTCTAAATCACCTTTTTAGTTGATCCATCAGGCTTGAAGATGATTCACAGTCTCAGGTTCTCATTGGGAAAGCTGACCAAATAAAGAAGGTGTGACAAATATACAGTTACAAAAGCCAGACACTATTGTGGATGCCAACAAGTGCTTGCTGACAGGAGACTGATATAGTTGTCACCTGTAAGGTTCTGCCAGTGTATGTCAAATACAGAGGGGGGCACTCTCAGCTAACCATTGAACTGATCACAGGGTTCCCAATGGAGGAGCTAGAGAAAGGACCCAAGGAGCTGAAGAGGTTTGCAGCACCATAGGAGGAACAGCAATTTTAATCACCCAGTACCCTCAGAGCTCCCAAGGACTAAACCACCAACCAAAAAAATACACATGGAGGGACCCATGGCTCCAGGTACATATGTAGCAGAGGATGACCTTGTTGGACACCAAAGGGAGGAGATGTCCCTGGTCCTGAGAAGGCTAGATGCTCCAGTATAGGGGAATGCTAGAACATGGAATTGGGAGTGGGTGGATTGGTGAGCAGGGGGAGGTGGAATGGGTTAGGGGATTTTCTGGGCGGAAACCAGGAAATGAGACAACATTTGAAATGTAAATAAAGTATATCTAATAAAAAAGGTGTGAAAAAAAGGGTCAGTGGAGGCAGGGCTTGTCCACTGATAAAATATTACTGACATTTTGTCAAGCAAAAGATCAATCATTTAATTAGCATGCCACTTTGAACTTAGTTTCAGAAGACCCCATGATGAACTAAATCCTAAGACTGATAGGCTTTGTTCCTGAGTTCTGCTACTTCAGAGAACTTACATTCATTTCTGTCAGTACCTCCTTGATGTGTGGAACCATCTTATCCATTCAACATTCATATGGGGATAAGAAAGCAGTGTGGGGTTTCTGCATATTGCTCCAGGTCAATATGCAAGTTCATGGAGGGCAAGAAGAAAGAGTGATCTGAGGCCAGCAGGTTGTCTGGAGCTCTGCCCATCATCATTGCCAGTGTTCTGCCTCACACAAATCAGACTCATTACTATGCAAAAATCATTGCTGGAAGTGAACTGAACTCTTGTGGTCAGGTGTATCCAGAAGCACAATCTACAGACTGAAGGTGTAGATGCCTTGGAGGCAGGTAGAATGGTGGATAGGTTGACTTAGAATTATATCTTAGATTTATCATATCTACATCTGAAAGGTAAACCTCAAAAAGTTGTGTAATTTCTCTGAGGCACATTTCTTCATCTCTGAAGTATATGCAATACCCATGACTCGGTGAACACTGACAGATGATGTTTAAGACAAAGCTTGGAATTCTTTACCAGGCAAATAATAGAGATACCATTTGTGTTGTTTGTTTCTCTGGTTTGGCTGTCCTTGGATGTTTGCTTGCTGTGTTTCTCTTGTGCTATTTCCTTCCTAGCTGGTTCATGTACCCGCATTTCACATTTCAGCTCCTACTCTCCATAGTTTCCCTGGTGATCAGGGTCCTCATGGCTTTTTTTTTTTAAGTTCTTCCTATCACATGGACAATTGATGATGTAAACTAACTCAAGATGATTTTATGCAGATCAGTAAATCACCCCTGTAATCAGCAATTGTAGTTTTAAAATGAGTTATCTATACAAGACCTTTGCGAGAAGGTTCATCTACAAAAAAGCAAATAAAATAATGGAAGAGCATTAGTGAATGACATCAGCTTTCAACACAAGGTTCCACTTGCGTTGAGGACAGAGGTCTTCCCAGTGCTGTGTTCCTTATGGATGAATGATTTAGTAGCTTATTGAAAACTTACATGGACAGGAACTTCCACAGCCCAACAAGAGCTGACTTCCTGTCATTCTCCTTTAGCCAGTTTCCAATAGCCACCCCAACTCAATGTCTCAGGCATCATTTAATTTTTAATGCCAATGCATCAATTGAAAAACACAGTCACTTCTTGGTTCTTTTTCAAGTAGTGTCCCTTAAATCCACTTTACTCTTTTTAATTCCATTGCTTTGGCCATGGGCCAGTTCCTCTCCATGTCACAGTGCTGTCACTGGATGGAGTCCTGACCCCTCACCTCTTCAAAACAGATGTTAGGTTAAAATATCTTTTATTAATTCTTTGAGGATTTCATACAATGTATTTTGATCATATTTACCCTGATGTCTCCCAGATCCTCTTCCTCTCTACAAACCCTCTAACTTTGGGTCCACTTTTTTTTTTTTTTATAAGATTTAGATATCAGGCTTTTGAGTAACATGTGCTCTGGAGAGACAGCTTGGGCTCATTACTTAAATTCTTAGAGTCTTAGTTTTTTTTTTTTTCTTTTCAACACTTGGCTACTATAGCATGTACACAGAGGTTGTTGGGAAATTTTGATGCATTTCTGTAAAGACAGGGAAATGGTTCCACATTTGTGGAGAATAGAGAGATCTGACAGCTAAGTGAGATGTATGACTCTGTGCTGGGTCACATTACACTAAAGGATATTATTAGGACCACTGATGAGATTAGAATTTGGTCTGCAGACTCGATGGTGGCTGTGATGAATGGTATGTTTCTGACTTGGATCATCGTATATTGACAACATTAGAGAATATCTTTTTCATTAAAGATCTCAACAAAAGACATTTGGATGTAGATTTAATTGGAAGCACTCCGATTAGCAACTGATGAAAAATTATTTTAAACATTAAGAACCACAAAGGTCCTGTTTACAAAGCTTCTGTCATAGAGCTGAGACCTTTGCTTTCTTCTTCTTATATTCCTCTGGTATATGCTGACTCATGGTCTTCATTATGCTCTACTTTAGTTCCCTCTTTCTTTTATTAGAGACCCTCCTGGGGCTCCTGCAGACCAGACACTCTAGTTTAACATTGGTGGATCTCTGTAATTATGATGTTTCTCTGTTCTACACTTCTCTTCCTTGTACCTTAAACATCCTTGTTTATCTCCATCATAACATTGCTGCTTTTTCTCAGTTCTCCCTCTTGGAAAGTCCTTCTCAGCTCTGGCCATTTCCTCCAGCCATCTTAACTTGGTTCTGTTCTTTCTTTCTTTTAGGAAGATTCTCAGACCTAGATTTGTGTCTCGGTTAGTCACTCGTTCTCTTATATCTTCAACCTTTTTAGAGAAATGTAACCGTTTGCTCTTGTCTGTGGGGATTTTATTCTTCACATTCGTTGTTATTTTTTCCTGGCCTGATTTAGAAGACTGATGAGCTCAGAGCCGGAAGAGCCGCTGAGATGAAAACCTTTATAATGTTTCGGAATTTGGTTTGTTCAAACTGTTCATTGACTACTAAACCTCAGAGCTTAGAAAACTGGCCCATAGTACATACTCAGAGAAAAATTATATATTTTTGTAAGTGTCATAGATTTTATTGACTAGCCTACATCATGCAGCATGGAAATATGCATTATAAAACACTAATGGGCAAACAGATGGGTTGGATTGATTGTGTGAGCCTCACTGGTTGTCATGGATGGTCTGATTTCTCAGCTGCAAGAAGGAAAGTTTGTAGTAGCTGAGCTACTGACTTTAAAGTCCTATAAGAGGGTCAGTAGAGGTAGTGGCCAAGGATGACAGCCTTTATTGCATTATTTATGGTCCTCTCCCATACCCTCCCTGCAGGGTTTTCTTCGAAGTCATTTGACATGGTCAATTTTTTTTCTCTTTGAATGAGGTGTCATTCTGGCCTTAGAGTGCCCTGCCTGATGAAATATCCTTCTTCTGACAGAGCAGCAGGAGATGAAAAGATGAGCTGGAAAATCTTACAGGTCAATTAGCAACTTCTAAGGTCAAGAGATAAGACTTTTCTTTCTTTTTTTTAACTATACTCTGACAGGGATCCCTGATGTTGCTGGGAAGATGGACCACTGATGGAATGCAGGTGGAGTAAAGAGACAGAATTGATCATTTTGAGCACCTGTTGTGCAAGCTCGAATAAATGCTTCATTCTTAAAAAGGCACAGCAATGTAGGGGAATACCAGGACAGGGAAGCTGGAGGGTTGACTGGGGAACTGGGGGAGGGAAGAGGACGTATGGACTTTTGGAGAGCGGGGAACCAGGAAAGGGGAAATAATTTGAAATATAAATAAAGAATATATCTAATTAAAAACAAAGGCACAGCAAGCCAGTGATAATGAGTTTTAGGTCATGTGATTCTCAAACCCAGACCTTTCTTTCCCACGATCACCTCTTTTTTTTTTTTTTTGAAAAGCATGTTCTTTTATTGAAAAAGGAAGTAAAAACATTTTCTGATAAAATTGAAAATTTACATGGAAATATTTCTGATAAAATAGAAGAGATATATAGAAAAACACGTTAAAATTGCCAATTTTCATGGAAAACTAAAGAGTAAAATGGTAGACATAAAAACATTGCTAAATTAATTGAAAAAGGAAGTAGAAACATTTTTTGATAGAATTGAAGATTTACGTGCAAAATATTTCTGATAAAATTGTAGAAAAATTTAGAAAAACATGTTAAAATTGAAGATTATCATGGAAATTTTTATATAGATATAATAATATTCTAACCCCAATTAGGTTGCATTTTCCTCACTTCTCCTGCACTTTTGTTTTTGTTTTGTTTTTTATAAAGATTTATTTATTTATTTTATGTGAGTACACTATAGCTGTCTTCAGACACAGCAGAAGAGGGCATCTGATCTTATTACTGATGGTTGTAAACCATCATGTGGTTGTTGGGAATTGAATTCAAGACCTCTGGAAGAGCAGTCAGTGCTCTTAACCACTAAGCCATCTCTCCAGCCCCCCTTCTCCTGCACTTTAAAAATTTTAAAAATAAAAGTGACCTAGATATCAGTCACTAAAGCTTATTCTCCTTCCTCATGACTGCATTTCTCCTGCTGGATGTAGATGGCCACTTTTCTCCTTGAAATATCTTCTTCTCTATGTTTCTGTGACAATCACATTGTTTTCTCTCACATCTCCACTGGATATTTCTTTTCCAGTTTGGGGCAGTTCTCACTTTCTACACTCTTTCTTCAGAGGCTCTTATCCAGTTCTTCCTGTTTATCGATGCCTCCCTCTCTCTCTCTCTCTTTTTTTTTTCTATCCAATGTGTATTAAATACTTACAACTTCTACTTGGATGTTGAATTGACAATTATACTCATGGCCGAAATGGTAGTATTGATTTCAACCTGGGTATCACATTGTAAAAGTGTGTGGTCTATTTTTACCTACTTCTTTCCTGCCCATTCATCACTTTCCCTTCTCTCTATTCTGCGTGGTATCAACTATTACATACTACAGAATCTTGGATGTAGCAGTGGCCTTGGGATTTGTTACTCAAATGCTTTCATTTTATGCACTGAGGTCCCGAGAAGGACAGTGATGGGTAAAAGCTACTCAGATCCAATAAACTGAGAAGCTGGAACTAGCAGCAAGGTTTCCTGACTTGAAGTTTTTATGTGTGGATTATATTTTTTACATTCTCGTTTGAACATCTGTATGTGAAGAAAAGAATGCCCAATGACAGCTTACTTTATTTAGTTGGTCTTCTGGCCTCAACCACCAACTTCTCCTGAGCTCTGATCAGTCCCAAGTATGATTAAATTTTATGGAATCCCACACTGCATTTCAGAGGTGGTGGATACCACATGAGCTATTACTCCCTGACCAATCCACAGAAGACAGCACTAGTCAACCTTGATACCAATGTACCATAATACAAGCTCAAAAGGAATCAATATGCTGTTCTTTTTAGACATCTACTATTAATTCATCAGAATTGACTTTTAACATGAGATCTATATTGTTTTATTTAATTTCAAACTCTTTCTGGCTTCGTTTTTTTCTTTATATGTATCTCTGGAGGCAAAACAATTTGACTTAGGGTGTTAGTGGCAGTGAGACACTATATTTTAAGTGCAACATCTGGAAGCGATGCTGAACCAATGATATAACTTATAATGGTGGAAATGTGAGGGCCTGGGGCAAGCAGTCTGTTTCTTTCCAGTATACCTGGTAGACAAATGGCTTTGAATTCAAGTTCAGCTCTAAGCAATTTATCAATGGTGTGATTTTAGGCTAGTTTTAAAATCTCACTGGGCTTCATTTACCAACAAATTTAGTTTATATAAACCATGTTGGTTCTTACTCATAAGAGATTTACTCTGGGGGAGCCATTAGCCTTACAAAGTCTTTCTTAGCATTCCAGGGTGCTTTGAGGCTGTATGTGGACAAGAGTTTGTATGTACTGTCTTAGAAAGAGCCTTAAGAGTTTGAAATTTGTGTTTGATCCTGTGTATGACATTAACTGGTTGTATCGTAATCTTTAACAAGTAGTTCAGCTTTTCTGAGACCCCATGTTGTACCCACAGTGTCCTTTAATAGCTTTAGTGCACCTACATACATATACATACATACATACATACATACATACATACATACATAATACTTTTAGTGTATCTACACAGAATGTGGTAGATGTGTACTGATCAGTGAATAACCCATGTACCAGTTCATCCAATTACCATTCACTAAGCATCTACAATGGTCCAGAAGTGGTGTTGGTGATGAAGTTATATATATGGTAATAAAAGGTCTTGACCTTATATGAAGTGACCTATTGAAGTGTTTGTGATGCTCACACAAGCTGAAACAATACTTCTGCTTTACAAAGAGACCCCAGCTCTCTAAGAAGAATGTGGCATGCAGAGAAGAACTGAGGAGTTTCCCCAAATATCCTAGCCAGAGACTATAGCAGGGCAGCAGAGGTGCTTCTTTGCCTCATGAGTGACATATGTCCAAGAGTCCATGCTTTTCTTTGTGCCTAGGGTTGGCCATTTTCTGGAGCTCACAATGCTCAGAGTTTGTGACAACTTGAAATTCATCCAAGCAAAGAGCAGATCTCAAGAATGGCTGCACTTTCTTGGTGGGGAGTTTAATTCTGTGGCAATAGTACAAGGTTCTGTGGAATGAATATCATGTCAATGCTATTTAATAATACCGTAACCACTGACCATTTAATTATGTGGTAATTGTCACTTAGTGGCTGGGTAATTGCACAGCGAGTGCCATCTAATTTCAGGGTAAAGGGTAAATACATGATTATTTCAGGCTCCTTAGGCACAGTATAGGTCACCCAGGAATTAGGCTTGGATTGACTAAGTATAAATTACCTAGAAATCTGTTTTTGGGTGATTACTCCTGCTCCTGTCATCCCTCCCTGACAAGCTCCTAATGGTTGCCATACAATTAAATAGAGATTTTTAAAGATTTTAGGCCCCAGGAAGTTAAAGGGACATTGCTCATTCTTATGATCAATCATTGCCCAATGTACAAGGAACTGTGCTCGGTGAGGGAGGAGATGGAGAGTAAAGTGAAGAGTTCTACTCTCTTCCACCTGCCAGCAGCTTTCTTAAGCTGATGTGGGTGATTTAATACTTGATGTGAAGCAGTGGATTTACTGATTTCATGAGATGTGAAAGCAACATTAAATTCTCCATTATCTCTCATCATGAGCCCACGAGGGGGTCCCCAGAGAACTATGCCCATGTAATCCCTGGAACTTACAAATATGACATCACTTTTGTAACAGGTCTTTGCAGACATAAGTAGACTTTGAGATAAGCTCATCTTAGGGTGTAGAGGTTGGTGCTCACAATACCCTGGTGAATATCCTTATAATAGAAGATCAAACAAAAATAAGAAAGAGAGAAGTCATGAGAAGTTAGAGGTGCTACAGCTCTCAGCCAAGAACGTTTGGATCCAGAGCCTCTGACAAGAGTCAGCCTCTGATAAGGACCAGACCAATATCTCAGTTTCAGAGTTCTAGCCTCCAGAATGATGAGGGAACAGATTTCAGTTGTCCTGTGCTGTCCAGTATGACACGTTGTTACAGTATCCCCGATTATAAACCGTAGGGTGGCAGAAGCTCTATATCTCCGCACTGCTTTTAGGCTGTGAATACACACACACACACACACACACACACACACACACACACACACACTCATACATGCATGGGCATGATGGAGCGGAAAGTTTGCATTCAGTTAAACATTACTATCTCTCTACTGACAGCACAGGGTAGCGCAAAGCAAGCATTCTCAATGCTCTTGTGAAATGTCTTAATCAGGGTTTCTATTCCTACACAAACATCAGGACCAAGAAGCAAGTTGGGGAGGAAAGGGTTTATTGAGCTTACACTTCCACGTTGCAGTTCATCACTAAAGGAGGTCAGGACTGGAACTCAAGCAGGTCAGGAAGCAGGAGCTGATGCAGAGGCCATGGAGGGATGTTTCTTACTGGCTTGCTTCCCCTGGCTTGCTCAGCCTGCTCTCTTATAGAACCCAAGAGCACCAGCCCAAAGGTGGAACCACCCACAAGGGGCCCTCACCACTTGATCACTAATAGAGAAAATGCCCCACAGCTGGATCTCATGGAAGCACTTCTACAAGTGAAGCTCCTTTCTCTGTGATAACTCCAGTCTGTGTCAAGTTGACACACAAAACTAGCCAGTACATGAACCTTTCATGAATATTTGTTAAGTGGCTGCATTGTAGTTCATTCAGTAGCTGGGCAGAGATGACAGTCTTGTCAGCAGCCACATTGTCTCCCTTTATCCTTTGAGAGGCTCATGTTTAATTAATTATACAGACCATCTACTATCTCACTCTGAGCTACTTTCTTTTTCTAGACCCAATTTTCCCAAGCCCTTGCCTCAAGCTCATGTTTTAGGAAGGCTCAGTACTCAGCTGGTCTGTTTATATACCTGGGGCACTCCTGGAACTCAGATTTAGACAAACAGGTGCTTGGAGACTGAGAATAAGGCCTCAAAATAACCCACTCAAGATTGTACCTAGCTTTATGATTCTACAAGAGGAAGCTAGCCAGCCGACAGGAGGATTAACAATAAAGGATTTAAAGACCTTCACTAAATAAAAAGAACACAAGCTATTCTCCAGCAGGCCTCCCGAGTCTTCATTGAATTTAAGTGCTACATGTAAAGTCAGGTTTATCTTTATGGGTTTTCAGTCATTTTTCTCCCACAGCTCTCCTCATTCCTCTAAGAGTGCCCTTGGCTCAGTTACACATGGCATTCTACACACCTGCCTGTCCTTGTTCCATTTGGACTGGATAGAGGACATCATACCTAAGCTCTAGACGAGGCAGCCAGAAAAGATTCCATTTCAAAGGTTTGTGTATGTGTGTGTGTGTCTGTGTGCGTGCCTGCGGCATTGTACTTTGAAGGTCAATTTTGATCTGTGGTCAGTGTCTCATTTTTTTCTTTGCTAATTTGCAATGTCATCCAGACAGGAAGACACCTTAGATCACAGTCTCATGAAAAATTATCTCTTGAAAGAGCCTTCCTTATTGAGTATTTCTACTTGCTTCGCAAAGGCGTTTTACTAGAACTCATGTGTGTATTCCTGTTTAATCATTAGAACAAATTGGAGGTTGACCTTGTTATCCCTGTTTCTGTACGGCAGCTGCAGCCCGGGGAGGTGCCCTGACACAGCTAAGGGTCACATGGCTAGCAAGTAGAGTGCTCAGGTTCAGACCAATTGGAAGGCACACTGCAGGAGGCCTGCCTGAGGATGTACTGTGATCTTCTAGGGGGAAATTCACAATCAATCAGATTTCCCAGGTGTGGTGATTTGAATAAGAATAACCCTCATAGGTTCATATACTTGAATGCTCAGTCACTAGGGATCTGCATTATTTGAAAGGATTAGGAGGTGTGGCTTTGCTGGAGTAGGTGTGGCCTTATTGGAGGAAGTGTGCCACTGGGGATGGCTTTGAGGTTTCTTTTTATAAATTAAAAAAAATTATTAGATATATTCTTTATTTACACTTCAAACATTATCCCCTTTCCCGGTCCCCTACTCCCAGAAAACCCCTATCCCATCCTCTCTCCCCCTGCTTCTATGAGGGTGTTCTTCCACCCACCCCACTCCTACCTCCCAGTCCTCTATTTCCCTATGCTGGGGCATCTATCTAGCCTTCATAGGACCAAGGACCTCTCAGCCCATGGATGCCTGACAAGGCAAACTTCTGCTACATATGCAGCTGGAGCCACATGTACTCCTTGGTTGATGACTTAGTCTTTGGGAGCTCTGGGGAGTCTGGTTGGTTGATACTGTTGTTCTTCCTATGAGGTTGCAAGCGCCTTCAGTGTACAGAGCCATAACGGGGTGTTGTGTCACTTGGTAGGAACTTGACATTGGCCAAGGACAAGGAATCTGACATTAGGGCACAATAGGGAAGTAGGTTACAGCAGGAATTTTATCCTAGGATGGAGTGCTCAGAGTGAAGGTGAAGTTCATGTTCCTCCAGGTCTACAAATTCCTGAATGAAGCAGGTGACCCACCCAGAAGATGCCTGAGCAGTGGAGCCAAGAACTGCCAGACACTTCCCTGGAACTCAGTCCCAAGT
Organism: Apodemus sylvaticus; assembly: GCF_947179515.1. Classification (NCBI taxonomy): domain Eukaryota; kingdom Metazoa; phylum Chordata; class Mammalia; order Rodentia; family Muridae; genus Apodemus; species Apodemus sylvaticus. The sequence goes on along the minus strand of NC_067472.1, from coordinate 132,433,194 downwards.
CTGGGGGGAGGGGCTTGCCCAAACTGTTAAATGGTCTGACCGCCATTAAAGTTTCGGTAAACTATTGTCCTGGACCTCATTCTTTTCGCTGCTTCCCCATCCATTTCTCAGCTTCTCGCAGTAGCTGCAGGCAGCAACAGAATGCAACACTTCAGCTCCTTTAGTCCTTTCTCTAACTTCTCCATTGGCTACCCCCCACTCAGTCCAGTGGTTGGCTTAGAGCATCCCTCTCTGTATTTGTAAGGCTCTGGCAGGGCCTCCCAGGAGACAGCCATATCAGGTTGCTTTTGGCAAGCATGTCTTGGCATCTACAATAGTGGCTTTGAGGTTTGAAAAGCCCAAGCCATGCCCAGCAGCTCTCTTTCTGCTACTTGTAGATCTGGATGTAGATCTCTCAGTTACCATGCCTGCCTGTGTGCTACCGTGCTCCCCACCATAATTTAAATGAACTAGGCCTCTGCAACTGTAAGCTAGCCCCAACTAAGTACTTTCTTTTTATAAGAGTTGCCATGGTAATGGTGTTCCTTTCAAACAATAGAACATTGACTGAGACACTCGGGATGATATTTGGGTAACTATATCTTTTAAAAGATGATTGGCAGGTGAACCTGATGTATTTAACCTGTACATTAATCATATCAGAGAGGCATAAACCAATGAGTCCTGTTTACCTTTTAAATTATTCAAAAGTAACTATTTTTTATTCTTTGAAAGTTCCAAACATTTATGCAGTGTATATTGATCATGTCCATCTATCACTGTCTTTCCAGCTTCCCCTGAGGCCCCTACCTCATCTCTTCCCCCACCAGCTTCTTGTTCTTTAAAGTTTATATTTTGTTATTAATAACGCCCCATGAAGCAGAGACTGAAGGAAAGGGCATCCAGAGACTGCCCCACCTGGGGATCCATCCCATATATAGTCACCAAACCCAGACACTATTGTGGATGCCAATAAGCACTTGCTGACAGGAGCCTGATATAGCTGTCTCCTGAGAGGCTCTGCCAGTACCTGACAAATACAGAGGTGGATGCTCACAGCCAACCAATGGACTGAGCACAAGGGTCCCCAGTGCAGGAGCTAGAGAAAAGACCAAAGAAACTGAAGGTGTTTGCAACCCCATAGGAAGAACCACAATATGAACCAACCAGTATCACCAGAGCTCCCAGGGACTAAACCACCAACCAAAGAGTGTACATGGAGGGACCCATGACTCCAGTCGCATATGCAGCAGAGGATGGCCTTGTTGGACATCAATGAGAGGAGAGGCCCTTGGTGCTGTGAAGGCTATAGGGGAATGCCAAGACAGGGAAGAGGAAATGAGTAGATTCGTGAGCAGGGGGAGGGGGGATGGGATAGGGGGTTTTCAGAGGGGAAACGAGGAAAGGGGATAACATTTGAAATTCAAATAAAGAAAATAATAAAAAAAGAGTATCTATGAAAAAAGTAAAAAAAGAAACTCACAGTTTTAACAACATCAACAACAACAAAAAATAACTCTCCACGACTGATTAGTGCTGCTCATGCACATGGGAGTGTGTGGCCATCCACCAAAGCATGGACAACCTGCCAGGGCTCCTCCTCTATCCATCCTGAGGCTTGCTTGGTTTGACCTTGTGCAGTTATCCACAACTGTCGTGAGTTTCTTCATCTAGCAGCCATGCCAAGTCCAGAGCCAGAGTTTCATAGCCCTCTGCTCCTGTGGCTACTGGCTCTTACTTTCTTTCTACTCTGATCTTCAGTGACATTTCCTGAACCTGAACCGTGACTGTTGGTACACATGACTCATCCACAACTAAGCAATGAGCTACTTCTACTCAGCATTTCTTTTTTTTTTTATTCGATATAATTTATTTACATTTCAAATGACTTCCCCTTTTCTAGCCCCCCCACTACTCAGCATTTCGAGTAGTTATTCATCTCTGCATTGTTAACTACTACCCACTGCAAAAAAAAAAAAAAGCTTCTTTGATCAGAGAGGAGAGGCATGTATTTAAGAGTATGGAAGTAAATATTTAGAATATAGTTTGACAGAATGTCCATTTAGCAAAACACATCCTCCCTTAAGGCCTATGAATATTCCAGCCCTCTCTCTCTCTCTCTCTCTCTCTCTCTCTCTCTCTCTCTCTCTCTCTCTCTGTGTGTGTGTGTGTGTGTGTGTTTCTACTAGGCTTACAGTACCAGGCATGAAATCTGTCCTCTGGAGCAGGTCTTATATCTAAGCAGAAAGCCGTTGCTTATACCCTTAACAATAACAACATCATTGCATCAGTAGGCAGATGTTATAGAATGCAGGGTACAGTGCTGGATTAGAACATTGATGTCTCTTCTCCTGCAGCTTCATGCACAGCACCTCTGGCACTTTGTGTGTGAGCCAGCAGGGAGGGAGTTTCTAGGTTGGCTGAGGTTGATTTCTCTGTCTTGTATACAAGTGAGCAGTGTCTTCTGTAACAGTGTCTTATTATCTTGTTACAGTAGGCACCCAAGAGCAATAGCAAAAGCTTGTATTGTTTAGAATGCCTTTGGGACTTCCTGACCAATAACTCCTAGGGAAGTATTGAGCAACCCCCAAATCAATGTTTTTAGACCTCTAAACAACTAGCCCAGCCCAGAGTAACTTGTTTTTCTGCTTTCAGCTTGAGAAAGATAGCCCACCCTGTTCTAGTTCCAATGTTTAACTATACAATGCCCCAAGGACATTTGCTCCAGATAATCTCTAAGCTTCCTTAAGGCATAAACTATTGCCTGATTTCCTCATTCTGTACTTCCCCATTCCGTGCATGTTTTGTCCTCCACCCTTTGCCTTGGGAATTGTGTCCTCCAACCTTTGTCTTGTGATTTTTCCCCTTTAAATACCCCTGATTTCAGTTTCACGGGGTCCCACAGTCCTCTACCCATGTGCGGTGTACGGTTGTGGACCCCAGAGCTCTGGAATAAAAGAAATCCTCATGTTATTGCATCAAGACCATTTCTCGCAAGTGGTATGGGTGTCACCTTCTGAGGCGTGGGGTGCTGGGGCACCCTCGGTTTTTGGGGGTCTTACAATATCTGCCTCTGACACTGAGATTTTCATTTAGTCACTGATATGTTTTGGGGGCAATATTGTTTAAATTTGTCTATCTGTCTATCTATCTATCTATCTATCTATCTATCTATCTATCTATCTATCTATCATCTATCTATCTATTATCTGTCTATCTATCTAGATCTTTCTATGTATCTATGTATCTATCTATGTATCTATGTATCTATGTATTTTATCTATGCATCTATGTATCTATGTATCTATGTATTTATGTATCTATGTATCTATGTATCTATATATGTTTGTATGTATGTATGTATGTATGTATGTATGTATGTATGTATGTATCTATCTATCTATCTATCTATCTATCTATCATCTATCCAGGTGTTTGCAGCTGTAGGTCAGATGACATCTTGAGGAGTCAGTTTTGTCCTCCCACCATGTGGTTCCCAGTGATGAAACTCAGGTCATCAAGATTTGCAGCAGGTGTTTTACTCACTCAGTGAATCTCACCTCACTGGCCATATTTACCTTTGAAAACTCATTTTTCATCCTATGTAGTCACTGGCTGAAAGTGAAGGTTATTATAAATGATAATTAATTAAAAATGTAGAGAAAAAGAGAATTGATCAGTGTAACTCAGACATGGTGAGGTATGCCTGTAATACTGGTTGGTACTCGAGAAGCTGAGCGGGGAGTGTTGACCATAAGGTGAGCTTAGGCTGCAGAGTGAACCTCTGCCTCACAAAATCAAAAGTTAGGGATGAAGCATTAGGTTTATTCTTCAGCACTGAAAAAAAAAGCAACATAGCTAAGCTTCAATACTTAGACACATACATGTATGCATATATTCATATGTGTGAATGTGTGTATGAGAGAAAGAGAGAAAAAGGTGGTATTGTTGCTAAATGTATAATTCAGTGAGTTGGCTAAATTTCATCAATATCAAAGAAAGGATGAGGAGGTGGCTATGCCAAACCCATAGAGTTGATATGACTATTTTGGATTTTTTAGTAGTTATATAAAATCAACATTCAAGTCATTGGTTTAGAAAATAGCAAATTAAAATAATAGTGGTGCATTTGCTTCTGGCAGCTATGAGCTTCCCAGCCATGGGTGACTGGACAGATATCTAGTGCCAGGCATGTGTTTTCCCCTATAGAATGGGTTTTTAATCCAGTTAAAGAGTGGATGGGTATGCCAACATAGCACCTTTGTGCTGTTGCTACTTACACTCATGCTGTCCTGGTTTTTCTGTGACTCCAAATAACCTAATAACTAACTGTTGACTTCACACAATGGTGTTTTAAAAATCTTACTTATGAGCATTAACCCTGATCCCCATGGCAAAGCCCTTTCTTCTCTAGCTCCCCATCCTTTACAGGGGCATTTTATTTATAGAGGAGAGGATAGAATCGTTGAAGTGGCATTCTTTCTCTATAAGACTTGTTCTGTGTTTTTCCTTCTACACTATCTCAGGCAAGTGAGGCTAGCAAGTCCCATCAACCACTGTCTTGTAGGTCTTGGAATCATGGATGAAGAGCTTACAGGAGACAATCAATATTCTAGATTTCTCCCCCTCTCCTGTCATTGTCACAGCTAGAGACAATATCTACCTCTCTCCACAAGTATTTTTGAACAATCTTTGCAGAAATTTTACTTCTGGTTGTTTCAATACTTGATTTGGGTAAGCAAAATCCCACTGCTACTGAGATTGTCACATGAACTTGGAGCAGTGTTAAAACAGGTGTCAGATAGACCTCTCAGCAAATGCTGGTTTGGCTGGGATGCGGGCAAGTGGCTGGACTAGCATAGATTGTCATGGATCAGCAAGGATCATGGGCTGGCAAAGGACATGGAAATGGAGTAGGGATGATGAAGCCATCAGGCTACAAAGGAAGTACTAAGGACGCTCAGGCTGCACAGAGAAGCCCTCTGAGCTATTCTTGGCTGAATTTCATCGATACCAGAGAAAGGATGAGGGGGTGGCTTGTACCACACCCACATGGTTGCTGTGGCTTTTTAGTATCTGTATTTTCTTACATAAATCTATATTTGAGTTATGACTTTAGAACATGCTAAATTAAAGGCTCCCTTGAGAATATAGTTCTAAGGAGACAGTTGAGGAATCTTGATGTTTTATAGTCACAACATTGGTTGCTAGAGTGGGCAGAGAAAGGACTCATCTGCCTTGCAGAAGAATAATGATGCTTCATTCCTTTGAATGCTATGTGCTTGCTCCAACATCCATTACTCCACCAAAGCACTTATCACTATGGTTACCTCAGTACCATCTGATAGACCCTTGAAGATTACTCAATGTTTGAAATCCTCTTTTTCCGAACAAGCAGTCTCCATTTTCGTCCATAGCTCTTAGTATCATTGTCCTTGGATGGATATCCTTGAAGCACTCTCTTTCTTTATCTTCTGTGGCCATCTTATCTTTGGACTCTCTGCCCTCTACTGTGGCAGGGGATCATCTTCCTCTACTGAGCAGTTAAACATTAGGATGATTAAAAATAGGCATCATTTTCTGCAGCTGGTATTTGTTGACTGTCATAAAGTAAGTTTGTGAGTCTGTGGTATTTAAAGAGTCAGACAACTTTTAAAGAAATCTCTGAGACCTCAGATAAAGTGGAACATTTGTACCAAAGGTCAAAGTGCTCAGTAGCTGCCAGGATGCACTCCTGAGACTAAAACTCCTGTTGACCACCACTTGCTTGATCTTGGCAAAAGGGATTCCGACATCTGTGTGGAAACAGACCATAGCACTGAAAGCAGACGTAATTCAGCTACACCAGAGATTGATGAAAAAATGCAGAGGGGTCCTGCTATACCACTCCTGGGCATATACCCAGAGGATTCCCCACCATGTAATAAGAATACATGCTCTACTATGTTCATAGCAACCCTATTTATAATTGCCAGATGCTGGAAAGAAGCCAGGTATCCCTCAACAGAAGAGTGGATGCAAAAAATGTGCTATATCTACACAATGGAGTACTATTCAGCCATTAGAAACAATGAATTCATGAAATTCTTAGGCAGATGGATGGAGCTAGAGAACATTATACTAAGTGAGGTAACCCAGACTCAAAAGGTGAATCATGGTATGCACTCACTAATAAGTGGATATTAACCTAGAAAACTGGAATATCCAAAACATAATCCACACATCAAATGAGGTACAAGAAGAAAGGAGGAGTGGCCCCCTGTTCTGGAAAGACTCAGTGAAGCAGTATTCGGCAAAACCAGAACAGGGAGGAGGGAAG